>NC_086444.1:388790363-389390363 GCF_028390025.1 Pseudophryne corroboree | reverse complement strand
GGATACAATTTTACTAATCTGGAATGGCCACATATCCTAACAGAGGCACCGGTTGTATGGGTCACTTGTGTTAAATTAGTGATTTACCAGGACAGTCAGCGTTGTACAACAGGAATATATGCGGCACCATATTAAACACTGAGAGCCATAATTAATCTCCCTAATAAGGAGGTCCATTGCTGGCCAGCATTTGTGAACATTTCATCTATATATATCAGGAACATTTTTATTACTATCTATAGATACATTGCATTATTAGGTTCTGTAGTGCTGATATAATTTTTACTGTGAATGTATAATATTGTTACACTGTTTAGATACAGTGGGGTATATTTACTAACATTCGTAATTCTCCCGATTTGGTGGGAGAATAATCACGAATGACATCGAAAGTGTAAAACTGCAACTTTTTGAATTTATTACGACTAATTTACTAAGCTGTCGTATTCTGCATTTTCTTTTGTTCCGATGTCGATGTCATTCTTGTTTTTTTTTAGTTTTTTACGGCAGTGATTACCAAAACACTGCCGACTTTTTCTAAATGAATCTCGGCCGGATCTGTGTGATCCGTGCTGGGGTTCATTTTTTTTTTTTTTAAATAAGCACTGTAAAACTGTAAAAAAAATGGCGTGGGGTCCCCCCTCCTAAGCATAACCAGCCTCGGGCTCTTTGAGCCGATCCTGGTTGCAGAAATATGGGTAAAAAAATGACAGGGGTTCCCCCATATTTAAGCAACCAGCATCGGGCTCTGCGCCTGGTCCTGGTTCCAAAAATACGGGGAACAAAAAGCATAGGGGTCCCCCGTATTTTTAAAACCAGCACCGGGCTCCACTAGCTGGACAGATAATGCCACAGCCGGGGGTCACTTTTATATAGTGCCCTGCGGCCGTGGCATCAAATATCCAACTAGTCACCCCTGGCCGGGGTACCCTGGGGGAGTGGGGACCCCTTCAATCAAGGGGTCCCCCCCCAGCCACCCAAGGGCCAGGGGTGAAGCCCGAGGCTGTCCCCCCCATCCAATGGGCTGCGGATGGGGGGCTGATAGCCTTTTTGTAAAAGTGTAAGATATTGTTTTTAGTAGCAGTACTACAAGGCCCAGCAAGCCTCCCCCGCATGCTGGTACTTGGAGAACCACAAGTACCAGCATGCGGCTGAAAAACGGGCCCGCTGGTACCTGTAGTACTACTACTAAAAAAATACCAAAAAAAAGACAATACACACACACACCTTGAAAGTAAAGTTTTATTACATCCATCCACACAAACATACACACATACTTACCTTATGTTCACACGCAGGTCGTTCCTCTTGTCCAGTAGAATCCATGGGGTACCTGTTGAATAAATTATACTCACCAGATCCAGGGTACCAGGCTCCTCGGATAATCCTTTTGTAATCCACGTACTTGATTAAAAAAATAAAACGGAAACCCGAGCCACGCACTGAAAGGGGCCCCATGTTTTCACATGGGTCCCCTTTCCCCGAATGCCAGAAACCCACTCTGACTTCTGTCTAAGGGGGTTTCTTCAGCCAATCAGGGAGCGCCACGTTGTGGCACCCTCCTGATCGGCTGTGTGCTCCTGTACTGACTGACAGGAGGCACACGGCAGTGTTACAATGTAGCGCCTATGCGCTCCATTGTAACCAATGGTGGGAACTTTCAGGTCAGCGGTGAGGTCACTTTCGGTCAACCGCTGACCTGAAAGTTCCCACCATTGGTTACAATGGAGCGCATTGGCGCTACATTGTAACACTGCCGTGTGCCTCCTGTCAGACAGTACAGGAGCACACAGCCGATCAGGAGGGTGTACAACGTGGCGCTCCCTGATTGGCTGAAGAAACCCACTTAGACATCAGTCAGAGTGGGTTTCTGGCATTCGGGGAAAGGGGTCCCATGTGAAAACATGGGTCCCCTTTCAGTTCGTGGTCGGGTATCCGTTTTTTTATTTTTTCAAGTACGTGGATTACAAAAGGAGTTACCAAGGAGCCGAAAACACTGGATTATGTGAGTATAATTTTTTCTACAGGTACACCATGGATTCTACTGGAGAAGAGGACCGACCTGCGTGGGAACATAAGGTAAGTATGTGTATATGGAGGTGTGGATGGATGTATTAAAGTTATACTTTCAAGGTGTGTGTGTTGTCTTTATTGGGGTATTTTTTTAGTAGTAGTACTACAGGTACCAGCGGGCCCGTTTTTTCCGCCGCATGCTGGTACTTGTGGTTCTCCAAGTACCAGCTTGCGGGGGAGGCTTGCTGGGCCTTGTAGTACTGCTACTAAAAACAATATCAATCACTTTTCACAAAGGCTATCAGCCCCCCATCCGCAGCCTATTGGATGGGGGGGACAGCCTTGGGCTTCACCCCTGGCCCTTGGGTGGCTGGGGGGGGGACCCCTTGATTGAAGGGGTCCCCACTCCCCCAGGGTACCCCGGCCAGGGGTGACTAGTTGGATATTTGATGCCACAGCCGCAGGGCACTATATAAAAGTGACCCCCGGCTGTGGCATTATCTGTCCAGCTAGTGGAGCCCGGTGCTGGTTTTAAAAATACGGGGGACCCCTACGCTTTTTGTCCCCCGTATTTTTGGAACCAGGACCAGGCGCAGAGCCCGATGCTGGTTGCTTAAATATGGGGGAACCCCTGTCATTTTCTTTCCCATATTTCTGCAACCAGGATCGGCTCAAAGAGCCCGAGGCTGGTTATGCTTAGGAGGGGGGACCCCACGCAATTTTTTTTCAAAAAATTAACACTTTCCCACCCCTTCCCACTGATATACATGCACGGATCTCATGGATCCGTGCATGCCTATCCAATCACGGCTCAAAAAAGCAGGTCTGTTTTTTTTTAGCACTTTTTTACGAGTTGTATTTTTTCACGGCAGTGTTTTTTTTTTTTGGCTTTGCACTTCTTAGTAAATGACCGAGATTCATACTTAAACAGCCGCGTTTTGACCGATGGTGTATTCATTCGTATTTTTTTTGTTGGACTTCAAAAAAAAATACGAATGCCCTCATCACTGCCGAGATTTGAGTTTAGTAAATGACCGAGATGACACTTTGAAGAAAAAACGGCATCTCGGTCAAAATCGGGACCTTAGTAAATATACCCCAGTGTAACAATTTCACCTCCTAAAGCTTTATTGATGGTTGTTGCAATATAAATGGTGTTTTGGTCCAGTAATAATTGAAACTTTTTTTATATCAGGTTTTTTAATAAATTAAATTTTTTTAAATGTCAAGGTTGTTTTGCGCTCTCGACTTTTTCTTTTCTGGTTCACAATTAGGGGTTTGCTAATACTCTTGTTTGAGAGCAGCATGACATCCTATTAACAGTGGGTTGTTCTTAGAGCGTCTTAAGTTCTTCTTTATACTCTGACCTAAATACTGCGCAATTTCCTGGGTGCCCTTAGTGGGATGACAGGTAGTAAAAGCAGAAATACTGTGGCACTCTCGAAACTTACTAATGTAACAATGTATTCTGGTGATGACCACTAATGTGCAAGTCAACATTTCAGTTTATTCAACTTTAATCATAGTAAGTCCTGAAAGTTGTGTGGCATTTCTGCATATACTATATGTTTGTGTGTTTATTTATTTGCGTGTGTGTATACAGTGATTGCACTTACATGCAATAGGGCATCTTTTATCCCAACGTTACAATGGAGTATCCATTTTCATAAATTGATGGAGTTCCAGGGAATGTTCTCTGCAACCAATGCAGCTTTTATTAGACTTTTCCACCATCCTAATAGTGAAAATTTTTGTACCAACTGCTGGGAGGTATGTCATGCTCCTGTGAGTTCATACCTCCCAACATGACCCTCTCCAGGCAGGACAGAATGCTCTGCTTCTGGACTTCCCTCTTACTGTTTGATTGCCATCACCTGTAGTGAAACACCTTTCTTATCCATTAACCTGTTCAACACAGGTGCCGGCAATCATAAATTAAGAGAAAAATCCAGAAGCAGAGCATTGTGTCCCTCCTGGAGAGGATCATGTTGGGAGGTATGTGAGTGGGGACATCTCGTGTGCTAGACATGACCCTGGAGGGGTGCAGCCATGCAACTAACAAGGTGTGGCCACACCCCCTGCAGGTGGGCCCCCGGGAGTTTACTGTACCGGAGCCCAGGATTTCTCTTGGCAGCCCTGCAGACACCATCTAGTGGTCGCTGGCATGCAAAACACTTACATTTTCACCCATAGAGGTGAGGAGCAGTGTTAACCTTTTATTATATAGGATGGATTTAACAATATATTTACATGTGACTGGAAGTATTATGATGGGAAAATAGGCACTTGGAAGTTGCAGGCCTCAACAGTACAGGGCATATGCTATCAAATACACTTTTATATTAAATAAAGTACGTATACTGTATACAGAATGCAGCTTGTTTATATTAGTTAAATTAATTATATTAGTTGATATTGATAAAACTACTAACTGTTACATACTCTTATTCATGCAACTAATCCTATATTATTTAGTTGGGACATTGTGGTATTTTATTTGGTTCTTATGAAGATGATGCTGTTTACCTTCTACTGTAGTACTCAGTTCTATTATTTCATGTCTTTGAACCTGTTATAATTTGTTTGTCCATGGGCATGATTCATGTTTGTAAGCAAAGCAAAAAAAAAAAGCAAGTAACTTTGTGGTTGCAACAAACCATGTTGCCATGCAAGGGGAGCAAATACTTCACATTTATATTTTTTCTGTGCAGGGTAAATAAAAGCTGCTTTTGCATGTGGCCTACACATGTTAGGCAGCTTTATTTTTACACTGCAATTTAGATTTCAGTTTGAACATGCCCCACGCAAATCTAAATCTCTCTGCATGTTACATCTGCCCCACCTGCAGTGCCATATGGTTTTGCCCATTTGTTTTCTTCTTTGCTTTACTTACAAACATGAATCAGGGCCAATGTTCAGAAAAACAAGCATTTTTTTTAAATTACCATGAAGGGAATGAAGCAACATAAGGCCTGTTTCAGAGATGTACCCAACCCATTTTTTTAAGCAGTGAGCGATGATTGGCTGAGTGTGCATGCAAGTAAGTTATACCCCTTTTCCCCTAGCTTTAAAAACACGGGTAAATGCGCGGGGTGCACATTTACCCGTGTTTTTTCCTAGTGGAAACGGCCCCCCCCTGCAAATTCCCGGATCAAGTGATCCGGGAATCCTACCCGGGTAGCTTGCCGGGTTGAACACGTGTTCAACCCGGTAAGCTGTGTAATGTGAACGGAAGCCGTGTCGATGCGACACGGCTCCTGTTCACAGTGTACGGAAGGGCGGCACTGGGAGATCATGTGATCTCCCAGCGCCGCCCCTGCCGCGTTACTAGCAGCGTCACTAACCCGGCAATATGCCGGGTTGGTGAGCGCTGTGGGAAAGGGGGCTGTGGCACGGGTCGCAGCCGTGTCAGGCTCCCGGCTGCGACCCGTGCTACAGGTGAAAAAGGGGTATTACACTGCACATATGCTGTGATGGTCTTGTGACAAAGGTAGCAGTGAAGATTTATCCACAAAGTGAGCAATAGTCTAGGGACCATTTTAGGGTGGTTATGGGGAGTGGCAGCAAAAACTCAGGCATGCATTGGTGTTCCTACCATGGGTGCAATGTGTGTGGTGCACACGGGGGGCCCCTGGGTCCAGGAGAGCCCATACTGCACACATGCTGTGTTAATACTTACCTTTCAGGAGTCACGCGATGGGCACTGAAGCCACGGCAAAAATCTTTCCCAAAACAGCTGCCTTGCATGCCCACTAGGAAATTAGTATCCACACTCTGGCAGGCGCCATTTTTCTGGAAAATTTCGTATGTGCAGTAGATTCCGGAACATTGCCGGAACCTACAATGCCGTGGAGAGGAGGGGGCCCACCCGGAGTCTACCCGCGGGCCCCCTCCTCTCTTAAAACACCCCTGCAGGCATGTCTCATCAGATGACTGCAATCCCAAACACAGCTGTGATGGCTGCAACATCTTAATTTCTGCTGCCATGCTGTGCAACCACAGGAATATTCAGAAGTTCGAGAAATGACTTATCTGCAAGGATCTTTCTTTGTACCGATGGGACTTGCAAAGCCGTCTGTGGGTGTCCAAATACAAATCCAGGTGGCTGTGGCAGTTTTCATATTTTTGCACAGTTGCTGTATACACCAGGGACGTGCGGTGAGCTAAATGGCTCAGGAGGCACTGGTTAGCACCAGAGCTAGATTTACATGCAATATATGAGCCATTGGGTACATCTGGGCATTATACAAAGGTGCAGCAGTATAAACTCCTAGAAATTTGGTGAGTACTGATTTGAGATGTGCGAAAAAGATAGGCACTGCCTCACCTGCCATAGACTTTTTACGCCAGAGTTTTGGCTATAAAAATGATTAGAATAATGCAAAGAAGATATTGAAAACAAATTCTTTGTATTTTTCATATACTTCATAGAGTCAAAAGTCTGGCACAAACGTTGGTATGGCAGGAAAGGCTCTGCCTCACCTGCCTCACCGCATGTCGCTAGTATACACATTCGCAGCTGCCGCGGCATTTGTCCACATCTCTGAATCAGGCAAAAGTGCTCTTGAAAGAAGAACCTATCAAAAGTGATTTCCGAGTAAGTTGTATTGTTGTCACCCATGTGCACTTATTTCTGTACTATTAAACTTGGATAGAGACCCCTCCATTTTGACATCTATATCTGCCTATTTAAAAATATCACTTAAAATACTTGCTATTCTTGTACATGCTTCAAATGTTTAAATGACAAAAGGAAAAGATATTTGAACAATTAGATGAACACAGTAAATCTGATTAAACAATGTCCATACAGAATGTGTAAACCTATAATTTAACAGTATACTGTAGGTTATGCTATGAATTAAAAAGTGCAGCATTATCATAAAATATATACTGTATGTATACCTGTGTATAATACAAACACATATATGTTCAAACTACAGTTATTCATTTACCATAAAAACCTGGAGGTGGCAGCAACATATAATTACAAAGATGCAAAGCTTTTATATGGTAATTATATATGCCGTTAGAGAATCAGCATAAACATAAAGTGCTCATCCACTCAATATGCTAATTTATTTGCTGTGCAAAAAAAGCATATAAATTAAGCTTCTGATAAAAATTTGGGAGGCAAAAATTGACCCTGAGGATTCAATATGTTGATGAAGAGTCTTAGCGATTTATTTTAAAGGTGGGTGGTGAATCTATTTGTCATTCTTATTAATGAATTGTTATTTGAATAATTAAACAGCATTAACATTTTTTTAATCTTAAATTTATTGAATGTGTTGGAGAAAATCAATACGCACACAGTCAATAAGGCTTGATTTTATTACCTCCCAAATAGATTACAGTAGTGCTGATTATGAAGGAAAACACAAATGAATATACATGAATGACTATATAAAAAAAATAAAACATTATTAACCACTTCCTTTACGAAGAGTGTACATGTGAAAATGTATTCAGAAGTGGATGCAAATGTCGTCTGTGGAAGCAGCAGCTGTGCCCAATATGCAAAGTCTGCAAGAGGCGTTCTGTGTAAAAGACACCCACTACCAGCTTCTCAGATCCACTGTCTGCGTGCAAAGACACGGCATTGGATCACTATATCTACCATCAGTCACAACAATGGATGTCTGAGTGACCCTCACTTTACTCAGGATGTCTGGAAATTGGAAAACTGCATTGTCAGGGCTGATGAAACTGCTTCCAAAGATGCAGCAAGTGGCTTTGGGGCACACCCAAAAATAGAGGAAACATGTCTCTATTTTGGGGAATGCTCCACCTCTCCAAACATCTGCAGAATGTCATTCATTCTGCGGTGTCCAGGGCACTGCAAGCAGTGTCACAGTTACATCCCAGCATATGCGCAGTCCTAAAACTATTGGTCATTTGCAACCAAATTGGAAATGCTTGCAGGGCCCAATCAGGTTTAAGTCTTCAAAGCACTGGCCAAAAAATAAAAAAATAAATCTAAAATGTCATATAATTATCACACTTTCAAAATTCTCCTGTATAGAATATCTAAGTACAGTATTACTTCAATGAAAAAAAAAATCCATAAAATCTTCAGCAGGTGCTAACAGGACTCTTATGGGAGCCATAGCATAAACACATACTTAATACTCCTGCACTCACAGGAGAATGCACAATGCATCAGAAACATACCATGCGCAGTATTCGTTATTTTGTTCATTTAGCAATGCCAGCTTAAAATATATGAACTATTTATTATGTTGACATAAAAGAACATATGGGGGCAATGGCATATGTAATAGAGTTCGAGTTTGCCAGAGGTGCAGGAAGCCGGCTGATCCTTGGAGGAATTTTTTTTTTTTCAAAGTGACAATCATTTACAAGGCAAAACTATGTCTTGTAAATGTTAGTTGCTTTAAAAAAAACATCTGAGATCGGTCGGCATCCAGCACGTTCGGCAACCTCGGACCTTATTACATATGCTCCATGGTCTAAACATTATGCCCAAACTTAATGTAGATCAGTTTAATCTGTTTGCAGCTTCTTGGTCACATCCTAATATGTCAGAATAAATAAATAATGGGACAGCATTACATGCAGAAAAGAAGTTACTGTAAGTAGCACTCACAGCTTTATGGAAAGCACTGGGGTCCATTAAATAAAATGTATACTGTGCTAAAAAATATTATGTACTATATGAAGGGGCCACAGATATTAATTATAAATACTAAGGGTGCAATATTATTTTTTACTAAGTAAAGGGGCTTACAGTATATACCATTTACCTTATTTTAGGAGAGCATATATTTTTTATTAATTAAGGTAGCATAAATATTAATGTATTTATTAATTTTCTACTGAAGCACAACTACTATTTTAATTAATTAGGGCACTAATATATATATTTTTATATGGACCCAGGAATTTCTAGGTATGAGGGTCCAAATATATTTTTGGCACCATACGGGAGTTCAGGGACTTTTACTAAGTGCCAGTATCAGGAATAGTGTTTGTTTTTCTTTTCTTTTACATAATGACAGGCAAGATAGCTGGCAAACATTTCAGTTATTGTGTCTGACAAATCAGATTGTTTGGGTGGTATTTCTTTCATTGAGATAACCTGTGGTTTGTGGCAGGTTTGAAAATGTTGGTTTTGCAGTGGCTTTGGATTGATAAACCCAACTACTATATAATCTGTGAATATCGTGGCAAAACTCTTTCATTTTACAAATCACCACTTGATAAAATCCCCTCTGAAATTAAAAAATGTTTATCACATAATGTATATACCACTTGTTAGTGTGTGTTTGCGCTCTGATATACATGTCTTGGTGTGAATTGTGATGTACAAGGCCAGAGACTGCACACCCAAGAGTGGGATACAGTATCTATCTTATAAAATGGCCCTGTTGTGATGAAATAGAGTGAAACAGATACAGAATAGGAGAAACAAAGTAGTTCAGAATAGGCTGTTTAATTTGAATTATTTTTAATGAATAAACATTTAAATGGATAACAGTGTAAGTGAATAAAAGTTTACATTTTTCAGTCTGAAATGAGAATGTCTGTCAGTGAGGCAGTGATGTGCTGCTGTCAGTGAGGCTGTAACTTGCTGCTGTCAGTGAGGCAGTGATGTGCTGCTGTCAGTGAGGCTGTAACTTGCTGCTGTCAGTGAGGCTGTAACTTGCTGCTGTCAGTGAGGCAGTGATGTGCTGCTGTCAGTGAAGCAGTGATTTGTTGCCATCAGTGAGGCAGTGATGTGCTGCTGTAAGGCAGTGATGTGCTGTCAGTGAGGCAGGGATGTGCTGCTGTCAAAGAGACAGGGATGTGCTGCTTTTCCGTGAGTAGTGTCTATGTGAGTGATGCTGTTTTTTAGACTTGTAGAGTGATAGTGCTGTGGTTTTGTGATGAGGTTTTGAGATTTGGTGATATTTGGAAGCAGTTCAGGTGTGCAGTTATGCAGGGAGGTGAGCTGTCATTAAGAAATAATTCATGGTCATGTGATCTAGTGTGTTCAGTCATGTGTGGAACACTGAAGAATGGTGTATGTGCCCATTTAAAGTTTCATACAGGTCCACAGCAGAAGGTGAAAGCACTGGCACAGTAAGAGTTAAGCAAGGACCCTGGTTTGATCACATGATCTGGATACAGAAAACTGATGGGGCAGGGCAGCCTGGGAATAGAGGAGCCTTGTGGGATGAAAAAGGAGGAGTCAACTGGAGAGACTGGAGGTGCTTGTTGCATGCTGAGCGAGGAGCAGAGTGTGAAATGAGAACTGGTGTCAGTCGCAGGGTCACGCAGGGCGGTGGGAGCAGCACTGTAGAGTGGAAGCAGCAGGGTCTGCCAGAGAGCCAAGTGCGTGGTGAGTGAGTCTTGAGATATCACAGCCAGAGACCAGACACTGCCAGGCCTAGTGAAAGGCGTGGACACCGTGGCCATCTTGTAACAGTGAGGAACCATTGAAAACTGGTCCAGCCAGTGAACACCTCCACACTAAGGGTCTGACTGAGTACCTTAAAACTGATTGACCTAAGCCACGGCAGACCTGACACCCAGCTTAAGGATCCATTGTTACCCACTATGTAGTGTTAAAAGAGCATGGACAGCATAGCGCCATATCCACAAGCTTAACACTGTCAAGGGGCAAGTAAAGGCAACCATTCCCCCTGCATTGACACTGTTGGGAAATTAAAGACTGAGTTATTGTGCAAGTGCAAGTCAGACATTTATTCTGGAAAGGGCTCAGTTATTTATGTGTCTGAGACACTACCATCCCTTTGCTAGGTACAACCACTTTAGATAGAACTGCAATACATTGCCATTTTTACAACCCCAGATTCTTTATACATCTGTGTGCCAATTCCACATTAAAACGTTGTGGCACTACAGAATTCTACCAGAGCTTCAACATTAATTGCTGGTGAAGATCATTATACCTTGGCTAGGGAAAGCTAGAAAGTTAGTAAATGTTTTTGTTAAATATGTTTTTCATCACTCCTCATGACCACATTATAGGCTGTGATTCCAATTATATTATGCTAATATATTTGCTTCTAATTTTAATCTGCCCATATCTGTGATTCAGTTGATTGTCTTTTGCATTTTGAATGATCCATCATGGGGTGAACTGTAGACAATTGTCTTCTATTCGTTCTTTTTTGATGCCCAATTATCCTTGTGATTATTTAAATTTAATGGCAATTAACCAATCATCTTCAATCCAGATTTTATAGCGGCTCAATAAAAAGACATCCTGTTGGAATTGCTGACTCACTTCTGTTTCATTTTAATCTATCCTACCTCTCTGAACATGGTACTACAGGACAAGATTTTGGGAGAAACATTTCAGAGGAAAGGTCCATCACATAGCCACCCAACACCTGTGATACCTCTAGTAACCACTTAGACATATCTGCCAGCCCCTGGGTGTTACACATGTAAGTGGGATTCCTGTCATAATAACACACATACAAACACACACACACACACACACATATATATATATATATATATTTATATTTCACTTGTAAATATATATATACATATATATATCCCTTAATTCCTCCTCTCTCTCTCTCTCTCTCTCTCCCATTTCCAGCTAATACTTCTCTCTCATCTCCTATTTTTCTCTTTCTCATCTCCTATTCCTCCTCTCTCTCACATCTCCTATTCTCTCTCTCAGGTCCCACTATTCCTCCTCTCTCTTTCACCCATTTACCCATACTGCCCCTCTCTCTGTTTGATCTCCCACTATTCCTCCTTTCTCTCTCTATCTCTCTCCCATTTCCCCCTTATTCCTCTTCAATCTCTCTCTAATTTCCTATTCTTCTCTCTCTCTCTCTCTCTCTCTCTCTCTCATAACCCACTATTCCTCCTCTATCTTTCACCTGTCTTCCTATATTCCTCCTCTCTCTCTCTCTGATCTCCCCCATCCCTCCTTCTTTCTCTCTATTCCTCTTCTATCACATCTCCTCCTATTCCTCCTCTCTCTCATATCCTATCACTCCTCTCTCTTTTATCTCCTCCTATTCATCCTCTGTCATCTTCTATTCTTCATCTCCCTCTCATCTCCTCTTATTCCTCCACTCTAATATCTTATTCCCCATTTTACTTATTACCCACTATTCCTCCTTTCTCTCTTTTTCTCGCCCATCTACCCATATTCCTCCTTTTTCTTTATCATCTCCTCCTATTCCTTCAATAATTCTCTCTCTCTCTGATCTCCTCCTATTCCTCTTCTCTCTCTTTCATCTCCTTGTGTTCCTTTCTCTCTCTTTCTCTCTCATATCACCTCCTATTCCTCCTCTCTCTCTTCTCCTCCTGTTCCTCCTCTCTCTCCTCATCCTATTCCACTTCTCTCTCCTCATTCTCTCTCTTTCATCTTGTCTTATTCCTCCTATCTTTCTCATCACCTTCTACAGTATTCTTCCTCTCTCTCTCATTACCCCTTATATCTCCTCTATCTTCCATCTCCTCTTATTCCTCCTATCTCCAATTTATCCATATCCCTCCTCTCTCTCTCATATTTACCACTATTCCTCCTCTCTCTATCTCTGATCTCCTTCTATGCCTCCTCTCCTATCACTTCTCTCTCTTATCTCCTATCATCCCCTCTCATCTCCTATTCTTCATCTTTCAGCCATCTCCTCCTATTCCTCCTTATCTTATTCCTCATCTCTCTCATTTCCCACTATTCCTTCTCTCTCTCACCCATTTCCCCATAGTACCTTTTTTTCTTTCTCATCTCCTCCTATTCCTTCTATCACTCTCTCTCTCTCATTTCCTACTCCTCTCTCTCAGCTCCTGCTATTCCTTCTCTCTCATCTCTTATTCTGCTCTCTCTCATCTCTTCCTATTTCTCATACTGTGGGGTATATTTACTAAGGTCCCGATTTTGACCGAGATGGTGTTTTTTCTTCAAAGTGTCATCTCGGGAATTTACTAAACTCAAATCACGGCAGTGATGAGGGCATTCATATTTTTATTACGGCTGTGTAGTAAAAGTACGAATGAATACACCATCGGTCAAACGCGGCTGTTTAGATATAGAACTTGGTCATTTACTAAGCATTCGTATTTGTAATTTCTACCGTGAAAATGGAATTGCGGCCGCATAAAATTACTAATCGTACAAAAAGCCTAAAAAAAAGTAGACCTGCTTTTGAGAAGCGTGTTTACATGTGTTGTCAATTCTACATTAGTCACACCTGACTTTTTGGACCTTTAAAAGGGGCCCCAACACATTATTCAACACTCTCAATCTGAAATGGCTGCTACTGTGTGTAGTACTGCTGTATTGTTTGCTGGGGGATACCTGACACTGCTCCATGAGGCTACAATAAACCCAGGCCAGGAAAATCAACAGGGTCAGCAGGTTGTACATGTTCCGCGTAGGCTAGCCATGGCTTGTTTTTTTAGTGGGCGTTTAAACGATAACAAAATTGCTGATGACCATGTTATACAGATGAGCAGACTAAATGCAAATAATATTTTCACTCTGTATGACCTTGTCAAACTGAACCTAGACCCTGAGACAGTACGCTCTAGCTCTGTCTCAGGCCTGCACAAACTCCTGCCTGTGTTGCACTTTCTGGCTAATGGCAGCTTTCAGGCTGTGACTGCCGATGTAATTAGTATCTCACAGGTAACCTTTTTAAAATATGTAATTCAGGTGAGTTAACACATACATACACGTCTACGTCTAAGTGTTGGTTCTGTAATGTAATACAGTGTCGGATCGATGGGCTGCAGGTTGAGTGTGAAGGTCTCCTGGTAACGGTCCTGCTGCACATCCTCGGTCATGATGCCTGGGTCTGTATGGGGTCGAAGACAGCCACTATTTAGTACATATGTAGCATTGGTCTTACGATAGCTTTACGTCAACATGCATTACTTCTGAATATTAATGTAATAGCTAAATAGATTGTGTCCTAAACTTAACTATGTTGGTCACCTTTTATTTAAAAGATGTGGCTTCTAACGTACACTACTCAGTTGTTTAAAGTTTGTGGAAATAGTAGGATTCAGAGCCATAATTACTGTTTAAACACGAAGAACTCTAACAAATACAAAGTACTACATTTACATATTAGGTATGAAGCTTCCTTTGGAACAACACACACAAAACAATAAATGTGTTGACCAATACACTCATACATTGTTCAAGGCAGTCAGTGGTCTGGCCAAAACGTTATCTAATATAGTGGTCTAAAATGTAAACATTAACAATGGGTGAAAAAGTTTTAAGGTGCCCTATGTTTAGAAGTGGTGTTTTTGGCCATGAAAAACAATTGGATGAGACTTAACATTTATGTTTTTTTTTTGGCCAAAAAAACAATTTCAAAAATGTGTTCATATGGCCAACATCACATATGACAATTAACCGTCTAAAAATACCTTAACACCATCTGCTTGTTGTTGTTTATTATTGCAAGTATGACTGGTCATTTGTTTTTTTGTTTTTTCAGTACTAACAGTGGTGCAGATGTATAAACCTGGAGAAGGCATAAGGAAGTGAGAAACCAGTAATATGTGCAAGGTGCTAAAGGCACAAGGCAAAAAGCTCCAATATGTACATTAACAGTTGTGTTTATTTTGTACTGCTGCCTTTATCATCTTCCACATATCAGTGTTTTTCCACTTCCTTATGCCTTCTCCAGGTTAATATATCTACACCACTGTTTTTTTAACTTATTTACACGTAATTTTTAGGTTTTACTCACCAGACAACTGAGGGGATTGTGGATCCTCACTTTGGGGGCTGGCAAAAAGAGCAAGTGGTGGCACGGCCGACACTGCGGAGATGCGCCGTTGGGGTGGTGATGCTGGTGCTGGACCTCAAGATGGGGCCTCTTGGGTGGCCCCGTAGCCACAGTAAACGAGCCCTGTGATGGGCGCCTTAGTGGAGGTGGATTAGCCGAAGAACCTATGTGATAAGATAATCATTAACATTTTGTGTTTCTATGTGTTTGCAGAATATGTGGTTACAGTTAAATCTTACCTGCATTGCCACCATCTGCATCTCTAGGCAATGTTGGATGTGGCCTGGCTGTGCTGCTTCTCTGGCGTACTGTAGAAATATGGAGAATGTCGATATGAACATACTCTTTAGTTGATATGTTTATGCCAATTACTTATTGGGATGTAAACATATGTGGTACCTGCTGGGAATTAAACTAAACGATGCTTAGCCTTGAATGCATGACTTCATTGGGTGTGTATACTTTAAATGCTAAACAATTTCACCAAACAATACATACACAAAGGCGCATAATCCACAAAATTATACTACTTAAAACTAGTGATGTGCACCGGACATTTTTCGGGTTTTGTGTTTTGGTTTTGGATTTTGGCAAAACCTCACCGAAAATTTTTTGTCGGATTCGGGTGTTTTTTTCAAAAAACCCTAAAAAATAGCTTAAATCATAGAATTTGGGGGTCATTTTGATCCCATAGAATTATTAACCTCAATTACCATAATTTCCACTCATTTCCAGTCTATTCTGAACACCTCACACCTCACAATATTATTTTTAGTCCTACAATTTGCACAGAGGTCGCTGGATGGCTAAGCTAAGCGACACAAGTGGCCGACACAAACACCTGGCACATCTAGGAGTGGCACTGCAGTGTCAAGACAGGATGGCACTTCAAAAAAATTGTCCCCAAACAGCACATGATGCAAAGAAAAAAAGATGCGCACCAAGGTCGCTGTGTGACTAAGCTAAGCGACACAAGTGGCTCATCTAGGAGTGGCACTGCAGTGTCAGGATTGGATGGCACTTCAAAAAAATTGTCCCCAAACAGCACATGATGCAAAGAAAAAAAGAGGCGCACCAAGGTCGCTGTTGACTAAGCTAAGCGACACAAGTGGCCGACACAAACACCTGGCCCATCTAGGAGTGGCACTGCAGTGTCAAGACAGGATGGCACTTCAATAAAATTGTCCCCAAACAGCACATGATGCAAATAAAAAAAGAGGCGCACCACAGGTATAGAATGTAGATGGATAGTATACTTTATGACGACACAGAGGTAGGTACAGCAGTGGCCTTCCGTACCGTACTGCTATATATAGTATACTGGTGGTCACTGTGTCAGCAAACTGCAAAACTAAAATGCACCACAGGTATAGAATGTAGATGGATAGTATACTTTATGACGACACAGAGGTAGGTACAGCAGTGGCCTTCCGTACCGTACTGCTATATATAGTATACTGGTGGTCACTGTGTCAGCAAACTGCAAAACTAAAATGCACCACAGGTATAGAATGTTGATGGATAGTATACTTAATGAATGACGACACAGAGGTAGGTAAAGCAGTGGCCTTCCGTACTGCTATATATAGTTTACTGGTGGTCACTGTATCAGCAAATTGCAAAACTAAAATGCACCACAGGTATAGAATGTAGATGGATAGTATACTTAATGAATGACGACACAGAGGTAGGTAAAGCAGTGGCCTTCCGTACTGCTATATATAGTTTACTGGTGGTCACTGTGTCAGCAAACTGCAAAACTAAAATGCACCACAGGTATAGAATGTAGATGGATAGTATACTTAATGAATGACGACACAGAGGTAGGTACAGCAGTGGCCTACTGTACTGCTATATATAGTATACTGGTGGTCACTGTGTCAGCAAACTGCAAAACTAAAATGCACCACAGGTATAGAATGTAGATGGATAGTATACTTAATGAATGATGACACAGAGGTAGGTACAGCAGTGGCCTACCGTACTGCTATATATAGTATACTGGTGGTCACTGTGTCAGCAAACTGCAAAACTAAAATGCACCACAGGTATAGAATGTAGATGGATTGTATACTTAATGAATGATGACACAGAGGTAGGTACAGCAGTGGCCTACCGTACTGCTATATATAGTATACTGGTGGTCACTGTGTCAGCAAACTGCAAAACTAAAATGCACCACAGGTATAGAATGTAGATGGATAGTATACTTAATGAATGACGACACAGAGGTAGGTACAGCAGTGGCCCACCGAACTGCTATATATAGTATACTGGTGGTCACTGTGTCAGCAAACTGCAAAACTAAAATGCACCACAGGTATAGAATGTAGATGGATAGTATACCTAATGAATGACGACACAGGGGTAGGTACAGCAGTGGCCTACCGTACTGCTATATATAGTATACTGGTGGTTACTGTTTCAGCAAACTGCAAAACTAAAATGCACCACAGGTATAGAATGTAGAAGGATAGTATACTTAATGAATGACGACACAGAGGTAGGTACAGCAGTGGCCTTCCGTACTGCTATATATAGTATACTGGTGGTCACTGTGTCAGCAAACTGCAAAACTAAAATGCACCACAGGTATAGAATGTAGATGGATAGTATACTTAATGAATGACGACACAGAGGTAGGTACAGCAGTGGCCTACCGTACTGCTATATATAGTATACTAGTGGTCACTGTGTCAGCAAACTGCAAAACTAAAATGCACCACAGGTATAGAATGTAGATGGATAGTATACTTAATGAATGACGACACAGAGGTAGGTACAGCAATGGCCTACCGTACTGCTATATATAGTATACTGGTGGACACTGTCAGCAAACTGCAAAACTAAAATGCACTACAGGTATAGAATGTAGATGGATAGTATACTTAATGAATGACGACACAGAGGTAGGTACAGCAGTGGCCTACCGTACTGCTATATATAGTATACTGGTGGTCACTGTGTCAGCAAACTGCAAAACTAAAATGCACCACAGGTATAGAATGTAGATGGATAGTATACTTAATGAATGACGACACAGAGGTAGGTACAGCAGTGGCCTACCGTACTGCTATATATAGTATACTGGTGGTCACTGTGTCAGCAAACTGCAAAACTAAAATGCACCACAGGTATAGAATGTAGATGGATAGTATACTTTATGACGACACAGAGGTAGGTACAGCAGTGGCCTTCCGTACCGTACTGCTATATATAGTATACTGGTGGTCACTGTCAGCAAACTGCAAAACTAAAATGCACCACAGGTATAGAATGTTGATGGATAGTATACTTAATGAATGACGACACAGAGGTAGGTAAAGCAGTGGCCTTCCGTACTGCTATATATAGTTTACTGGTGGTCACTGTGTCAGCAAACTGCAAAACTAAAATGCACCACAGGTATAGAATGTAGATGGATAGTATACTTAATGAATGATGACACAGAGGTAGGTACAGCAGTGGCCTACCGTACTGCTATATATAGTATACTGGTGGTCACTGTGTCAGCAAACTGCAAAACTAAAATGCACCACAGGTATAGAATGTAGATGGATTGTATACTTAATGAATGATGACACAGAGGTAGGTACAGCAGTGGCCTACCGTACTGCTATATATAGTATACTGGTGGTCACTGTGTCAGCAAACTGCAAAACTAAAATGCACCACAGGTATAGAATGTAGATGGATAGTATACTTAATGAATGACGACACAGAGGTAGGTACAGCAGTGGCCCACCGAACTGCTATATATAGTATACTGGTGGTCACTGTGTCAGCAAACTGCAAAACTAAAATGCACCACAGGTATAGAATGTAGATGGATAGTATACCTAATGAATGACGACACAGGGGTAGGTACAGCAGTGGCCTACCGTACTGCTATATATAGTATACTGGTGGTCACTGTGTCAGCAAACTGCAAAACTAAAATGCACCACAGGTATAGAATGTAGAAGGATAGTATACTTAATGAATGACGACACAGAGGTAGTTACAGCAGTGGCCTTCCGTACTGCTATATATAGTATACTGGTGGTCACTGTGTCAGCAAACTGCAAAACTAAAATGCACCACAGGTATAGAATGTAGATGGATAGTATACTTATTGAATGACGACACAGAGGTAGGTACAGCAGTGGCCTACCGTACTGCTATATATAGTATACTGGTGGTCACTGTGTCAGCAAACTGCAAAACTAAAATGCACCACAGGTATAGAATGTAGATGGATAGTATACTTAATGAATGGCGACACAGAGGTAGGTACAGCAATGGCCTACCGTACTGCTATATATAGTATACTGGTGGACACTGTGTCAGCAAACTGCAAAACTAAAATGCACTACAGGTATAGAATGTAGATGGATAGTATACTTAATGAATGACGACACAGAGGTAGGTACAGCAGTGGCCTACCGTACTGCTATATATAGTATACTGGTGGTCACTGTGTCAGCAAACTGCAAAACTAAAATGCACCACAGGTATAGAATGTAGATGGATAGTATACTTAATGAATGACGACACAGAGGTAGGTACAGCAGTGGCCTACCGTACTGCTATATATAGTATACTGGTGGTCACTGTGTCAGCAAACTGCAAAACTAAAATGCACCACAGGTATAGAATGTAGATGGATAGTATACTTAATGAATGACGACACAGAGGTAGGTACAGCAGTGGCCTACCGTACTGCTATATATAGTATACTGGTGGTCACTGTGTCAGCAAACTGCAAAACTAAAATGCACCACAGGTATAGAATGTAGATGGATAGTATACTTAATGAATGACGACACAGAGGTAGGTACAGCAGTGGCCTACCGTACTGCTATATATAGTATACTGGTGGTCACTGTGTCAGCAAACTGCAAAACTAAAATGCACCACAGGTATAGAATGTAGATGGATAGTATACTTAATGAATGACGACACAGAGGTAGGTACAGCAGTGGCCTACCGTACTGCTATATATAGTATACTGGTGGTCACTGTGTTAGCAAAACTCTGCACTGTACTCCTCCTCTATAATATTAATTATACTGGTGGTCCCCAGTCCCCACAATAAAGCAGCACACTGAGCACAGATATGGAGTGTTTTTCAGGCAGACAACGTATACTGGTGGTCACTGTCAGCAAAACTCTGCACTGTACTCTTGCTATATAATACAGCTGCTCCCCAGTCCCCACAATTAAGCAGTGTGAGCACAGATATATTATGCAGCACACCGAGCACAGATATGGTATGGAGCGTTTTTTTCAGGCAGATAACGGATAAAACTGGTGGTCACTTATCAGCAAAACTCTGCACTGTACTCCTCCTAACAGCTGCTCCCCAGTCCTCCCCACAATTAAGCAATAAAGCAATCAAGTTCAACAATAAACGGAGAGGACGCCAGCCACGTCCTCTCCCTATCATCTCCAATGCACGAGTGAAAATGGCGGAGACGTGCAGCTGCTTATATAGAATCCGAATCTCGCGAGAATCCGACAGCGGGATGATGACGTTCGGGCGCGCTCGGGTTAGCCGAGCAAGGCGGGAAGATTCGAACCTGCCTCGGACCCGTGTAAAATGGGTGAAGTTCGGGGGGGTTCGGTTTCCGAGAAACCGAACCCGCTCATCACTACTTAAAACCCAAACGTCGTAGCTTTACACAGCCACAATATTGCACGCTAAGTTACCAATTTTAGACGCTAACAAGAAAACAGTAGCCACAAATATCTGCACAAAATTGAAAACATCAAAACAACAAATGCATGAAAATACACATAATCAACACAAATGACAACCCAGAACAACACAAAATAAACATACGCCCATTGAAAATGTTAACATATAAACATATGCATAAAACACAGTAATCACACTTTATTAAAATACACCGACTAACATTTTCTTGGAAAAACAGACACCAGAAACATTGTCAATACATAAGGCAAAAAAAAAAAACAGAATTGAGAATAACACTACATCAGCCCTGGCCAACCTGTGTCTCTCCAGATGTAGTGAAACTACACATCCCAGCATGCCCAGCAACACATTTTGCATTCACTAATGCAAAACTGTGGCAAGGCATGATGGGACTTGTCGTTTTACAACAGCTGGAGAGCCACAGGTTGCACAGGCCTGCACTACAGTACATCACCAACACATTAGAAGAAAGAACCAAATAACAATCACAATTAGCGCAAAGACATTTCACACAATTAAGGACAAAGCACAAATGTTCAAATTACATAAAAAAATAAAACAAACTCACCATCCTAATTAAGACAAAATGAAACAGTGACTTGCGCCCCAGCGGCAGCTTGAAAATACGTCCCAAAGAGCACCACTTCTTTTCTAGCTACTAAACAAAATGATGGGCGAATTCCAAGCGCTGCTGTGAACCGGAACTCCTTCCTCAAAGGAAACAGAATACACAATATCCTTGTACAAGCTTCAGCATCCAATAAATCTCTTGAGATATCCTTCAATGACTGACCTGTATCCTTATTGGTTCGTACCGAGTTCCATCTTAGGGGTGTGAGTGGAAGTGATCTTGCCGGTTCTACTTATGGGGTACCTCCATTTTTGTATGGATTTTTAAATATTTTTATGTGACTACAACAATTAAAGAAAAACAGATTTTTTTAATTCAAAACGGATTGATGAAGTTTTTACCTATTATGAGGCTGTGGATGTACCTACAAGATCATTGAAAGATTCTGGTGTGGGTGGACCCGTTAAAGATACCTTTGGATACACATAGGGCTTATCACAAAGGTGAGCTTTGTTCCAATAAGTGATATACTATAGATGATGTGATTACGGTGTATTGAATAAGAAGACAAAGATACCCTTATGTGAATATAGGGCTTATAATACAGGTCAGTTATTAAAGAATATCTTAAGTAAACACCTGTGTGCTGAAACTACATATTTTGGATGACATGATTGCGGTGTATTAAATAGAAGACAAAGATACCCTTATGTGAATATAGGGCCTATAATACAGGTCAGTCATTGAAGGATATCTCAAGAGATTTATTGGATGCTGAAGCTTGTACAAGGATATTGTGTATTCTGTTTCCTTTGAGGATTCTTTCAGACACAAGGAGTTCCGGTTCACAGCAGCGCTTGGAATTCGCCCATCATTTTGTTTAGAAACTCACCATCCTGCCTTGGCCGATCCGAATCCCGGACATGAGTTGCACCAACCACTTCAGGCGGAATCAGCGTACGAACAGGCTCCTCCCAATCTCGATAAGACGCTCGGAAGGGGTGTCCACCACCGGTTTGGCTGGCTGATTTAGCCTCCTTCGCCATCTTCGCCTTCACACGGCGCTTGATGTCGTAGAAGCGCTTACGACAGGTTTCCTCGGTCCGCCTCACCACACCCTCACTATTCACAGCCGCAACGACCTTCCCCCACAGAACAGTCTTCCTGCGTGTTGACACCTTTGCAGCATCATGCCCAAACAACTGGCGATGATGCCTCATCAGCTCCTGCACCAGAGCCATATTTTCAGCGTAACTGAACTTAACATTGTGGCCCGTCTTTGTAGTGGTGCGTGGCTGCGGAGCCACAACACCATCACTATCACTATTAGTGGAAGCCGCTGCAGCAACCTCCCCCTCCTCCTCACTAACCTCCTCCCTCTCACTCACCTCCTCCACCTCACTCACCTCCTCCCTCTCATTCACCTCCTCCACCTCACTCACCTCCTCCCTCTCACTCACCTCCTCCACCTCTCTCACCTCCTCCACCTCTCTCACCTCCTCCACCTCTCTCACCTCCTCCACCACACTCACCTCTGACTGGGACATAATCAGGACAAACAACAAATAACACTGAGAAAAAAAACAATTAACACACTCCTCCACTACCACTACACACCACACACCAAACACACACACACTCACTCACAAACAATGACAATAGACATAAAAAAAAAACAAAGACAAAAAACTAGACAGACTTTTAAATAACTACACAACTAGTATGACAAGACTACTTACACACACAGTACAGCACTCAACAATTGCAAAACTCCGCCTCAAATCCTCCACAAACTCCACAAAACTCACCAACTCCTAACACACCTTCCTCTCTCCTCTCCACTAGCTAAACCCACGAGGTGCGGCCGGTTTGGGGCGTTTTTATAGTAATGAGCACAGACACTCCTCCATCACGAATCAAACCAATCACGGACGAGTGACAAAATCGAAACTTAGAAAAAAAACGCGGCCGGGAACGGATAAACACTGCCGTAACCGAAATGTGACGCAGTCGTAACAAAACCTCAGAACACGGCCGACAAACCACTAAATCGGCCGCATTATATCTTACAAAAATACGAATGACATCGACATCGGACAACAGGAAAAAAAAATACGACAGCTTAGTAAATGAGACGTAACAAATTCAAAAAGTTGCAAAATTATACTTTCGATGTCATTCGTGATGAATCTCTCTCCAAATCGGGACAAATATGAATTTTAGTAAATATACCCCTGTATCTCTTATTCCTCCTCTTTCTTTCTTTCTTTCTTTCTTTCTTTCTTTCTTTCTTTAACTCCTATTGCTTTTTCTTGCTCTCATATCTCCTCCTATTCTTCCTCTCTCTACCGCCTATTCCTCTTCTCTCTCCTCCTCCCATTCCTCCTCTCTCTTTAATCTGCTCTCATTTCTCCTCTATCTCCCATCTCCCCTTATTCATCCTATCTCCCATCTACCCATATTCCCCTCTCTCTCTTTCTGGCCCGTGTTCCCATATTCCTCCTTCACTAATTTCCTCCTGTTCATTCTTTCTCATCTTCTCCTATTCCTCCTCTCTCTCTCTCATCTTTTCCTAATTCTCCTCTCTCACTCATATCTCCCTATTCCCCCCTCTCTCTCCCTATTCTTCTCCTTTTCCTCCTCTCTTCCTCCTATTCCTCATCTCTTTCATCTCTTCTTTATCCTCACCTCTTCCTATCCCTCTCTCTCTCCCATTTACCTTGATTCCTCCTGTCTCCTTTCTACCCATATCCCTCCTCTCTAACACATTTCCCACTATTCCTCCACTCTCTCTCTGATCTACCCTTATTCCTTCTCTCTGTCTCCCACCTGTTCCTTATATTTCTCTCTACCATTTCCCTCCATTCCTTCTCTTTCTCTCATACTTGTTTTTGTTTCCTCCCTTCCCCCATGGGAATTATGACAGGGAGGTCAGTCCCAGGCTCCACTATTTCTGATGGCATCTCTCTCTCTCTCTCTATATATATATATATATATATATATATATATATATTTATTTTCTTTTTACATGAGAACAAAAATGACCCCAAAATCTGTACAGTTTAAGTTAAATAGATGTAGCAGCAAAAGCAACAGGAATGACTTACAGCCTCCAGAGATATTAAAACATACATGCCAAAGTAATAGTCACAGTGCAGATAGAACATAAGATTTTTAAGTTAATAAGTTCACAAATGAAATAATTCACTATTAATGAGAAAATGCAAATGTTGACAGCACACCCACATAAATTAATGATTTAATTAATTAGCCAAGATCAAGGGCCTGAAAATTCATCTGACATTTTAATGGCCAAGTTTAATGGACTGTCATGATTCTAAAAAAGAGCAATGCTAATGGTCGAATGCCACTAACATTTTGATTACGTTTCATCCTCCTTTTGCTGGAGACAAATACAGGTTGGAAGAAGTGAATGTCAAAACATATTTTAGTAAATGAGCCACGCTCATGGATCTGAAGTTTATGCCAACCTGGAAGGTAACAGAAGGCAGTACTGCACTTGTACATGTCTATTGATCCATGCAGATAAATAAAAGCTACAAATATAATATTCTGTAACATGCATGTGATTTACCAGTAATTAAAAAAGAACAAAAACTCTTCCATTATTTTCTGACCCCTATATCAAATATGATTAAAGTTTTATGTAAATTGCAAGAAGCTGATTACATTTTGAACATACATGACCTTTCTTGGTTATGTCGTATACTGGAAGTCATCCAGCTTTTTTAATACTTCATACTAAACCTAAACTAAAACTAGCTAAAAAATTACACAGACAGTTATTGACAAAAAGAGGTCACAGACTATTTATTGTACAGACTGTAATTTGAAATTAGGTATCTTGGCAGGAAAAAAAGCATTGTAAACCTTGGTCACAGCAAAATGAAATTATAAATAAATAGAGTGGGAACCTATGCCAGCAGTATTGGGCAGCACCACTTCCACTTAATTTACCTACAACTGGTCATTCCTTGAAATGGTGACCATGTCCTCTGCTGAGGTAGAGACAAACTTGCCACTCTGAAAGAGGAAATGCTACCCAACCTCTATAGCAGTAGAAGGCCATTGAGTAGCATTGCTTTCTGTCAAATAAAGGTTCAAAGAACCACTTCCCCCATCATAAAGTGACCCAAAAAAATGGAGCTTAAGGAAGAATAAAAGGCCATTAATGAACACATCGAACCTTATACAAATACACACTGTTCAGCCTATAAAAGTCCATAACCTATTAACTAAATCAAGGGTCAAACGCTGATGATTTTCATCCCTACTAGAACTACATGGGACTAATGGGCAAAGAGCACGTGTTTCAGTCTTATTAGCATTAATCAGCTCAATCCACTTAACAGTGCTCAAATTGTTTTACCAAAATTCATAACCATCCAATCAGGGGAACCAAAATGCTTCTCACCAGTCCAGAAGCGGTCCAGAGTCTTTAGCACCTGAGGGGCTTTCACAGCTAATGGATGCATACTAGTCCAGTAAATATAGAAGTGTTTCAAAACCCACATTCATCATAATTTTATTGGCAAACCTACTGTATAATAAATGGACTCAAAGTCAGTAAAATAGGTATATGACAAACAACCTAGCCAAGGTTAGAGAGGACAGACACTGGGGTACCCAGATGAATGTCAAAACCACATAAACCATTGTGAGGGCAAAATCTATAAATAACTTAATTCTTGGTGGAAGGCTAAAGACCTTACCCTCCCAAACAAGTCTCAGGGAGTTTGGCTAACTATGTAACTTACTGTATCCCCAAGTAAACTTTGTGAGGAGATAACTTCTAGTGAATAACTATTTAAAGAATTTGATGGAAGAGCCGCCTGTCGCTGCACAAGTTGCTGCACATATTCTGAAAGAATTCTGGCATTGCTGTTGTGACCGACGGGATACCGACTGGTGGTATTGTAAAAGCTTTCCCCTCAGCCTTATGGTCAGTCTATGATCTAGAAAAAAGCAGACCATAGGAATATTTACTCTTTTTAACAGCAATTCGTTTACTAACCCAAAAAGTAGCAAATAATGCCATTGAAAAAGTATGTGAACTATTGCCACCACATGGTCACGAGACACAGTCCTGGAATAATATTGTTCAAGTTGTTTAAGAGTCCAATATCAAATGACTTACATGAATCCCCCATTCCAACTTGCTCCTTAGCGAATCCTTCAAAACTTTAGAGAGCAAGATTGATTTGGTAGGTGCAATAAAACCATTCAATTCACATAAATAAGAAACATCAGCATATGCAGCTGACACAGCTGCTTTTAAAGGACTTAGCTCAAGCCACTGACATACAAACACCAGTTGAGAGTCATAAAATGTTTCACCTCCCTTAACACCAGACATGAGGAAACTATGCTGCCAGATATAACAGTGACAAGATAAGCTGGATAAACTGGTGCCCTGAACCTAGACCATTGAAAATGAGAAACAAAGCACCTACTGACTTATTTTCAATGCTGGCAACGTTATACATCTTGAAGTCAATAAACCTATGTAGGCAAAGCAGGACTAAATACCTCAATAAATACCTCAATACCTCAATAAGTCAGAGCAAACCCCACACTGATTGCTGATGGTCTTTATGAGACTCAAGTTTTTACATCAAAAAAATTATACATCAGTTACTAAGCCTAACCACTCAAATTACCACCAACAGTAAAATAGTAAATAGTTCAAATGGAAGCATCTTAGCTTTTCAACTTTCTTACTGCCAAGGATCAGGCTAAGGTTCGGCCTACCATTCACCTTTGAAAATTGCACCAAAACTGATAGAAAGAGACCAGTGCACTCATATGTGAACCTATATGAAACCTACTACAGTCCCTAGTTGGATGTCCAGCCAATCACAAATTCAGGAGAGTCAACACCAACACCACAGCCTTTGTTAGATTGTGCATTATTAAATGTTTAACATTTCCCCTCTTCTGACCTTGCTATGTATTCGATGTAAACTGCTGAGTGACTTCAAGTCAGACTTCATCATCTTTGAAATCAAAGCTCAAAATGTAGTATGCTGGCCATCCTGCTTTTGCAGAAAATGGTATAATGCTGCCAAACAATATCTTTAGCAGCTGTGTGCATGCCATATATCATTTGTACCAAGGTACAAATGATGGCGGAGGGGTAAGTATTAATATATGAGTGCAGGGTATGTGGTGTCAGCCCCTTGGGCTCAGGGGCCACGTGTGTACCACACACCCTGTACCCATTATTGATATGCCAATGGTACCAACATATTCATCAGATACAGATGTAGATTGAATAGCCAAGTCAACCCTGAAAGTGAAAGAACGTCCCTCAGTGTGCAATGCACCCATCATAACTTGACCCATAAAAATACCATCATGAAGAGGTGTGACTGCTGCAGCAGAAACCTGCAAACATGTGACAGTGACATGTGAATCATCAGGAAAAAAATTGAAGGTAAGGAAGCAGGGAGGGCCGGGAAAACAGGGGCAGGAGAAATGGTGGCACTGTTGGCCAAAGAGGGAGTGAATGACTGGCCTGATGGAGGTAAAGGCGACAGAGAATGGGCCAAAAGTGTGGGATAAAAAGTACACTGCTACCCCCTAGAACCTCATGAGTGTTATCTTTGCTTCAAGAAGAAGGTGATCTACCAGGGATTCACCAACTTATTCTGTATGCTTCAAAGTGTGCCGTCTCAAAATTCTATTGTGGTTTGCAGTAACCCTATAGGAAAAAAAAACATTTGAATAAACAGATAAAATACTATCCAATTCATACTGATATTTGTTATTTTAGGAAGATTTGATGCATTTACATGTTTTTTTTAAAAAAATGTTTTTTTTTACCTCTTTGAGAAGCAATTATATATATATATATATATATATATATATATATATATATATATATTTATGTGAATTTGGTTACTAAACACCATGTAAATGAAAGTTTTTATGAACCCAATGTTGTTTGATTAGCACCAATGTGGATGGTAATGAAATACACCTGAATCAGTTAGTAATGACCAATAAGGTCACAGCATGCTTAAGGTTGATAGGTATTTATATTTAATGATTATCCATATGATCGGGAACCCTTTGAAAAAGCAACCTAAGGTGCAAAATGCGTTAGAAGGATATTCTTATCATCTTCTGCAAGTCCAAAGATGTCCTGAGGCTCCTGCACTGTATACACCAACAGGTGAGTGACCTCCTCCTGCACGAGATGTGGACTGAATCGGAGGCTCTGCTCCCACCATCAGCCTCAGCTCACTTACCAAAGGCACAACTGCACTGATTACTGACAGCCTCTAACAGCGCTACAGCTGATAGGTGCATCAAAGGAATGGAGGGACGCGGCTGGAGAACAGACATCTCCTACATTAGAGACCAGCATTTCAAATGATACAGTGGTAAGCTCCACCATAAGGCGTCTATTCAATTATTGTGCTTAACATTAACTATACCCTTTAAGCTAGCTTATCAACTAAAAATAACGACACGGACACAACTGCGTTGGATTAAATGGTCATTGAATTTATTAATTGGAATGACCTCACTCGTAGTGGGTGGCCAGGAAAACGCTACCACTAACCAGCTCTAGTCACGATCTTACAAAATGGCGGCGACTAAACGCCCCAACTGTCATGGGTGCGACTGAAACGCCCCATCCATATATATCAGCATAACCTGTGTTGCGAAGGTCTCACCACCCCTTCCTATAGCAGAGTGAGGACGCTCCCCAAGGAAGCGCCCTTCGCCCCCCCCACAAGGGCAGGACACACTCGCCGTCCTTCAAAAGGGGTAAGTGCCCCACAACACCACTTATGCTACAAGTGACCGCTGGCCGGTAGCGCCTTCCCGCCCACTAAGTCTGAAAGAAAGATAATAGTAAGCCAAATTGAAAAGGGCCAAATTAGTGAGCCAATAGGGTGGGTGGGTGGGTGGGCTTCCAGACGACAAGAGGAAGCACTCTGGAAGTTTCTACCCTACATGCACTAAACACCTCCCCTACACTCACCGATAGGCTGGCCCTACCCAATCATCACTCACTCAAAACTCTGATCTGCCTAGCAACAATTAACCTTCTCTAACCAATCACAAAATTGCCAGACTCTTATATAGATATCGTGCCCAGCCAGGCACTCTCCTTATCTAAGGCGTCTATTCAATTATTGTGCTTAACATTAACTATACCCTTTAAGCTAGCTTATCAACTAAAAATAACGACACGGACACAACTGCGTTGGATTAAATGGTCATTGAATTTATTAATTGGAATGACCTCACTCGTAGTGGGTGGCCAGGAAAACGCTACCACTAACCAGCTCTAGTCACGATCTTACAAAATGGCGGCGACTAAACGCCCCAACTGTCATGGGTGCGACTGAAACGCCCCATCCATATATATCAGCATAACCTGTGTTGCGAAGGTCTCACCACCCCTTCCTATAGCAGAGTGAGGACGCTCCCCAAGGAAGCGCCCTTCGCCCCCCCACAAGGGCAGGACACACTCGCCGTCCTTCAAAAGGGGTAAGTGCCCCACAACACCACTTATGCTACAAGTGACCGCTGGCCGGTAGCGCCTTCCCGCCACCGCCAGTTTCAGAGAAACGCAGCCCGCCAACCCAATACGAAATGAAGTCTAACCAAAAAACAAAAACAAATTACCTATCAAAACAAATCCTATCCCTACCTACAAAGATAACAAACTACTCCAGACAAGAGAACAGCGCCCTCAGAAAAACTCCAATCCCAAGATGGGAGAGATGCACACCATCCTTCCTAAAATAAAAGGGGCTCTGGAGCACCAATAGCGGATGTCTAACGGCCAAACCACCAGCAGACAACACAAACTTCGACACAGCAAAGTTAATCTTCTTCCTAGTCCTGTCAAGCGCTGTGACGTTCCGTGATCCCCTCCAGACAAACCTAGGAATAATGTCAGACCAAACCAAGCGTACACCAGGCCAAAGCAAGCTAAGTTCCCCCAACTCCGCCTGAATCCTAAGTATAAGATCTATACCTTTTAGGTGACCTACATCGTTACCGCCCAGGTGCAGCAGCAGCCATTGGGGACGCCCCCAACGCTGTTCATATTGCAACAACAGCTCCAAAAGCCCAGACCATCTGAGCCCTCTCACACCTAACCATCGCACTCTGCGACCACCTAACAACTCAGACGACCTATCAGCAAGGGGATGCCGCTCGGCCCAAAACACGTAAGAATGACCAACTACCCAAATCTGTTCGTTGGAATCAGTGGACGCTGAAAAAGAAAAAGTAACCTAGCTGTCAGACCGCGCCCATAAAACAGGTAATTAGAACCGTTAGACCGAACCGAACAGTTAGTAACATAAAAACCCAAGTGAAGGAGAAAACTTAAAAAACCTCCCGTGGACCTGGAGTGTCAGCCAATTGTAATTTAGGCCCCCTCGGAGGAAAAATTTAAAAAATTCCTTCACACCTCCAATTCTGGAACGCTAATCATTCCAAAATTGGCAGGTAAACAACGTTTTTGGGTTAGCGCAAGTAGCGCAACATTAAACCTTATCCAATCTAACATAAGACTTAAACGCTGCCGACTTCCAACGTCCCATTTCCGGAATGGCTGACGGTGGAAGTCCGCGTGCCGCAGCGCAAGTTGCCGCACCGATGCGAAAGGAATGCGTCCCATATTCCGCGCTATTAAGCCCAAGGGCGACCAAACAGCGCTTCAACACAGCAGCAAACTGAAACCGAGTGAGAGGCAATGCATCCCCGTGCAGCAGTACTTGAGCCCCACCTTTGGGTCGTAAAGGTAAATACATTTTTGCATGCAGCACCGGGCACAAATCTGTATCCTCATGCGCCTTCAAAGTCACCCAGCGTCCTCGACCCAACTGGTCGGTCTTGGAACGAGGCAACCTAAACATGGCGACACCTTCCTTGAGTACCAGGTCCCTGAAAAGCATGCCTGTATCAGTGGACCTTTTATTAGCGGCCACCAGCTCGCCAACTCGAAAGGCCCCAAAAAACGCAAATGAAAATGCTGCACGAAAAAGGGACGCCTCAAAATCAGAATCAGTCACCGCCGGCAGAATCGCCATGAGCTCGCGCAACAACTGCGTGTCAATAGGCCTGCGCGTATCCGGCTGGGCTGGACTTAACTTCGCCCAACCCCTGAGCGCCTTGGACAAAGTGAAAGACCTGGTGGGGTCCGTCCCCCGCTGCAACCGGGCATGGAACGAAATCCCCGCCAACGCCGCGCACATGGACGCCTTGGACCTACCACTCTGGTAACACTCCCAAACAAAGGCCAACAAAAGATCCTCCTCTGACTTACCCCCGGCCCCGCACCTAACCTGATGCACCTGCCAGTCACGCCAAGCCGCAGCGTATGCCCGGCGGGTCGAAGGGGCCAATGAGTTCAGCGCCAAGCCATCTACGCCAGCTCTATAATCTGCCAGACAGAAGTTGGACAAGTCAAACCTAGGGTCTCCGCCCTGGGGGCCAACCTGCGAAACCTGGGAAAATCGAAACGCGACAGCGCATCCGCGATGTCGTTCTCGACCCCAGGCACGTGCCTCGCCGTGAAATTGATGTTAAAACGGAGACATTGTAACACCAAAAATCTCAACAGCCGCAAAGCCTGCGGCGATGATGCACGTTGGTTGTTCACCGCATGTACCACCCCCAAATTGTCGCACCAAAAGACAATCGTCCGGTTCGCCAACTTAGGGGCCCACAACTCCACCGCCACCGCTATAGGGAACAGTTCCAATAAGAGTAGGTTAGCCGTAAAGCCACGAGATACCTAAGACTGGGGCCAGGCCGAAACACACCACTCGCCCTGGAAAAAAGCACCGAAACCCGTAGCACCGGCAGCATCTGTAAACAGTTCCAGGGAAGAATTGGCGACGGGCCGGAGAGGCCACAGCAATTCCGAATTAAAAGTTACCAAAAAGGTCGACCAAGTTCTAAGGTCGTCCTTAATTTCCCGAGACAGACGAATGGTGTGGTGCGGCCCAGTCGCTCCCGCTGTGGCCCTCTCAAGTTTGCGGCAAAACACCCTCCCCATGGGTATGACCCGGCAAGCAAAATTAAAGGAGCCTAAAAGGGACTGCACCTGACGGAGTCTAACTCTACGCTTCCTCAAGCATTCTTCGATCTGTCCCAAAAGCTTCGCCACCTTGTCGGCCGGAATACGACAACAACCTGCGCTAGTGTCAACCTCGATGCCCAGGTAAGACAGGCAACACGTGGGTCCCTCTGTCTTATCGTGAGCAACAGGCACTCCCAGAACCTTGAACAAGGCGGACGCGGAAAAAAGGAGCTCCCGGCAGGTGTTGCTGTCTCCTGGGCCCACAAACAGAAAATCATCGAGATAGTGGGCGATGCCAACTTGCCCCGTTCCTGCAGCAATGCACCAATGCAGGAACGAGCTAAATTTCTCAAAGTAGGCGCAAGAGACAGAACAACCCATCGGCAAACATTTGTCAACATAAAAGAAACCGCCTAACCGAAAACCCATAAACTTGAAAGAGTCGGGGTGAAGGGGAAGAAGGCGAAAAGCGGATTCAACATCCAACTTGGCCAACAGGGCCGAGGGCCCAAAACCCCGGATCAATTCCAGGGCCTCGTCGAACAACTGGTACCTGACCGTGCAAAACTCCTCAGGAATGGCGTCGTTAACGGAGCCCCCATGCGGGTAGGACAAATGTTGTATCAAGCGGAATTTGCCCGGCGCCTTCTTGGGTACTACTCCCAAGGGAGATACGCATAACCCAGGCAAAGGCTCACATGCAAAAGGACCGCACATGCGACCCAATTGCACCTCTGCATCCACCTTCTGCCTGACCACATGAGGAAACTCCGTCGCCTACCTCAAATTCCTGCGAGACACAACATGAACAGATTCCGAAATGGGCAGACGAAAACCGCAACTAAAACCGGCTAACAAAAACTCAGCATCCTCCGTCCTGGGATAACGGTGCAACCATTTAGCCAATTCAGGTACAACTATGGGCGAGGGTGCCTTACTTTGCACTGCCGCCTGCAGCGCCCTGGTCGGCCTGCTTAACCCCGTTTCCGGACTTACAATCCTTGGCGGGGTGATTGGCTCCACAGACGCGGCAGGAGTGACGAAAACGACAGGCCGCACCCCTAGTGCACTTAGAGTCATTAAACGCAAAACACTTGCCCTTTGCCGCCGTACCAGTAACATTCTTGCCCCCCAAAAACTTCCTCTTGGCCTGACCCTCAACCACACTGCTCGTTTGGTTGGAAACCTCCATCCAAACCTCAACATCCTTAAAGCCCAAAGGTAACGTCGGATTGCCATCCTGATTCTTACGGAATTTTTCATCGTAATCCCTCCAGACGGAACCTTTGTACTTCAAGAACATCTCATTAATCAAAAACATGTACTTTACCACATTCAGATGTTCGGCAGGGTGCGTTTTTAGGTAAACCGCAGAAAAGACTAAGAAACCCCTTAACCAATGATGAAAGCTCCGAAAAGCATTTTCACCGATGCCCCCCGCCTTCTTCGCCTTGTCGAAGTCCTTCCTCATGTCATCCGTGAGGGTGAAAAGGTCGACAAATTTTCCCTTAACTATTTTTTCCTTCATCCTCTTCCGTAAACCCCGAGTGACAGCCGTGTTCGCGCAGCGCACCATCTCCGAAAACAACGGCGGCTCATCGGGAGCCACCACCTTTTTCGGCGGCTGATCAGTAGCCACCGCCTTCCTCGGCACCTTATCCTTCCCTACCACCTTGGCGACCTCACGCGCGACTAATTTCGCAAGCTTGCGCGGGCGCTTGGGGGAATCAGACCCCTCGCTGCTAGCAGAGGATTCAGATGAGGATACAACAGATGAATCAGGTGCAACGTCATGCTCACCAGAACCGGAAGGGCCAGGGACGTCAGCCATTTCAGTCGCCCGCGAGAAACCTGGCACTGAAGAAACGGCATCCGTTGGAGATGGGTCCACCTCACCGCGCCTTCCGGATCCGTCCTGTACCTGAGTGGCCTGAGGGGCTGCAGAGCCGTCTGTACTAACCTCGGGAACAGAAACAATCGGAATTAAGTTACCCGGCCCATCAGCCCCACCAACGGATGAAACGGGGAGGGGGTGCGGCGCTTCCCCGCCCGGGGCCACCGAATGCAATGGTGTCCCGGGCCCAGGCGGTGCCACCTGAGCTGGCGGGGCCTGGGCCGGGGGAAGGTACGGAGGCAGTGCAACAGCTTGGCTGACGCTGGGAACGCGGAAACCTGGGGACCCGAAACCGCCCTGCCACGGATACCCGTAAGGCCCTGGCTGCGCCGGGGGATAAGGCGGTTGATAGTATGGGAACTGGTGGAAAGCTGGCGCCGGAAGTGACGCGGATTGAAACCCCCCCGAAAAGGAAGAAACATTATGCGGGTGTCCGAAAGCCTGCCCCAACCCGGAGGACCAGACTGACTGGACCACCTGCGGGGTGGAGACTAGCGGTGGGAAACTTTGCGAAACTACCGGGGGAAATGGGAAGTGTAAGTAAGGCATGGCCGTACTGCTGGGGGAAGAGAATGCTGGCAAACCAAGGGTGCTTGTAGCAAAGCCACCCCCCGCCACGGACCGAAAATCCGTGACGGAATGCTGGCCTGGCAAAGACACAGAGGCTGCTGCGGAGCCATGTACTGAAAAGGCCCGCAGCACCTCCAAGTGTCCACCAGATGGCTGCGACTCCCCACCCAGCATGCTGCTAGCAGCTTGCTGAGGTGGATGAGGTGAGCAGCCCTGTCCTAAAATGGCCGCCAGAGGGGGAGCCTGACCCAGGAGGGTCTGACTGGTGTCCTGCATATCCCCCCACTGCCCGCTGACCCCCCCAGCTACTGAGGCTATATGATGCCCACCAGCAGCCAGGGGTGCCTCAGGGGCCCCAAAAGCACCGGGCGCGGGACCCGTGGGGGGCCCACTATGCCCCAGGGTAGCCGCGCCCGCAACCTCCCCAGCGTTATAGACTAGCGCGGCCGGGGGTGCCGAATCCCCGCCGTGCATGTTACCTGTGGCAGCGCCGGCGCCAGCCGCCCCATACCCGCTAATCGCGGGAGAGAAGCGGCCAGCCGGCGCTGCAGCCCCAGCCACCTCCGCGGCCGGGGATGAGGAGTCCCCGGCGCTAGGCAGCGAGCGTCCTGCGCTGGCGGCCGCCGTGCCCGACCCGCTAGCAGCGGGACGCACGGAGCCGCCAGGCGCTGCATCGGGATCAGAGACGGGAGGCGCTGACGGAACGGGCACCGTCGCGCCTCCCACCCCGGAGCTGGGAGCCTGGCTTGAGGGAACAGCAGCAGGGCGGCGGAGGCGCACAGCACGAGATGCGGGAGCGGCCTCCGCCAGTCTTAGGGGACGGGGTGCCGAGCGCTTAGGTCTGGGCATAGCAAGGTGGGGAGGCACACAGAGGCAGGAGCAATTTAGGAGCGTACAGAAAAAGTGTAAGAGTAATGAGTAAGAGTAATGAGTATAAGTAAAAGGGGTATGAGAGAATATAAGAAAAGGAGATCAGGGGAAAATAGAGAATAAGAGAGAAACTTGAAAGGAGAAAGAGACAGGCAGACACAATCAGCTTTCACTTATCCTTCCAGGCTTCCAGACGACAAGAGGAAGCACTCTGGAAGTTTCTACCCTACATGCACTAAACACCTCCCCTACACTCACCGATAGGCTGGCCCTACCCAATCATCACTCACTCAAAACTCTGATCTGCCTAGCAACAATTAACCTTCTCTAACCAATCACAAAATTGCCAGACTCTTATATAGATATCGTGCCCAGTCAGGCACTCTCCTTATCTAATAATCTATTTTTTTACTGTGATTACATTCCTATCATCCAAACCAGGAATTTTAATTCCCATGTGGATGGACTGATTGTTAAATCACATTGAAACTAATGAATCTAACATTGGGTGCTTTATAAAATTTGTGGATCTTCGTATTTTAACATATTTTTATGATATTTTGTGGGCAAAAGTTTTCATGTGTAAACTAATCCTGATTTTCTAATATAAAAACAAAAAAGGAATTAAAAGTGATACTTTGTTCTTAATTAAAGGTGTATTGCATGTTGATTCAACCATAATTAAGTGCCTGGTATTACCCAAAATTTTTGGTTTATTAGCGCAGCAGCCATACATATACTTTTTGTTGCATAGGGAGCGGTGGGAATCCATAGAATTGGATCCTCTCAGCTGTACCTAATTAGTTGTGTATACACAGACACAACTGGGCTACTCTTTTCTGCAGAGAAAATAATATTTTTTAAACACGGTAATTTCACTACATATTCATATTAGCGCCTGTATTTTTACAGTTTAATTCAATAAAGAAGACTACATATAATCATCTTTTTTGTGTTTTTTGGAAGAGTAGAGAACCATGTTAAAGAAAGATAAACAAAAAGGAAATAGAAGAAAGAAAAGGGAGGAAGGTGAGAAAGCAGAAATGGGTGTGAAAAAGTGAGCAAGGAGGGAGAGGGGCAACCCCACCAGTCGAACCCACATCCAGAGGGATACAGAAACCATCAATGTGTTATGAATATACACGGGCAAGGAGGTCAAGGAACAATCATGTAAATGCAGGGGTGACCATGGGCCTAATTCAGACCTGATCACTAGGGTGCGTTTTTTGCATCCCTGCGATCAGGTGCAATTGCATGTGCAGGAGAGCTGCACAAACAGACCGCTGCTGCTGCTCCATCTCTGGCCACCCGCTCCTCGGATTTATGGGAGAGATGCCATGACGTCTCTTCTATAGCGCCGCACAGACACTAGAGATCAACTAGGACCTCTAGCATCTGACAATGGCACCGGCTGCAGCGGGCGCCCATACAGCCCATGGCACCCGCGGGATGCGGGTGTGCGGCGGGCTCCTGCTCAGAGGTGTGCCTTTGGATAACCAAATGTGTCACTCTAGGTCTTTTCTTAGACCAGATGAATTTCATATTCTTATTATGTTGAAGGAGCTTGAAGACAAAGGGAGGTACACGAATTGGTAGTCTTTGGAAAATATAGAATAATCTCAGCAATAGATTCATTTTGATGGCATTAACACAACTAATTCAAGAAATATGATAACCTCCCCAATCCCCAAGGTCCTTCTGAAATTGAGCTAATCATTTTGGATAATTAGGTTGATAAAGTTGCCAATAATTTTTGATAATATAATTCCTAAATAGGATAAATGATGTCTATTCCAACAAAAATAGAAGGATTGCTCAAGAGAATCTCACCTTATGGTATTTCATTACACCTAAATCTATTCAGAGAGCTGTTTACACCAGTTATCCTACACAGTTGGTAATTGTTTCTCATATATATAACTAGAGATGAGCGGGTTCAGTTCCTAGAGAACCGAACCCCCCCCCCCGAACATTTCGTTCTGGACCATTTTCCGAGTCTAGCTCGGTCCTCCGGCCACGTTTGGAAACCAGAACAAGGCAACACGGCATCATCCCACAGTCGGATTCTCATGGGTTTTGGATTCTATATAAACAGCCTCGCGTCGCCGCCATTTTCACTCCAGACTTGGACAGTCAGGGAGACAAACCTCTGTCTCTCTGTGGGTGGTGGCGTCAGGTGGGGTCAGTGTGTGCTGCTCCTGTGACTGTTGTGTACCTGTGCTGTTAGGGGTGCTGTCCTGTCTGTCCTGTTTGCCACTGGTGTTTCATGTGCTGTTAGGGGTGCTGCAGCTGTACATGGGTGTTGCTGTCCTGGCTGTCACTGTGTTGTACAGGGGTTGGGGCACTGTCCTCCTGTATGCAGTGAAAACACAGTGGTGCTGGCCCTGTCTTGCATGCTGTAAAATTCAGGGGTGCTGTTGTTAAAATAAATGTACACTGGCCCTGTCTTGTATGCTGTAAAAATACAGGGGTGCTGTTGTTAAAATAAAAGTACACTGGTCCTGTATGCTGTAAAAATACAGGGGTGCTGCTGTTAAATTAAAAGTACACTGGTCCTGTATGCTATAAAAATACAGGGGTACTGTTGTTAAAATAAAGTACACTGGTCCTGTATGCTGTAAAAATACAGGGGTGCTGCTGTTAAATTAAAAGTACACTGGTCCTGTATGCTATAAAAATACAGGGGTACTGTTGTTAAAATAAAGTACACTGGTCCTATATGCTGGGGTGCAGTGAAAATAAATGTACGCTGGCCTTGTCTTGTATGCTGTAAAATGACTGGGGTGTTGTGAAAATACAGGGGTGCTGGAACTGTCCGCAGTTGCAATGTCTAATGACCTTCACAAAACTGTATGGGAAGAGGAGGCTCCTACCACCATTTGCACGCCCTCTGCAAGTGCTGGGAGGAGCAACGCCAGTCCAGTTGCTGATTTAATAAAAGGAAGGAATGAAGATAAAGAAAAGACAGCGATGAGGCAAAGAAAAGGAATAGGTTGTGTATAAATGAATAGGGGTAAATAGTAGGGATGAGCGGGTTCGGTTCCTCTGAATCCGAACCCGCCCGAACTTCAGCTTTTTTCCACGGGTCCGAGCAGGCTCGGATCCTCCCGCCTTGCTCGGTTAACCCGAACACGCCTGAACGTCATCATCCCGCTGTCGGATTCTCGCGAGACTCGGATTCTATATAAGGAGCCGCGCGTCGCCGCCATTTTCACACGTGCATTGAGAGTCATAGGGAGAGGACGTGGCTGGCGTCCTCTCCGTTTAGAGAAGAGAGAGACACAGTATTTTGGGGAGCATTATTAGGAGGAGTACTACTATACTACTATACTACTTGCTGAAGTGATATTTATAGAGTCATAGGGAGAGGACGTGGCTGGCGTCCTCTCCGTTTAGAGAAGAGAGAGACACAGTATTTTGGGGAGCATTATTAGGAGGAGTACTACTATACTGTATACTACTCAGACACAGTATTTTGGGGAGCATTATTAGGAGGAGTACTACTATACTGTATACTACTCTACTACTTGCTGAAGTGATATTTATAGAGTCATAGGGAGAGGACGTGGCTGGCGTCCTCTCCGTTTAGAGAAGAGATGGACACAGTATTTTGGGGAGCATTATTAGGAGGAGTACTACTATACTGTATACTACTCAGACAGTATTTTGGGGAGCATTATTAGGAGGAGTACTACTATACTGTATACTACTCTACTACTTGCTGAAGTGATATTTATAGAGTCATAGGGAGAGGACGTGGCTGGCGTCCTCTCCGTTTAGAGAAGAGAGAGACACAGTATTTTGGGGAGCATTATTAGGAGGAGTACTACTATACTGTATACTACTCTACTACTTGCTGAAGTGATATTTATAGAGTCATAGGGAGAGGACGTGGCTGGCGTCCTCTCCGTTTAGAGAAGAGAGAGACACAGTATTTTGGGGAGCATTATTAGGAGGAGTACTACTATACTGTATACTACTCTACTACTTGCTGAAGTGATATTTATAGAGTCATAGGGAGAGGACGTGGCTGGCGTCCTCTCCGTTTAGAGAAGGGAGAGACACAGTATTTTGGGGAGCATTATTAGGAGGAGTACTACTATACTGTATACTACTCTACTACTTGCTGAAGTGATATTTATAGAGTCATAGGGAGAGGACGTGGCTGGCGTCCTCTCCGTTTAGAGAAGAGAGAGACACAGTATTTTGGGGAGCATTATTAGGAGGAGTACTACTATACTGTATACTACTCTACTACTTACTGAAGTGATATTTATAGAGTCATAGGGAGAGGACGTGGCTGGCGTCCTCTCCGTTTAGAGAAGAGATGGACACAGTATTTTGGGGAGCATTATTAGGAGGAGTACTACTATACTGTATACTACTCAGACACAGTATTTTGGGGAGCATTATTAGGAGGAGTACTACTATACTGTATACTACTCTACTACTTGCTGAAGTGATATTTATAGAGTCATAGGGAGAGGACGTGGCTGGCGTCCTCTCCGTTTAGAGAAGAGAGAGACACAGTATTTTGGGGAGCATTATTAGGAGGAGTACTACTATACTGTATACTACTCTACTACTTGCTGAAGTGATATTTATAGAGTCATAGGGAGAGGACGTGGCTGGCGTCCTCTCCGTTTAGAGAAGAGAGAGACACAGTATTTTGGGGAGCATTATTAGGAGGAGTACTACTATACTGTATACTACTCAGACACAGTATTTTGGGGAGCATTATTAGGAGGAGTACTACTATACTGTATACTACTCTACTACTTGCTGAAGTGATATTTATAGAGTCATAGGGAGAGGACGTGGCTGGCGTCCTCTCCGTTTAGAGAAGAGAGAGACACAGTATTTTGGGGAGCATTATTAGGAGGAGTACTACTATACTGTTTACTACTCTACTACTTGCTGAAGTGATATTTATAGAGTCATAGGGAGAGGACGTGGCTGGCGTCCTCTCCGTTTAGAGAAGAGAGAGACACAGTATTTTGGGGAGCATTATTAGGAGGAGTACTACTATACTGTATACTACTCTACTACTTGCTGAAGTGATATTTATAGAGTCATAGGGAGAGGACGTGGCTGGCGTCCTCTCCGTTTAGAGAAGAGAGAGACACAGTATTTTGGGGAGCATTATTAGGAGGAGTACTACTATACTGTATACTACTATACTACTTGCTGAAGTGATATTTATAGAGTCATAGGGAGAGGACGTGGCTGGCGTCCTCTCCGTTTAGAGAAGAGAGAGACACAGTATTTTGGGGAGCATTATTAGGAGGAGTACTACTATACTGTATACTACTCTACTACTTGCTGAAGTGATATTTATAGAGTCATAGGGAGAGGACGTGGCTGGCGTCCTCTCCGTTTAGAGAAGAGAGAGACACAGTATTTTGGGGAGCATTATTAGGAGGAGTACTACTATACTGTATACTACTATACTACTTGCTGAAGTGATATTATAGAGTCATAGGGGGAGAGGACGTGGCTGGCGTCCTCTCCGTTTAGAGAAGAGAGAGACACAGTATTTTGGGGAGCATTATTAGGAGGAGTACTACTATACTGTATACTACTCAGACACAGTATTTTGGGGAGCATTATTAGGAGGAGTACTACTATACTGTATACTACTCTACTACTTGCTGAAGTGATATTTATAGAGTCATAGGGAGAGGATGTGGCTGGCGTCCTCTCCGTTTAGAGAAGAGAGAGACACAGTATTTTGGGGAGCATTATTAGGAGGAGTACTACTATACTGTATACTACTCTACTACTTGCTGAAGTGATATTTATAGAGTCATAGGGAGAGGACGTGGCTGGCGTCCTCTCCGTTTAGAGGAGAGACAGTATTTTGGGGAGCATTATTAGGAGGAGTACTACTATACTGTATACTACTCTACTACTTGCTGAAGTGATATGTATAGAGTCATAGGGAGAGGACGTGGCTGGCGTCCTCTCCGTTTAGAGAAGAGAGAGACACAGTATTTTGGGGAGCATTATTAGGAGGAGTACTACTATACTGTATACTACTATACTACTTGCTGAAGTGATATTTATAGATTAGATAGTGTGACTGTAAGTGTATTATCTGACTTGTGGGGGAGACACTGACAGTGGGGAGCAGTTAGAGTCTGAGAGCAGGACTCAGGAGTACATATAATGTACAGTGCACACTTTTGCTGCCAGAGTCAGTGCCACACTGCCATTGTTGTGACCACACTGACCACCAGTATAATAATATATTTTGTGATTGTCTGCTTAGGACTCGGAGTACTAGTTGCAAGTTGCAACGTGACCTGACCACCAGTTTAATAATCAATCACCACCAGTTTAATATATATATAATTGTATATTATATATATATATATATATATATATATATATATATAATATTGTATACCACCTACCCGTGTTTTTTTTTTTCTTTCTTCTTTGTACATACTACTATAGTATAGTAGCTTACTGTAGCAGTCTGCGGTGCTGCTGAGCTGACAGTGTCCAGCAGGTCCGTCATCAGTCATCATTACCAATACCTAATAAATATATTATCTACCTGTCCGGCTGCAGTACTAGTGATATTATATATACATACATATATATATTGATTTCATCTCATTATCAATCATCCAGTCTATATTAGCAGCAGACACAGTACGGTAGTCCACGGCTGTAGCTACCTCTGTGTCGGCACTCGGCAGTCCATCCATAATTGTATACTAGTATCCATCCATCTCCATTGTTTACCTGAGGTGCCTTTTAGTTGTGCCTATTAAAATATGGAGAACAAAAATGTTGAGGTTCCAAAATTAGGGAAAGATCAAGATCCACTTCCACCTCGTGCTGAAGCTGCTGCCACTAGTCATGGCCGAGACGATGAAATACCAGCAACGTCGTCTGCCAAGGCCGATGCCCAATGGCATAGTACAGAGCATGTCAAATCCAAAACACCAAATATCAGTAAAAAAAAGGACTCCAAAACCAAAAATAAAATTGTCGGAGGAGAAGCGTAAACTTGCCAATATGCCATTTACCACACGGAGTGGCAAAGAACGGCTGAGGCCCTGGCCTATGTTCATGGCTAGTGGTTCAGCTTCACAGGAGGATGGAAGCACTCAGCCTCTCGCTAGAAAACTGAAAAGACTCAAGCTGGCAAAAGCACCGCAAAGAACTGTGCGTTCTTCGAAATCCCAAATCCACAAGGAGAGTCCAATTGTGTCGGTTGCGATGCCTGACCTTTTCCCAACACTGGACGTGAAGAGCATGCGCCTTCCACCATTTGCACGCCCCCTGCAAGTGCTGGAAGGAGCACCCGCAGTCCAGTTCCTGATAGTCAGATTGAAAATGTCAGTGTTGAAGTACACCAGGATGAGGAGGATATGGGTGTTGCTGGCGCTGGGGAGGAAATTGACAAGGAGGATTCTGATGGTGAGGTGGTTTGTTTAAGTCAGGCACCCGGGGAGACACCTGTTGTCCGTGGGAGGAATAGGGCCGTTGACATGCCTGGTGAAAATACCAAAAAAATCAGCTCTTCGGTGTGGAAGTATTTCACCAGAAATGCGGACAACATTTGTCAAGCCGTGTGTTGCCTTTGTCAAGCTGTAATAAGTAGGGGTAAGGACGTTAACCACCTCGGAACATCCTCCCTTATACGTCACCTGCAGCGCATTCATAATAAGTCAGTGACAAGTTCAAAAACTTTGGGTGACAGCGGAAGCAGTCCACTGACCAGTAAATCCCTTCCTCTTGTAACCAAGCTCACGGAAACCACCCCACCACCAACTCCTTCAGTGTCAATTTCCTCCTTCCCCAGGAATGCCAATAGTCCTGCAGGCCATGTCACTGGCAATTCTGACGAGTCCTCTCCTGCCTGGGATTCCTCCGATGCATCCTTGCGTGTAACGCCTACTGCTGCTGGCGCTGCTGTTGTTGCTGCTGGGAGTCGATGGTCATCCCAGAGGGGAAGTCGGAAGACCACTTGTACTACTTCCAGTAAGCAATTGACTGTTCAACAGTCCTTTGCGAGGAAGATGAAATATCACAGCAGTCATCCTGCTGCAAAGCGGATAACTGAGGCCTTGGCATCCTGGGTGGTGAGAAACGTGGTTCCAGTATCCATCATTACTGCAGAGCCAACTAGAGACTTGTTGGAGGTACTGTGTCCCCGGTACCAAATACCATCTAGGTTCCATTTCTCTAGGCAGGCGATACTGAAAATGTACACAGACCTCAGAAAAAGACTCACCAGTGTCCTAAAAAATGCAGCTGTACCCAATGTCCACTTAACCACGGACATGTGGACAAGTGGAGCAGGGCAAGGTCAGGACTATATGACTGACAGCCCACTGGGTAGATGTATGGACTCCCGCCGCAAGAACAGCAGCGGCGGCACCAGTAGCAGCATCTCGCAAACGACAACTCTTTCCTAGGCAGGCTACGCTTTGTATCACCGGTTTCCAGAATACGCACACAGCTGAAAACCTCTTACGGCAACTGAGGAAGATCATCGCGGAATGGCTTACCCCAATTGGACTCTCCTGTGGATTTGTGGCATCGGACAACGCCAGCAATATTGTGTGTGCATTAAATATGGGCAAATTCCAGCACGTCCCATGTTTTGCACATACCTTAAATTTGGTGGTGCAGAATTTTTTAAAAAACGACAGGGGCGTGCAAGAGATGCTGTCGGTGGCCAGAAGAATTGCGGGACACTTTCGGCGTACAGGCACCACGTACAGAAGACTGGAGCACCACCAAAAACTACTGAACCTGCCCTGCCATCATCTGAAGCAAGAAGTGGTAACGAGGTGGAATTCAACCCTCTATATGCTTCAGAGGTTGGAGGAGCAGCAAAAGGCCATTCAAGCCTATACAATTGAGCACGATATAGGAGGTGGAATGCACCTGTCTCAAGTGCAGTGGAGAATGATTTCAACGTTGTGCAAGGTTCTGATGCCCTTTGAACTTGCCACACGTGAAGTCAGTTCAGACACTGCCAGCCTGAGTCAGGTCATTCCCCTCATCAGGCTTTTGCAGAAGAAGCTGGAGACATTGAAGGAGGAGCTAACACGGAGCGATTCCGCTAGGCATGTGGGACTTGTGGATGGAGCCCTTAATTCGCTTAACAAGGATTCACGGGTGGTCAATCTGTTGAAATCAGAGCACTACATTTTGGCCACCGTGCTCGATCCTAGATTTAAAGCCTACCTTGGATCTCTCTTTCCGGCAGACACAAGTCTGCTGGGGTTGAAAGACCTGCTGGTGAGAAAATTGTCAAGTCAAGCGGAACGCGACCTGTCAACATCTCCTCCTTCACATTCTCCCGCAACTGGGGGTGCGAGGAAAAGGCTCAGAATTCCGAGCCCACCCGCTGGCGGTGATGCAGGGCAGTCTGGAGCGACTGCTGATGCTGACATCTGGTCCGGACTGAAGGACCTGACAACGATTACGGACATGTCGTCTACTGTCACTGCATATGATTCTCTCACCATTGAAAGAATGGTGGAGGATTATATGAGTGACCGCATCCAAGTAGGCACGTCACACAGTCCGTACTTATACTGGCAGGAAAAAGAGGCAATTTGGAGGCCCTTGCACAAACTGGCTTTATTCTACCTAAGTTGCCCTCCCACAAGTGTGTACTCCGAAAGAGTGTTTAGTGCCGCCGCTCACCTTGTCAGCAATCGGCGTACGAGGTTACATCCAGAAAATGTGGAGAAGATGATGTTCATTAAAATGAATTATAATCAATTCCTCCGTGGAGACATTGACCAGCAGCAATTGCCTCCACAAAGTACACAGGGAGCTGAGATGGTGGATTCCAGTGGGGACGAATTGATAATCTGTGAGGAGGGGGATGTACACGGTGATATATCGGAGGATGATGATGAGGTGGACATCTTGCCTCTGTAGAGCCAGTTTGTGCAAGGAGAGATTAATTGCTTCTTTTTTGGTGGGGGTCCAAACCAACCCGTCATTTCAGTCACAGTCGTGTGGCAGACCCTGTCACTGAAATGATGGGTTGGTTAAAGTGTGCATGTCCTGTTTATACAACATAAGGGTGGGTGGGAGGGCCCAAGGACAATTCCATCTTGCACCTCTTTTTTCTTTAATTTTTCTTTGCGTCATGTGCTGTTTGGGGAGGGTTTTTTGGAAGGGACATCCTGCGTGACACTGCAGTGCCACTCCTAGATGGGCCCGGTGTTTGTGTCGGCCACTAGGGTCGCTTATCTTACTCACACAGCTACCTCATTGCTCCTCTTTTTTTCTTTGCGTCATGTGCTGTTTGGGGAGGGTTTTTTGGAAGGGACATCCTGCGTGACACTGCAGTGCCACTCCTAGATGGGCCCGGTGTTTGTGTCGGCCACTAGGGTCGCTTATCTTACTCACACAGCTACCTCATTGCGCCTCTTTTTTTCTTTGCGTCATGTGCTGTTTGGGGAGGGTTTTTTGGAAGGGACATCCTGCGTGACACTGCAGTGACACTCCTAGATGGGCCCGGTGTTTGTGTCGGCCACTAGGGTCGCTTATCTTACTCACACAGCTACCTCATTGCGCCTCTTTTTTTCTTTGCGTCATGTGCTGTTTGGGGAGTGTTTTTTGGAAGGGCCATCCTGCGTGACACTGCAGTGACACTCCTAGATGGGCCCGGTGTTTGTGTCGGCCACTAGGGTCGCTTAGCTTAGTCATCCAGCGACCTAGGTGCAAATTTTAGGACTAAAAATAATATTGTGAGGTGTGAGGTATTCAGAGTAGACTGAAAATGAGTGTAAATTATGGTTTTTGAGGTTAATAATACTTTGGGATCAAAATGACCCCCAAATTCTATGATTTAAGCTGTTTTTTAGTGTTTTTTGAAAAAAACACCCGAATCCAAAACACACCCGAATCCGACAAAAAAAATTCGGTGAGGTTTTGCCAAAACGCGGTCGAACCCAAAACACGGCCGCGGAACCGAACCCAAAACCAAAACACAAAACCCGAAAAATTTCAGGCGCTCATCTCTAGTAAATAGGGGGTGTAAAGAATGAAAGAGTTGAAAGGCAAAGACAAAAAAGAAAAATACAATTTTAAGCAATAACAGTGCAAAACTAGGCTTGCTTATGATGGTGCCTGAACAGGTGATAGAGGTACAACACAGATAATCTGGCATGCTTGGTTTTGACACTGTGCCAGAATACCCGTTTTGCCAGATTATCGTTAGTGGTATTGGCAGTGGTGATATCGGTGGCATCATGACTCCAATCCACTTGCAGCCTAATTCTACCCTGCAGCCCTAAAGCAGCTTAACTCCCCCCCCCCCCACACACACACACACACAGACCCCCACTGCAGGACCTAAACCTCCTGCAGCCCTTCTTCCCCATAGGCTATCTCTCACCTGCAACTTCCCCTGCACCTGATGTGTCCAGATAAAAAGAGGTGCCAGACCATAAAGTGACAGAATATCGGTGTTACACCTACATATTATTTACATACTAACTTATTTAATCTCTTACCCAAGTTAAACAAAAATGTATTACTTAAAAATAGATTCTTACATATCTTCACACTTAATTAAGTATTTGGCTACTTTTAATGAAGCTAATAAGTAAAACCAAATTTACATTTCTTTAGTTTTTAGCTAATCAATTTCACAGTTAATTGGATTAAAATTTTTAGACATTTCCATCTTTAAAAGTCTGAAACATTGAATCACATATATTTAAATTAATTGTTTTGTTTATGAATTAAATATAGAATTGCCCTTGTGGCTAGCTGTATAGACTGGAGTGTGAATGAAACTGTAGATAATAAAGCTGTCCCTCATGCAGATTACTAGTAGCAGTAGAAGACTGTTGCTGCAGAATTGTATTAAAAACAGGTGCCGACTAATCCATAGCTGAATCAAAATGTAGGATTCTTAGAAGCAGACTGTGATACACTGGGAGCACAACTGTTGCAGACTACAATGAAATATGCTGTGAATCAATACTGGAGTAGGTTTTCTGGATAGCATTGGAGCTGAATGCTGTGAAGCAATACTAGAGCAGGTTTTCTGGATATCACGAGAGCAGAATGTTTTCTGCAGAGCAGTGGAGCAGAATGCTGTCAAGCAATACTGGCGCAAATACTGAATCAGGAGTAAGTGTACTTATACTCAGTGAAAGATGTACATTTGTTCTGGCAATGAGCAGTCAGCAGTCTCTGGTTTAAATAGAGTACCCTTAGAACTTATAGGCTGAATGAGTCATGTGACCAGTGTTGCTGGAGACTGGTTGCAGCTCAAGGCAAAAACCTCAGACCACAACAATAGAACATACAAAATAATATTATTATAACACAAAACTCCAGAGAGTCAAGCAACAGTAAAATATATAGTAGGTTAATATGAATATAGATATCTTACCTCTATAGACAGTAGTAATGTTACCAGAAAGTGTAACTAAAAGTATCAGAATACAGAGTTCAAATGTAGTGTTAATCCAGTATGACTTAAGGTACGTACACATTAGATGATGTTGCTCTGTGAGCGACAACGTCTAATGTTTCCCCCTCCCGGGCCGGCCGGTCGGCGGCTGACTATACACAATGAGCGTTATGACCGCTCATATCGATCAGTGACGTCACGCCTCTGCCAGCCCTACATACAGGTCGTGGACGACAGTCCAGATCCTGCATGCATGCACTGGCGACAGCGACGATCGTTGCCGACCTGCGGGGCCGCGCATCGGTCGTCACTGGCGGCATACACACTTGCCGATAAAATGAGCCACGTCGCTCAGGGAGGGGGGAAATGATCGACGTCGCTCATTTTATCGGCAAGTGTGTATGGGCCTTTAAACAAATGCAGCAGCACCTTAACTGCAGGATTGGAGACACTCCTAGAACTCATATGCAACAGGTTTGTACAGTGTATGCACTCACCACCATTTATGGTCTGTACCCGACTTGTGAGAAATAATAGCAGCTCAAAGTCTGTGGCAAACCTCTCCTTATAGTATCAACCCTGTAGTCCTGAAATGTTGCATCAAAAGAATCTGTTGCAGGTAATGGAGCAGAGGAGCAGCATGCCATATTTTTCTTGAAATTTTTGTCTTAGTCACATTGCACATGCAACTAAAAAGCCACTCATAGGGAGTCATTCCGAGTTGTTCGCTCGTTATTTTTTTCTTGCAACGGAGCGATTAGTCGCTAATGCGCATGCGCAATGTCCGCAGTGCGACTGCGCCAAGTAAATTTGCTATGCAGTTAGGTATTTTACTCACGGCATTATGAGGTTTTTTCTTCGTTCTGGAGATCGTAATGTGATTGACAGGAAGTGGGTGTTTCTGGGCGGAAATTGGCCGTTTTATGGGAGTGTGTGAAAAAAACGCTACCGTTTCTGGGAAAAACGCGGGAGTGGCTGGAGAAACGGAGGAGTGTCTGGGCGAACGCTGGGTGTGTTTGTGACGTCAAACCAGGAACGACAAGCACTGAACTGATCGCACTGGCAGAGTAAGTCTCGAGTTACTCAGAAACTGCACAGAGAAGTCTTTTCGCAATATTGCGAATCTTTTGTTCGCAATTTTACTATGCTAAGATTCACTCCCAGTAGGCGGCGGCTTAGCGTGTGCAAAGCTGCTAAAAGCAGCTTGCGAGCGAACAACTCGGAATGACCCCCATAGTCCGAATTGTGCTCTGCGGTGGCCACATGCCATAACTAAGTAAGGGGGACTCGGAGGAGGCCGTCCAAACTGAGTAGGGAGGGCCTCCCCTTCCCACCATTTCCCTACCCTTCCCTTGGAGTCTCATTTGCACTGACCCTCCCCGCTCCTCCCGCATCTCAGTTGCTCCACCCCCTCCAGCAGCAAACAGGTTTGTGCAGTGGTAGATATTTATTGATGGCTTTTGGTTGGTATATATTCACATGCGGTGAGTATAGTCCACTGGGGTGTATGGGATGGGGGTTTCAGGCGGCAGCAGAAGTCAGCTGTTGTCCTTCATGTGATAGTGGTGGTTGGGGGGGAGGTCTGTGAGACCTGCGGATGTGTGCTATGGAGGCTGGGCAGCAGCAGGGTGATCATGCTTGTCTTTACGGGGGCCCATTACATAAGCTGCTGCGACCACAGCCCGGTAATGAATAATAACAGGATGACTGTAGAAGTTGAGAAAATTCAGGGCTGTGATGCCCATGTGTTGCTTGGGGTGACTTAGGGTTGCCCAGGGTGTGCATAGTGTGCCCTGCCATGTAAACATGGGGACTCCCCTGCATAGCGTACAGTGTGTGGTTCACTTATATGTTGCCTTGCATAATTTGATGTTAAAATACAGTTCTTATATTCATTCCAGCATTATCTATGGTTCAGAGTAAATGCCCAGATCGCAAACAAAGGGTACGGGAATCCATAATACTCAGTGAGAAACACACAATATATAACTAACCAGGAATATACTATTGGTACAATTCTGTGGCTACTCACCTTCCCCACAAAGTCATGGCACATTATTTTTTGGTACACACCAAAAATGTTAGGGGGTGTTGGGGGACCAAGGGTGGGATGTATTAAAATACATTGCTGTGACAGAGGCCCCCCACAATACCCGTGGGAAGGTGTGCGGGGGGTCTCCATCACCTCCCAGACCGACAAGCAGGCAGTAGTCAGTCCCGGGCTCCTCCTCCTCCATCCTGCAGCAGGAAGGACCTCCGCCTGTTTTGCTAGGGGGAGGAGGAGTTTGGGTTCCGGGACCAGGGCTCCCAGCACACAAGTATGCCTGGTAGAGGGGGGTCACCATGAGCGGAGTGGGGTGGCAGAGGCAGCGGGATGCAGCGGCCAATGGTAAGAAGCCCATAGGGTTCAATAGGGTATCGCCATCAAAAGATGGCTATACCCTTGGCAGCAAAAACCTGGCGGCCGGTGGTTAGTACATATGAAAAATGTGGTAAAACCCCCCAAAATAGGGGTTTTATTGCATTTTCCCTTTAGAACTTCCCTCCCCTAATCTATTTCTGCCATAGGGCAACAAAATGTCTATAAAGCTTTGCTTTTCAGAGTTTGGTATGAAGGAGTGTATAGTAGCTCCCATTAATAATAATGGGGACTGCGATCTGCAGCGCTAATGAGCTCTCTGCAGGAAATTTATGTGAAATCTCCCATACTAGGCTGTTAATACATAGCAACAATTCATAAAATTATGCAGACACTGCAATTTCTACATAATATTGTGAAAAAATGCTTGATACATAGGCCCCTTACTCTGACTGAACAATAAGGGACAATATGGATTGGAGGAAGTGTGCATGCATGCTGCATGTAGTAGGCATAGTAGTTTCTATATGGGGGATGCTGCGTGCATTTAGTGCCTAGAGAATCTGGGGCAGAATAGCAGTTGCCAGAAAGCTGGGCTTACCCCGAGAATGATGAGAAACAAGGGTGTTACATGCAGTCAGGCCCCCTAAATGTAATACTACAGGGGGTGTTGGCTTAGCAATCAGGAGGCCATGACCTCTTTGGCGCTTGTAAAAAGTCCAGAAGCAGGATATGAGAGCATTGGTAGGTATGCTATATGTGTCAGATATTTAGTGAGTCATATAGTGGGAGCGGGGCCCAAAGCATATTTTTGCAGCTGGGCACACTACTCGTTAGGTCCTCCACTGACTGGAGATTCTATGTTGTGACTTTAATGGCACAGTAATTGGTTTTATACACATACAAAGCCACAGGTGAAGTACAAGGAAACATGGCATGAGAAAAACCTGTATGTACTTGCACCGGAGCCCTTTTTACACAGATTCAGACTCAGTTGCACAAAGATGTACAAATCTTACAAATCAAATTGATCAGTGTAAGCTTTCAATGTAGTTTTGTCATCTCTGTTGTTTTTTTAATGCTAACAAGATGCACATTTTGAGCTTGGAAGATGCTCAGCACAGCCCAGATGCCCGGGACCTGGAGCAATGAGGGGGACTATTTGGTACGACTGAAACAGCAGTAAGAAAGGACACATCTGTAGTCTGAGTTCAGCAAGGGCATATTATCACAAATCCAACTAGTATGCCGGTCAAGAGGCACATACAGTATCTTACGGGAACTCGACTTCTAGGGAAAAATAGGTCAATTATTAAATGTTTGTTTATCAAACCCGATCATCGACGGCTTTGACCAATAATTTTAACATGGCAATAGAAATAAATATTTAGCATTAATTGCTATTGCCTTTTTAAAAATCAGTTGCGTGGACTGCAAGCAAATACCCAAAACAACCAACAGTGCTACTGCTGAATAAATATATACATAATATATACTGTACATAAGTTTGATATCAATGTAATAAATATTAACACATAAAAAAAATGCAATAATAAAAAGTACAATCTAATCCAGATATCACACTGACAGATACTGTATATCACTTATTTGTCCAGCTACCAGCAGAGCTGTTTTTTTGTGGGTAGATACTGTATCAAAATATCTAATGAATGGAGAAGTAAATGAAGTTGCTCATACTATATCACTATCAACCAGTCGGTTTCTAGATAGCATGTATCAAGTACTTTTGTAAAATGATAGGTAGAAGCTGGGTGGTTGTTGTGGGCAACATCTCTACTTTGCCACTCTGATAACCTGACATAAACCTGGAGAATATAATAAGTCACCCATATGTTTTATTATTGCGCCATAACTTAAATAATTCAACCAATAAATAAAGACACGGACAACTGTATAGATTGAGAAAGGAGGTCACAGCCAAATTTATTTAAATTCGAATCTGGAATTAGAAATCTTAATCACTGGTGGCGAAAAAAGCAGTGCCAACTCGGCCATGGCTTAAAAAACTTTTAATCATTAAACAAATGGGGCGGAGTTTCTGCCCCTTGCGCAATCCGTCTTGGGTAGAACCATCTCCCCTTAACTAGCACAGTGCTGGTCCCTCCTTAAGATGGTGACCTGGTCCTCCCCTGAGGTAGTGACCGACTCGCATTTTCTCAAAGGGGAAATGCTAGCCAAGCTCTGCTGTGCTAAATTGAGCCGCCGATGAGCACTGCTTTCTGCCCGCTGTGCCTCGCCTTGCTGGAATAACTGTAAACTTTTTATTCCAACTAGAAAAAAACATTTAATTGAATTTAAATCAAAATAATTTTGCCGGGTGGGTGGGTGGGATCCCAAAATGGCAAGAGGAACTTGAATTCCTCAGCCTTGCCCTATATAACCTCAAACAACCCGCCTACCAAACAAATTCCATTGGCTAAATGAATGATTGACAGCCTTAACCCCCTATTCACCCCTATCAACATAAAACCAGTTCCAGCAGGCTTAGCTTCATAGCAAACAGGGTGCTTATACTCTCTCTATCCTATGCAGTCTCTCGTTCATTTTAAGTCACCCATATGTTTTATTATTACGCCATAACTTAAATAATTCAACCAATAAATAAAGACACGGACAACTGTATAGATTGGGAAAGGAGGTCACAGCCAAATTTATTTAAATTCGAATCTGGAATTAGAAATCTTAATCACTGGTGGCGAAAAAAGCAGTGCCAACTTGGCCATGGCTTAAAAAACTTGTAATCATTAAACAAATGGGGCGGAGTTTTTGCCCCTTGCACAATCCGTCTTGGGTAGAACCATCTCCCCTTAACTAGCACAGTGCTGGTTCCTCCTTAAGATGGTGACCTGATCCTCCCCTGAGGTAGTGACCGACTCGCCTTTTCTCAAAGGGGAAATGCTAGCCAAGCTCTGCTGCGCTAAATTGAGCCGCCGATGAGCACTGCTTTCCGCCAAACTCGAAGGCTTACAGACTTCGATACCGCCACCACCAAAAAAACAGCGCCTCATACTACCTTCAAACCATCCACCAAAGCTGTGACAAATAGCTCCAACCCAATCTTAGACAAATGCACCCCGTTTAATCTATAAAATTCCACTGACTCATAACGTAACTCCAGTGCTTTACCACCTGACCTCCTAGACTAAGGACATATCTGGAAATTGCAGCATTAACCTTTCTCCTCACTCTATCCAAAGCTGCACCGCCTTGAATGCCCCTCCAAAATCTACACGGTACAATCTCTGACCATAACAACTTAACCAGCGGCCAACGCTCCATAACCAACTTAAAATATCTCTTTATTTCATTAGTTAATTCAATACCTTTACAGGTACCCAAATCATTACCACCTAAATGCACAACTAAACAATCTGGGGCACCCCATTTCCCTTAACAATCCGAGAGTAAACTCAATAAACTACTCCATCTCATACCCCTTATACCTATCCACCTAATATCAAAAGGGAATGACTTAGCCGCCTGATGCCTACCGGCCCAATAGACATAAGAATGACCTACAATCCACACCCGGCTTGATAATGTCAAAAAACCTGTAATAAAAGGTAAAAACAAAATAATTTGTTTAATAGTAATAAATTCCATTCAAATTGCAGGGAAAGGAAAAACTTAGTTATTTGGGTGACCCAAATGGAGGTGGACAACACCAAACCTCAATCATTTTGCGAGGAAAAAGGTGAAAAGAACTCCAAACCCCCTTTAACGGCGGGTAGCTTAAGGCCCTGAGATTCCCAAATAACAAACTCGCAGGAAGCTTCTATTTAACACAACTTATCGCCCCGAATGTAACCCTTATAAGCATCTGACTTCCAACGCCCTAAACACTTGATTTCTTCACCCGAAGAACCTGCCGCTGCTGCACAAGTCACTGCTCCTGTTCTAAATGAATGTGTCCCGTACTGTTCTAATGGAAGGTCCAAAGCTATCAAACATTTTTTTTTAAACGCTGGTAAACTGAAATCTAGATAACGGAATAAGATCCCTATGAACCAAAAAAATGCATCCCCCCACTTGGACGATTTTGGCAATAAATCTCTGCCAATTTTACTAGGCAAATACTCGGCTCCGAATGCGCAGGAACAGAGATCCATTTACCTTTCCCTAGCTGATCCATTTTTGAGTGCTGAATTTTCACCAGCAGCATATCCCTCTTAATCACAACATTCTTCGTCATACTACCCGTCTCTGTTGACCTTTTATTCTCTGCCACTAATTCCCCTACCCTTAAAGCCCCGAAAAATGCTAATGCAAATGCTAAACTAAAAAGATTGATTTCATAATCTCCTAAGGCAATACCTGAAACCGCAGTTATCAAATCCTTCAAAAGACTATGGTCTACGATTATCGCTAAATCTTAACTGCTCCTTAGCCCATCCTCTCATTGCCCTTGCAAGAATAAATGATTTAGTGGGATCTACTTAACCTTCTAAGCGCGAAAAGTAAGATATTCCTGCTAACGCACTTGACATAGCAGCCTTGGAACGACCTCTCTCGTGCCATGACCATACGAACTCTAAAATCGCATCCTGCCAACTCTTACCCCTACTACTGGAGGCCAAGTACTCTTGCCAATCGCCCCAAGCTGCAGAATAAGCTCTCAACATTCCAGGGGCCAATGCTTTCAACGCCAATGCCTTCATGCCGGCTTAATGATCTGCCATATAAAATCAGGACATGACAAACCATTCGCCTTGGCTGACGGAGCTAATCTCCTAAATCTATCCCATTGAAAACGAGACAAAGAATCCGCTATCTCATTCTCAACCCCGGGCACATGCTTAGCATTCAAGTAAATGTTTCTCTATAGACATCTTAAAGTTAAATGCCTCAACAACCTCAATGCATGCAAGCATGAAGTCCTCTGGCTATTTATCGCCTGCACTACCCCTAAGTTGTCGCACCAAAAAACAATTCTTTGATTACTAAGCTTCTCACCCCATATCTCTAACGCTACAATTATCGGAAAAAGCTCCAGCAAAAGCATACTGTTAGTAAGACCTTTTACTCGCCATTCCTCTGGCCAAGTCTCAGCGCACCACTCACCCTCACTATATGCACCAAAACCTAATAAACCCGAAGCATCAGTGAAAAGTTGAATCTCCCTATTATTAATCTCCTCATGTAACCAAATGCGAACCCCTTAAAATCTTGCAAGAAAAGAAGCCAGATCCTACAATCCTCTTTCAAATCTGCTGAGATATGAATCATATGATGCGACCTCTTAACCCCTGCGGTAGCTCTTTCTAACCTACGACTAAAAACCCTTCCCATCGGCATGACCCTACAAGAAAAATGTAATAAATCTAAAAGCGACTGGACTTGCTTCAAAGACATATTTTTTGCCGAAATAAAGTTCTCCAACAAATTCTTTAAACGATTCACTTTATCTGGAGGCAATCTACAAAGCCCTGCTTCAGTATCTATTTCTATACCTAGGTAGGATAAAAGCGTCACCGGTCCTTCAGTTTTATCCTTTGCTATAGGAACCCCCATGACTGTAAATAATGATTGAACTGAAAAAAGCAATTCCTGACACTCTGAGCTATCAGCAGGAACAACCAACAAAAATTCATCCAAATAATGGGCAACTCCTGGATGCCCAGTTCCTGCTTCTATGCACCACTGCAAAAATGAACTAAAACATTCAAAGTAAGAACATGATACTGAACAGCCCATAGGCAAACACCTATCCACAAAAAATTGACCATCCAGCTTGAAACCCATGTACTTAAATGAATCGGGATGCAGCGGCAACAATCTAAAAGCAGATTATATGTCCACTTTCGCCAATAGAGCCCCAAAACCAAAACTTTGTACCAAAGCAATAGCATCCTCAAACGATTGATACTTTACACTACAAAATAAAGGATCTAACGCTTCGTTTATTGAGCCCCCTTCCGGGTAAGAAAGGTGCTGAATAATCCGAAATTTTCCCGGCTCCTTTTTCGGAACTACGCCCAATGGAGAAACGCAAAAATCAGCCAAAGGTGGACTCCTGAAAGGGCCACACATCCGACCCAAACCAACCTCAGCCGCAATCTTAGCCCTTACCACCTCAGGCAGCTCTCTAGCTGACTTAAGGTTTCTCCTGGCTGAAATTAAAACCGGCCTAATTACTGGCAAATTGAAACCCAACTTAAAACCTCTTAACAAGAAAACCGCCTCCTCCCTAAGAGGATAGCGGCCCAACCAACGCTCTAAGATTTCTAAATTTACTGGTGACTCTGCCTTACCTAGGAACTGCTCTATGCTCCCCTCTACCTGCTGACTGACCTGTGGGCCTATTGCAATATTTTGCTGCGTGTACTCCTCCGCACAGCAAACAGGCGTGTCTGTAACGACATGTTGCTCCTCTACTACATTGTGCGTTATTAAACGCATAACATTTCCCACTTCCCGCTGGGCTAACACCGGATCTGACCTGAAAGGGCTGCCTGCGTCCCGCCTCATCTGTGGCTGTCCTACTGCCTTGGGTCACATCTAACCAGACTTCCACGTCTTTGAAACCTAAACTTAAATTTTTTTGACCATCTTGCTTTTTCCTAAACAATTCGTCGTACTGACGCCAAACGTTATGCCTAGCCGTCAAGTACATATTATGCACTAGATGAAAGTACTTTAACACGTTCAAAAATTCAGATGGACGAGACTCTATATAACAAGCAGCAAATACATGCATTCCTGAAAGCCAATTAGAATAACTCCTCCTTGCTTCCTCGGCTGCCGGCCCACCAGCTTTTGCCGTATTCAAAGCTCTCTTGGCGTGATGCGTGATTGCAAACATGTCCACAAAACGGCCCTTCTTAATTCTTTCTTTCACTTTAGACCTAACCCCCCTCAATATTGCCGTATTAGCGCAATGGACACTATCTCCTGACGCATCGGGAGCCGAGCTGAATGCTACACTACGCGCTCCCTTTGAACCTTTACGCTTCCCTCTGAGATGCTGAACAAATGTTCGCATAAATTTACGCATATTTTCTAGTGAGCTAGACGAATACGATGAATCTTCTGAATGAGATAAATTTGCGCTAATCTGCACTTCTACGCTTTTCTCACCCATTCCTGACGTGGAAGGACCTGCCTCCAGATCTCTTGCACTCGCTTGTCCCTCGTTGCACGGTGCGCCCACCGCATATTGACCTGTTGCTTGTGGATCCACCATCACCGACGCGTCTACGGACTCTGTATGAGAAGGTAGAACCTGCGGGCTTAACAAAACTGCATTAATCCCTGCCTGAACGGATGAATTTGAAACCATAGGTGCATCCGATGCCGACTGCACCCCAGTTAGCAAGTGGGGCAGGATCGCTGACGAATGCCTCGGAGACGGAGGCCTAACCGGGGTAGGGGCCTGAGGTAAAGGCGGGAACACCGAATGCTGCGGGTTTACAAATTGGCCCGGTATTGTTTGAACTAATCGCCCAAATTGATTATATAACTGTGGAGCTGACGCAAAATGGGCAAAATGTGGAATGATATGCGGCTGATAAAATTGACCTACATTCTGAGGCAATTGAGGGTTAAAAAATTGCTGCTGTCCCATGACAGGCAAATGCATTAACTGCTGATCCCTTTGATTAAAATACGGTGACCAAGCTACCTGCGGGGGCATTCTGTATAATGCTCTTGTTGCATCAATACCCGTCATCACCCCACTAGGTTGATTAGTCATGCCACTAGCATTCACTGAATGCCTCCTAACATTATCAACACCCACCTCTGTGGGAGAGCCTAACATATTTATTCCCCCTTGCATGCCAACTGGGGACTGATCCCTGTTATTGCCTGCAATCACTCCCCCAGCTCCTGAAGCTGTGGGGGAAGACTGCAAGGCAGCATTTGTGACTAAAATGGAGTCAGGGGCGGGGCTTATCGATGCCGCCGAGACCCCTGACTCGCTAGCCCTTATTGAGGATGGCCGGCGGGGGGTGCCTGCGGGGCTGGCGGCCGCACTTGCCAGCCATGCCCGCAGCACCGAAGGAGACGGGGACGGCGGCGGAGCGCCAGCCGCGGCTGACAGAGCTCCGGCGCCCACGACTGCGCGACGTGACCCGCGCACAGTAAAGCGCCAGGCTCCCCTCACCGCCGGAGAAACAGTGGCGGCTGCGAGCGGCCTGGCCGCCTCAACCAAACGGCGAGGAGGGGGAGCACTACGACGGGGACGGGGCATGCTGAGGTAAAATAGAACAATGTAACATCTTCCTGACAGGACAACTAATTAAACTTTCAATTCAGCTAGAAAATTATTCAGTTCAGCAAATTAAAAGAATTATATTAATAATACAAAGGAATATAAAGGGAGAATGGACTTTCTATCTAAATATAATGACAAATTGAAAAACCTGTTTAAATTATACAATACAATACCACATCCAGGGATCCCAAAATGGCAAGGGGAATTTGAATTCCTCAGCCCTGCCCTATATAACCTCAAACAACCCGCCTACTAAACAAATTCCATTGGCTAAATGAATGATTGACAGCATTAACCCCCTATTCACCCCTATCAACATAAAACCAGTTCCAGCCAGCTTAGCTTCATAACAAACAGGGTGCTTATACTCTATCTATCCTATGCAGTCTCTCGTTCATTTAATGTTTTTTTCCTGGTATAAAACTGGCCCATATGCTCCCCTTGTAGATATGGATGCATCACGTAAGGAATCCAGCTCAGCAATATGCCTAAAATGCATTATTTCAGTCACATTTTACACCTGCACTGTAGTTTTCATATGAAATGCCTTCAACTCTACGTTACATCAGGTCCAATTATTATTTGAAAAACAGAGTCTAAGATAATAGCAACATGCACCACTTTAAATTCCTTTTTAAACTGGAAGAAGAGAATAATACAAGAAAATATAAAAACAATCAATACCATTGGCTAAATGTAATAGCCTCTGAATTCCGAAGGTGCAGGAATTTTGTGTGAGCCTACCCAATTTTTTAAAGTAGCAATCATTTACTGTACAAGGCAAAACCAGGTTAGTTTTGTCGTTTTGTAAATTACAGCTAAATACAGTATATTGGGAGCTATAGTGGGCTAGTCAATTAGCTCAGGCAATCTTGGAGCTATTGAATTCGCCTCCTACCTATTCAATTGAGGCCCGTTTTCGACCATTTTAAGACATTTTCACCTATGCCTGTTCACCTTTTTTTATATACTGTATATAGTGAAAAGGCATTTGCGAAAAATGCCTCAAAATTGGCAACAATGGCCTGCGTTTTTGCCGCCCAAGAGGGGAAATCATGTGGATTCGCTGATTCACATGTTTTTCGCTACTACTGAATTTTTCACCAAAGTGAAAAACGGCCCTGCTATTAAATAGGACAAATTCCCTTTGGCCCTAAATATAGTGAAATGTCCAGTTTCTTCGCCTAGGCGAAAAAACTGACCTAACTGAAAACCCCCCATAGTTGGGGAGATTTTAATCTTTTAATTAATAAGGATAGCTAATTTTCTTCCACCCTCTTCTACCTCAGTATTTGAATTACTTCTTTTTGGAGCCCCTATCTGGGCAGTCGAGCCTGGGCTTGGACCTGCACCGGGTGCATTGAGCCCGGCCCGAGGTGAACATGCGAGATCCCGCTGTTGGATCTTACGTGATCGCCTCGGGCACCAATTTTAAAATTATATGGGGATGACCGCTGATTGGCTGAGAGAGCCGTATGTCATGGCTCTCAGCCAATCAGCATTTCCCCTTAGACTTTAATGAGTAAAGATGGACGGCCAACACGCACCGCTGTGACACCGCCACCTGCAATGCTGACACACTGGCACTGAGATACCGCCTGCACTCCCACGCTGTCAACGCCTCTGCACTGAGGACACTGCGAACACAACCAGCACCTCCTCACTGCTGACTCAGCCAGCACCCCCACACTGCTGACACACCCGAGCAGCACTGAGGACACCGCCAACACTCCTGCATTGCTGACAATGTTGGCACCCCTGCTGACACACTCTAGCACTGAGGACACCATCAGAACTCCCACTTTCCCGACACCACCAGCACACCAGCAGTATCGACACCACCTGCAATCCCACACTGAGGACAATGCCAGCACTGCCAACACCCCAGCAGTAATGATACCACACTGCCAACACAACCAGCAGTACTGACACCATCAGCGACTCTGCAATGAGGACACCACCATCACTGCCGACACCGCCAGCACCCCAGCAGTACTGACACTCCTGGAAACCCCACAATGAGGACTCTGCCAACACCCCTGCACTGCCGACACTCCCGCACTGAGGGCACCACCAGCATCCCCTGTCACAGTAAGTGCACTATTGGTGTATCCACCCTGCACTGTATCCTGCATTGTATCTGACCCACACTGTTTCCCGCACTATATCCAACAAGTGCTGTATCCAACACTGTATCCAACCTACACAGTATCCAACCCACACTGTATCTGATCTGTAGTGTATCCCGCACTGTATCTAACCAGTAATATATCCCACATTGTATCCGACCTGCACTGTATGCAACCCACACAGTATCCAACTAGCACTGTATCCAAACCACTCTGTATCCCTTACTGTATCCAACCTGTCATGTACCCCACACTGTATCCAAACTGCACTGTATCCAACCCACACAGTATCCAACCAGCACTGTATCCAACCCACTCTGTATTTTGCACTGTATCCAACCCATACTGTATACCGCAGTTAGCCAGCCAGCCTTATGCCAATATTGGTGAAAACAATATTGTGAGCTGTGAGGTGGTCAAAATTGAGTCGAAATTACTGGATATAGGCCATCATTCCGAGTTGATTGCTCGCTAGCTGCTTTTAGCAGCAATGCAAATGCTAGGCCACCGCCCTCAGGGAGTGTATCTTAGCTTAGCAGAAGTGCGATTGAAAGGTTAGCAGTTCTGCAACTAAAAAATTTGATGCAGTTTCAGAGTGGCTCAAGACTTACTCCTAGCTTGCGATGATTGCAGAATGTTTAGTTCCTGGTTTGACGTCATAAACACGCCCTGCGTTCGGCCAGCCACTCCCCCGTTTCTCCAGCCACTCCTGCGTTTTTACCTGGCACGCCTGCGTTTTTTAGCACACTCCCTGAAAATGCTGAGTTGACGCTCAGAAACAGCCATTTCCTGTCAATCAAACAACGAACACTCGAGCGACTGAAAAGCGTCGCTCTAGCTTGTGTAAAACTACAAAGTTTTGTGTGAAAGTACTTAGCGCATGCGCGCTGCGTACCATGCGCATGCACAGAAATGCCGTTTTTCAACCTGATCGCTGCACTGAGAAAATTGGCAGCGAGCGATCAACTCGGAATGAGGGCCACAAATGTTATTGAGGTTAATAATACTCTAGGGACAACAAAGGCCTTAATTAAGTGAGTTTAGCCTTTTATTGTACATTTAAATAAAAAAAATCCAAATCCAGTCACAGTGAGTTGGCAAATCCAAATCTGGCCAACGAATTAGAACCAAATCCAAAAATGGTGCAGCGCATATCTCTAATATCTGTATTGTGGGATTGTTATCGTATCTATCCATTCTCCCAGATCTCATAGATTCATTCAGAAGATATTTCTTAAAATGCTGGCCTGTTATTTTCAAATAGACAAACATTTTTACAGCATCTCCAATGCATAAGGTACAATTTTAATATGTATAGAACTAGAAAGGTAGATTGCACCAGTAGGTGATAATTTGAAATAAAATAAAATACCATCTGTTCATAGATTTATTTATTTTTGGGAGCGCAATCTACCTTTCCAGTTCTACAGTGGGGGTTTTTTGTGTTTTTTTTACCAATTGACAAGTCTTCACAACGATTTGCTGCAGATAAGGTATACATTTTGTAGCGCTGGGAAATATCTTTTTGATTGTTTTGTACACTTTCAGTGTTTCAAACATAATGTAGCATTTATATTAAACTGTTTGTTTTATTATTTGAATACTTTGTAACTGAATCAAATTTCTCCTGGCCAAGTATAGTGTCAAACTAGCCAATTGTGGTAAAAGGGAAATCCCCAGTGGTCCATCTCCATATGTGTCATATTGTGCAGTGTAGTCACAGCAGGCTGAGCCAGAGTGCATGTGATCCCAAGCCAACCCACTACTATGAATTGGGCAGCATTTGGATGGCTAAGTTGTACTTTATAATGTTATGGGATGGCTTTGCATGGCCTATACAACCATAAAACTCACATAAGTATTTATCATATGGAAGCCCTGTAGGACCAAAATTGTGACTGTGAATGATGTGGTTATATCCGGTAGAATTTTATAAGGCCTTCTATGTGCGGCCCCTGCGGCTATGTTATTCACTGACACTGCATTGGTCCTATAGGTCTCCTATTGCATATGGAATCCTGTAGGACCAATATTGTGATTATGGGCATGATTCAGAGTTGGATGGTATGCTGAAGTTTGCGCAGTTGGGCAATTTGTAACTGACACAGTAACTGACAGTTTGAGTGCTCTTAAAGTAATTAAAAACAGTGTGCAAACATGGTCAAAACTTACCTAAACAGACTTAAACTGTTGTTGCCGCAAACAGTGGTTCTTCTAGTCTGCAGATATTGAATACTTATGCAAACAACATTTTTCAGTTTATATTTTAAAAAATAAATAAATCTGCAGACAAATCATGAATTATGAGTTTGAAAATGTATTTTACAAGCCAACTGAAAATTCTGTCTGGAATAATCTGTGTAAGAGTAACTTGTAACAAAGCCTCTCTGCCAACTTTATGGAGTAGAATACTTTTGCAAGCCACTGCATACCTTCCAACATCTGCTGCTGCCAAAGCGGGGCATCCTCGTGCAGCAGAAACATGCACAACCAAAAAGAGGTGTGGCTTTGCAGAAGAGCCACAATCGTGAGCCACGCCCCCATTTTCATCATTTATGGGCATACTCAGCGTTCTGTGAGCTGCTAGCATGCCTCCAGTCCCTCTGTCTCCCATGAATAGATACTGTGCGCATGCACACAACGTCTATTCATTGCTGTAGAGCAGCGAGTGGCAGGAGCAGCAGGATAGTCCTAAAAAATGGGACTGTCCTTAGAAAATCAGGACAGATCGGAAGTATGCACTGAAAATTATTAAAGGGTTTTTTTGGGGGGCTTTTTTTTGGTTAAAGTTACCTACATGGGACTGTGAGTATAGATGACACACAATATTTCACTGCAACAAATAGAAAACTGATGGTTACCCAAGAACACGAGGACATGCACTGTTACTGGAAGGAGCTAGGTTCTGGGGAAATTTGAGGAAATATTACTTAACAGAAACAGTAGTGGACAAATGGAATAGCCTCCCATTAGAGGTGGTAACGGCTAAGATAGTAGAGCAATTTAAACATGCATGGGATAGAAATAAGGATATCCTTGCAAAGAAATAAGGATCAAATAAGGTTTGAGGCACAAATATGGTAAAAAAGGGGTAGACTATATGGGCCAAGTGGTTCTTATCGGCTGTCAAATGCTACATTTCTATGTCTAATTATGACACAGAGCAAGCTCGGTCACTTTTATTATCAGCACGTTTCTGTATCTGAAGAAGTGGGCAGCAACCCTTGAAACACTCAAAACATGGAAACTGAATCTACATAAGCTAAGAGTTGTTACCTGCTCATAATATGTCCATTGTTGAAAAAGAAAAAAAAAATATTTTTTGGACGATATATATCTTTGATATAACATTCACTATTTAAAGACTGCTGTACTATTGGTCCTAACATAGGAAGACATATAAAGAAAATTGGTGATCAATATAGATTAATCTAACCAGCCTGCAGTCAAAAGTGTATTCATTTTTTACATGGTTCAATTACAAGCAACGCTGTGTTGCTGAACTACAGAAGCATTCATATACTTAACTTGTACCATTTCTTTTAAGAAAACAATACAAATAATGTTAACAGCATTGCATTTGAAACAATATTTTGTTCTAACAATAAGGTATTTTTATGCTTTTTTATGCACTAATACTGTATATGCTAATGGCATGAACAGAATAGGTTCATGCTTGGTTCTTTAGTGGTTGGCAATCCCTATCTTGGAGCTAGCCATACCCCTGTAACAGAGTATAAATACAATTTTATGGGCCCCAACCATTACATTCCAATGTGGACCGCATTAGATGCATTCTCTTCAAAAAGGAGGAAAAAAGACACCTGACGCTTGAAGAATCTCATGTGACCTAGCATGCAAAAGAAGCTATTTGGCGTGATTGCAGCAAATACGTATGAGGACATATCTGTACAGTACACACAAGATTTTATTAACAAGATTTAATTAGTTTTTTGGGGAGGCAAATTTACAATTATTTTTCTTAGTTGTATTCTTATTTTTACTGCTTCTCTGTGCATCATAGTCATGATCAGATTGTAAGACAAATAGAAGGTAAAATAAAGGTAAGAGAAAATCAGCTGTTTACTAAATTTGGGAAATGTAAGTCTGAAGAGATGTTTACTCTTGGGTGCATTATATCAGAGTGTATTTTTCATAAATGATATGAACATGCAAGCAGTCTGTGACTTGGCCCTGCCTACTCATCTGAAACCCATTCAAATTCTTTTTGGAAGTCAGAGTTTGGCGTTTCTAACAGCATTTTAGCCTACTATTGTATCTGTGGACTTTCATTAAGGGGCAAATTCAGTATGAATCGCAAGTAGCGATTTGTACGGAATTTTTGCTGAGGGGCCATGGGCGCCTGCGCAGCAGGCCCTACTGCACATGCGCCCGCAATTTCTGAGGGGGGCCACATAAATTCCGATCGCCAGGCAGAGGCGGTCGAGGGGCGGGAGGGGGGCGGCAACACTCCGTTTTCTGGGTGGAAACGGAGAGTTGCGTGGGTGTGCCAGCCCAAAGGGTGGGCTGGCACGTGCGAACGGGGTGTGTCAGGGGTGTGGCCGCAGCAGCTGCGTGATGTCATACGCAGACACTGCATCAACAAAAATGGCGCCGGGACTCCTGCGGCCGCAGCTAAGCTGCGCCGGTAGGAGTCATCCTTAATTTCTGCTAACAAGCATAAATTGCGTGCTGTTCGCAATTTCTGCTTGAAGCAGGGAGGGAGGCGCCGGTAGGCATGCTGGGTGTCCCCCAGCATGCGTGCTAATGGTTAACAAATTTTACTGATTAGCAGAATTTGCTAACCTTACTGAATTGGCCCCTAAATCATTCTCCTTACCAGTTGTACAGTACATTTATCTGGTGTTCCTGACTTTAGGCACACTGTTTAGTTGTTAATATGGAAAAAGATTAAGGGGGTTATTCAGAGATGGACACAGATTTTGCTCCCACAGCAAAATCTGCGTCTATATACTCACATGCTGGGGGGACGCCCAGCACAAGGAATGGACGTCTAGCATGTGTGGTGCCACCCTGCAATGCATTCGCAATTTAACTGTGAATGCATTGGCTAGAGGTTGACCCCTGCAGGCAGGGGTACCACCGCCATATTTCCAAATGCAGGCGACCTCATAGACCAGCCCTGAAAACGGCCATGACACACCTGCGTTTCCAGATCTCCTTCCTGCCTCTGCCACGTCGCTGCCCCCAGACAATTGTCAACAGTCAATCATCATCTGATCGCATCTTTCCTTGATGCGATTTCATGGTAAAGGGTCACGCACATGCGCTGTGGCCCAGTAGCACACACAGGGGAGGTTCCAGTTGCCCAGAAACCCCCCCCCCCTCACAACTTTGAAATAAACTATAAAAACTGAGGAAAATGAAAAAAAAACTCCACATTAAAGAAGACAGAGCAGATGCACAAGCGCAGCCGCTCCCAGTGGTGGATTGAAGGTGGAAGTGGGGAGGGGGGCTTCCACGCGACCTGCTACCCACTACAGATCAGATCTGCAGCACTGTGCACCACACACTACAGCACAGCTGCTGGCACCACAGAGAAGTGCTGCACTGCCGAGCGACAGCTCAGCCCTCCAATGGTATGAGAAGCTGTGTGCACCCTGTAGATTGGCTGGCACGCAGGCTGCGGGGAAGGAGGAGGCGGGAGGAATGGAGGTCACAGCTGCAGCAATGAGCTTAGCCTACGGAGGTTGTTTGGCAGAAGAGAGGAACGTGCAGGTGCAGCTGAGCCAGACAGTGCAGCGCTTGCTCTTTCTGTGTCACACAATCTGTCCAGCAGAGAAGAAGTAAGAGAGGCTACTGAAGGATTTTTTTTTAATTGTTTCATTCTAATTGTACTGTACTTTACCTCACATATGAGAAAAGGAAATTGCACACAATACTAAAATTTAACTAAAGTTTCCACCAAATAACAATTCTGGGGGTCCTAGGTGTTAGAGCCCCCCCCCACACTCTGAATCTTCTTAGGCGTCTATTTACTAAACCTTGGATGGAGATAAAGTTGATGGAGATAAAGTACCAGCCAATCAGCTCCTGTTATTTTTCAAACCCAGCCTGTGACATGGCAGTTAGACTCTGATTGGCTGGTACTTTATCTTCTGCCACTTTTTCTCCATCCAAAGCTTAGTAAATAGACCCCTTAATAGCTAATTACTGTTGATAAGACGCGATTAGAAAGAAGCACAATACATCCATATTTATATACTGTGTATATAGATATATATAGGATGTAGTTGCAATGCCGCCGGACGGGATCCCGGCAGTCGAAATACTGATGCCAGAATCCTGAAAGACGACATAATGCTGGCATCAAAATCCAGACAGAGCTCAGGATCCCGGTGTCAAAATACTGATGCCTGGAATCCCGTACATTCTTTTAGCGGGATGTGCTTGCGTCCAGCCGCTGGTGGTGGGAGGTTAGGTTTAGGCACTAGAAGGGGCGTTAGGGTAATGGTGCAGGGACAGGAAGGGGATGGTTAGGTACTGGGGGGGGGGGGAGGTTAGGGTTAGGCACTTGCAAGGGGAGGTTAGAGTCAGGCACCAAGGGAGGGTTAGGGTACTTTCTGGGGAGCTGTCGGGATTCTGATGGTCAGGATGATATGATGACTGCTGGCATCCTGACCATCAATATATCATACCAAATCCAATATATATATATATATATATTGTATCACTGTAGGGGTGCAAGGTGCCTTTTCCTGGGGAATATGGCAGGACGCAGCAGCTGAGGAACAACACAAGTCCAGTTTCTGGTACAACTGACCCCGGCCAGTTTTATTGAAACAGAAAATAAAACAAACCCCAAAATAAAAATACCTTGCCTGTCCGGCACTAACTAAACATAAGATGTTCCTAACTGTCACTAAACAAAACACAGAGTTCTTCAGTACATACTGTATAGCTTACTTGCATCAGAAAGCGTGTCTCTCACACACAGATCCTGCAGCCTTCCCAGGCAGTCTGCCCATACTAATCAGGTTAGAAGCACTATATCACTCTTACACAGCTGAAACCCTGATTAGCCCTCTGTGAGGCCAAAGACCCGAACTGGGCCCAATGTCTAGAACTCGCCTTATCTCTCTCTCAGAGCCTTTACCCAGCTTTTACAGCAAACTGAAAAGGTTCAGACAAAACAAAAAGCATTTTTCCTAGAAGTTAACATTTTCTAAAACATGTAAGACAAGAACCTGGGACAAATATACCTGCCCTCAAACACTATCCCAGTGTTCTTGTCACAATATATATATATATACACACACACACACACACACACACACACACACACACACACACACAGTACATGTATGTCTGGGTGTGTATTGGATGACCGTCAGTCTCAGCATACCGACGCCAGCATCCCGGCAGCAGAATGTCGGGAGGAGCACAACAAGCCCCTTGCGGGCATGGTGGTGACCTGGGAACAGTCCCTGTTGGTCAGCATGCTGACCGTGGGGATTGTGAGGTTACAGGATGTAGAGGGAGGTAATGTGACACCTACGGTCACATAACTGCATCCCATATGTACAGTAGATAGACAGATATTAGATTTTAAATAACTTTAGGTTTATCTTCATTATCTTGTTTATTGGGGAGTTATGATGCTTAGGAGAGGTCTCACATTCATGCTAAAAAGTGGAAAATAATATATCAGAAACAATTTCTGCATAAACCCCATTTTAGGAATTCTTTGGAAACTCCTCCACTGGGATTCCTGGAATGAGTTTGCTGCATCTTCCAACTATCTTTCCGAGAGGCTCATGCTTGGTGTGCCAAATATGGGTGCAGTCACATTATTCTGTCATAATGCATGCTGTAAGTAAATTGTTTGTTTCTGACCTATGCTTTGGACTTTGTTACTCTCTGGATCAGAGGCTGTCCTGACCATTGTGTTAGACAAACCTATTATCTTCATCACTGTATGCACTGACCTATCCTACCTGAGAACCTGACTGCTCTCTGCAACAATGCCTGAACTGATCACTTAGTTGGAGTTGATGAATCCTTGGAAGCAACATGCATTCCATGCAAACACCAGGACTGTGTGAGTATCTGCATTGTTTTCTAAAGTACAGTATAAATTGACAATCTGTGATAAGACAAGCACCAGAGGTTCTGGAATATTACTGCTACAGTACATGCCTAAAACCTGGGGACAACCTAGTACAGATGTGTCCACATACACCAATGCTCAAAGCATGCAATTAGCCCCATATGGCATGCCATGGACTTTGTGACTTAGTAACTCCATGCATCCCACCAGAGAATTTGTTACAAAACACGCATCTTATGCACATCACTAATGCAAAAAAAAGTTTATATTCAGGAACCCTGAGTACTGATGATGGCATTTCTTGTAACAAAATTGCACACAATCAGGAAAAAGTACAAATGAACTTGAATTGCTACCCATGGAGGAGCATCTAAGTTGACCCATGCCTCGTGCAATCTGGCAGTATGGGCACACATCTGTACCATCTTTCACTCTAAGTCAGGCCTGGACAAAGTGTGGCTCTACAGCTGTTGCTAAACTACAGTACACTTCTCAGCATGCACTGCCACTGTTTTAGCATTCCCAAATAGCAAAACTGCGGCAGGGCATGCTGGGACTTGTAGTTTCACAACAGCTTCAGTGCCACAGGTTGGCCAGGCCGCTCTAAGTGAAAGACAGCAGATGGATAGGAAGACCACAACTGGCCTGGTTCCCGGGGTTAATACCAGGTGCTAATTCCAGGAATTTAAATATCTGACCTAACAAAAGACCAAAAGACCTTTGTATGAGCTTACATACCTTACTTGGTCATTTTTACCATCTAGCAATTTGGTCTAGTCTTATTTTGATTTATTTATAATAAGCTTTATGTTTCATGAATAAGAATTACACTTGATCTTCTTTTCTGTAACTCATTTACTAAAGTGCAAATCCATTCTCAAATTTGGTACTGCTTTGACTACTGTGCATCTCTTATGGCTGGTATCCATACAGTAGTTCTCATCTTGCTGCTTACAATTTATTAAAAATGCTGCTAACATACAGTATATTGTCCTTCTTATTCTCTACCTGTATGTACTGTTTTTATTCTGCAAATTCTGTTTTGGTCACTCTTGCTTATCTCACTTTTCATTAACATCATTAACTTAACAAGCATATGTAAATGATTTTACAAAATGGTGACAAATGCTTTGCATTGGTGTTTCCATGGTTATGTAATAATCTAATTTGTTCAATAGGGCATGGGGGGTCATTCAGACCTGATCGCTGCTGTGCGTTTTCGCTCAGCAGCGATTGGGTCTGACCTGCACATGCGTATGCACCGCAATGCGCAGGCGCATCATGCCCCCCCAGCAACGGGTAGCGCCGGACAGCAACAGGATGTACGAAGAAAGCGATCGCAAGAAGATTGACAGGAAGAGGCCATTTGTGGTTGACAACTGACCGTTTCCAGGGAGTGTCCGGAAAAACGCAGGAGTGTCCAGCCGTTTGGAGGGAGGGATTCAGACATCAGCCACGGCCCCGATCATCGCACGGCAAGAGTAAGTCCTGAGCTGTGCAGAGACTGCACAAACTTTTGTTTGTGCAGCTCTTTGCACATCCTATCGCACCCCTGCACAATGATTACCCCCTCCCCCTGTAGGCGGCGATTACCTGGATGCAGCAGTGCAAAAATTGACTGCTTGCGACCAGGTCTTAATTAGGCCCATAGGGGGTCATTCCGAGTTGATCGTAGCTGTGCAAAATTTTGCACAGCTACGATCAACTTTCCTGACATGCGGGGGGACGCCCAGCACGGGGCTAGTCCACCCTGCATGTCAGTACGGCCCCCTTGCAGAAGTGCAAAGGCATCGCACAGCGGCGATGCCTTTGCACTTTAGGAGTAACTCCCAGCCAGCGCAACTTTAGCGAGCTGGCTGGGAGCTACTCCACGCTCCCTGGCCTGCAGCGGCTGCGTATGACATCACGCAGCCGCTGCGGCCTGCCTCCCATTTGGTCCAGCCACACCGCCATTTCACCCCCTCACGCTCATCGATCGCCTCTGCCTGTCAATCAGGCAGAGTCAATCGCTGTCCTGCCACGGCCGTCGGCCGTCCCGCATGTGCACAAAGGCGCCGGCGTATGCGCAGCAGGAACCCATTCGCTCTGCTGCTTGAAAACGCAGCGAGCAAATGGGTCAGAATGACCCCCATAATACGGCTGGGGAGACTTGGTCCAGGCCTCACATGCATTTATGATGTAACACACAATGAAATGATGGTGTCTCTAACTATCTCAAATGTTTTCCTGCTATCTATATACTTTATTGGTACATTGCTTGCTTTCAATTTAAATTCGGTTGCAGTATACTGCACCATTAGGGAAATTAATTTACAATAAAAATGTATACAGTACATTTGTTCCTGGACCCTATAATTAAAAGAGTCTATGATAAATACCACAAAACATCTTCCATAAGAAAGAACAAAGCAAAAATGGCGATATTATATTTGGACTATGGTGTTATATATCATAATATGGGACTAGGGTGCACTTGTTTATTACACTCTTTATCAAATTTAACATGACAATGCAGGTAGTCAGCTCATATTTTAGATGCAGTTGTATGCCCCAAGCTTGTATTGCCATGGTCATTTGAACAGACTGTTTGTGTGGCATTGTAAAATTTATTGTACTGTAACTTATCCATATGACTCCAAAAATACATTTCACATGCTGTGATGATCAGAAGATCCCATTATTAATTTCCTAAATATATGGATTGTTTGACTCTAAATTATCTATAATACAAATAATGTCAATATTGATGTTGACTTCATTTCAAGTATTAAATATTTTTTTTTCTGCTTATAATAATGCACTTTTGCTTTATGCTTACACTGTTTACACATTGGGGGTCATTCCAAGTTGATCACTCGCTAGCTAGTTTTAGCAGCCATGCAAACGCTATGCCGCCACCCACTGGGGAGTGTATTTTAGCTTAGCAGAAGTGCGAACGCTTGTGCAGCCGAGCTCTACAAAAACAGTTTGTGCAGTTTCAGGGTAGCTCTGAACCTACTCAGCACTTGCGATCACTTCAGCCTATTCGTGTTCGGATTTTACGTCATACACCCGCCCAGCGAACGCCCAGCCATGCCTGCATTTTTTCAGACATGCCTGTGTTTTTGCAAACACTCCCTGAAAACGGTCAGTTGACACCCAGAAACGCCCCCTTCCTGTCAATCTTCTTGCAGCCATTAGTGCGAAGAAAAACTTTGCTAGAACCTGTGCACAACTACAATGGGCTTTGTACTAGAGATGAGCGGGTTCGGTTTCTCTGAATCCGAACCCGCCAGAACTTCATGTTTTTTTTCACGAGTCCGAGCGACTCAAATCTTCCCGCCTTGCTCGGTTAACCCGAGCGCGCCCGAACGTCATCATGACGCTGTCGGATTCTCGCGAGGCTCGGATTCTATCGCGAGACTCGGATTCTATATAAGGAGCCGCGCGTCGCCGCCATTTTCACACGTGCATTGAGATTGATAGGGAGAGGACGTGGCTGGCGTCCTCTCCGTTTAGACACTTGATTTACTAATTTTGGGGAGCATTAGGAGTACTCAGTAGTGTACAGTGCAGAGTTTTGCTGATAGTGACCAGTGACCACCACTTTTATTTATAATCCGTTCTCTGCCTGAAAAAAGCGATACACAGCACACAGTGACTCAGTCACATACATACCATATCTGTGTGCACTGCTCAGGCTCAGGCCAGTGTGCTGCATCATCTATATATATTATATATCTGTCTGACTGCTCAGCTCACACAGCTTATAATTGAGGGGGAGACTGGGGAGCACTACTGCAGTGCCAGTTATAGGTTATAGCAGGAGCCAGGAGTACATAATATTATATTAAAATTAAACAGTGCACACTTTTGCTGCAGGAGTGCCACTGCCAGTGTGACTAGTGACCAGTGACCTGACCACCAGTATATAATATTAGTAGTATACTATCTCTTTATCAACCAGTCTATATTAGCAGCAGACACAGTACAGTGCGGTAGTTCACGGCTGTGGCTACCTCTGTGTCGGCACTCGGCAGCCCGTCCATAATTGTATATACCAGTGACCTAACCGTGGTTTTTTTTTCTTTCTTTATACATACATACTAGTTACGAGTATACTATCTCTTTATCAACCAGTCTATATATTAGCAGCAGACACAGTACAGTGCGGTAGTTCACGGCTGTGGCTACCTCTGTGTCGGCACTCGGCAGCCCGTCCATAATTGTATATACCAGTGACCTAACCGTGGTTTTTTTTTCTTTCTTTATACATACATACTAGTTACGAGTATACTATCTCTTTATCAACCAGTCTATATATTAGCAGCAGACACAGTACAGTGCGGTAGTTCACGGCTGTGGCTACCTCTGTGTTGGCACTCGGCAGCCCGTCCATAATTGTATATACCACCTAACCGTGGTTTTTTTTTCTTTCTTTATACATACATACTAGTTACGAGTATACTATCTCTTTATCAACCAGTCTATATATTAGCAGCAGACACAGTACAGTGCGGTAGTTCACGGCTGTGGCTACCTCTGTGTCGGCACTCCGCAGCCCGTCCATAATTGTATATACCAGTGACCTAACCGTGGTTTTTTTTTCTTTCTTTATACATACATACTAGTTACGAGTATACTATCTCTTTATCAACCAGTCTATATATTAGCAGCAGACACAGTACAGTGCGGTAGTTCACGGCTGTGGCTACCTCTGTGTCGGCACTCGGCAGCCCGTCCATAATTGTATATACCAGTGACCTAACCGTGGTTTTTTTTTCTTTCTTTATACATACATACTAGTTACGAGTATACTATCTCTTTATCAACCAGTCTATATATTAGCAGCAGACACAGTACAGTGCGGTAGTTCACGGCTGTGGCTACCTCTGTGTCGGCACTCGGCAGCCCGTCCATAATTGTATATACCAGTGACCTAACCGTGGTTTTTTTTTCTTTCTTTATACATACATACTAGTTACGAGTATACTATCTCTTTATCAACCAGTCTATATATTAGCAGCAGACACAGTACAGTGCGGTAGTTCACGGCTGTGGCTACCTCTGTGTCGGCACTCGGCAGCCCGTCCATAATTGTATATACCAGTGACCTAACCGTGGTTTTTTTTTCTTTCTTTATACATACATACTAGTTACGAGTATACTATCTCTTTATCAACCAGTCTATATATTAGCAGCAGACACAGTACAGTGCGGTAGTTCACGGCTGTGGCTACCTCTGTGTCGGCACTCGGCAGCCCGTCCATAATTGTATATACCACCTAACCGTGGTTTTTTTTTCTTTCTTTATACATACATACTAGTTACGAGTATACTATCTCTTTATCAACCAGTCTATATATTAGCAGCAGACACAGTACAGTGCGGTAGTTCACGGCTGTGGCTACCTCTGTGTCGGCACTCCGCAGCCCGTCCATAATTGTATATACCAGTGACCTAACCGTGGTTTTTTTTTCTTTCTTTATACATACATACTAGTTACGAGTATACTATCTCTTTATCAACCAGTCTATATATTAGCAGCAGACACAGTACAGTGCGGTAGTTCACGGCTGTGGCTACCTCTGTGTCGGCACTCGGCAGCCCGTCCATAATTGTATATACCACCTAACCGTGGTTTTTTTTTCTTTCTTTATACATACATACTAGTTACGAGTATACTATCTCTTTATCAACCAGTCTATATATTAGCAGCAGACACAGTACAGTGCGGTAGTTCACGGCTGTGGCTACCTCTGTGTCGGCACTCCGCAGCCCGTCCATAATTGTATATACCAGTGACCTAACCGTGTTTTTTTTTTCTTTCTTTATACATACATACTAGTTACGAGTATACTATCTCTTTATCAACCAGTCTATATATTAGCAGCAGACACAGTACAGTGCGGTAGTTCACGGCTGTGGCTACCTCTGTGTCGGCACTCGGCAGCCCGTCCATAATTGTATATACCACCTAACCGTGGTTTTTTTTTCTTTCTTTATACATACATACTAGTTACGAGTATACTATCTCTTTATCAACCAGTCTATAAATTAGCAGCAGACACAGTACAGTGCGGTAGTTCACGGCTGTGGCTACCTCTGTGTCGGCACTCGGCAGCCCGTCCATAATTGTATACTAGTATCCAATCCATCCATCTCCATTGTTTACCTGAGGTGCCTTTTAGTTGTGCCTATTAAAATATGGAGAACAAAAATGTTGAGGTTCCAAAATTAGGGAAAGATCAAGATCCACTTCCACCTCGTGCTAAAGCTGCTGCCACTAGTCATGGCCGAGACGATGAAATGCCAGCAACGTCGTCTGCCAAGGCCGATGCCCAATGGCATAGTACAGAGCATGTCAAAACCAAAACACCAAATATCAGTAAAAAAAGGACTCCAAAACCTAAAATAAAATTGTCGGAGGAGAAGCGTAAACTTGCCAATATGCCATTTACCACACGGAGTGGCAAGGAACGGCTGAGGCCCTGGCCTATGTTCATGGCTAGTGGTTCAGCTTCACATGAGGATGGAAGCACTCAGCCTCTCGCTAGAAAACTGAAAAGACTCAAGCTGGCAAAAGCACCGCAAAGAACTGTGCGTTCTTTGAAATCCCAAATCCACAAGGAGAGTCCAATTGTGTCGGTTGCGATGCCTGACCTTCCCAACACTGGACGTGAAGAGCATGCGCCTTCCACCATTTGCACGCCCCCTGCAAGTGCTGGAAGGAGCACCCGCAGTCCAGTTCCTGATAGTCAGATTGAAGATGTCAGTGTTGAAGTACACCAGGATGAGGAGGATATGGGTGTTGCTGGCGCTGGGGAGGAAATTGACCAGGAGGATTCTGATGGTGAGGTGGTTTGTTTAAGTCAGGCACCCGGGGAGACACCTGTTGTCCGTGGGAGGAATATGGCCGTTGACATGCCAGGTGAAAATACCAAAAAAATCAGCTCTTCGGTGTGGAGGTATTTCACCAGAAATGCGGACAACAGGTGTCAAGCCGTGTGTTCCCTTTGTCAAGCTGTAATAAGTAGGGGTAAGGACGTTAACCACCTCGGAACATCCTCCCTTATACGTCACCTGCAGCGCATTCATAATAAGTCAGTGACAAGTTCAAAAACTTTGGGTGACAGCGGAAGCAGTCCACTGACCAGTAAATCCCTTCCTCTTGTAACCAAGCTCACGCAAACCACCCCACCAACTCCCTCAGTGTCAATTTCCTCCTTCCCCAGGAATGCCAATAGTCCTGCAGGCCATGTCACTGGCAAGTCTGACGAGTCCTCTCCTGCCTGGGATTCCTCCGATGCATCCTTGCGTGTAACGCCTACTGCTGCTGGCGCTGCTGTTGTTGCCGCTGGGAGTCGATGGTCATCCCAGAGGGGAAGTCGTAAGCCCACTTGTACTACTTCCAGTAAGCAATTGACTGTTCAACAGTCCTTTGCGAGGAAGATGAAATATCACAGCAGTCATCCTACTGCAAAGCGGATAACTGAGTCCTTGACAACTATGTTGGTGTTAGACGTGCGTCCGGTATCCGCCGTTAGTTCACAGGGAACTAGACAATTTATTGAGGCAGTGTGCCCCTGTTACCAAATACCATCTAGGTTCCACTTCTCTAGGCAGGCGATACCGAGAATGTACACGGACGTCAGAAAAAGACTCACCAGTCTCCTAAAAAATGCAGTTGTACCCAATGTCCACTTAACCACGGACATGTGGACAAGTGGAGCAGGGCAGGGTCAGGACTATATGACTGTGACAGCCCACTGGGTAGATGTATGGACTCCCGCCGCAAGAACAGCAGCGGCGGCACCAGTAGCAGCATCTCGCAAACGCCAACTCTTTCCTAGGCAGGCTACGCTTTGTATCACCGCTTTCCAGAATACGCACACAGCTGAAAACCTCTTACGGCAACTGAGGAAGATCATCGCGGAATGGCTTACCCCAATTGGACTCTCCTGTGGATTTTTTGGCATCGGACAACGCCAGCAATATTGTGTGTGCATTAAATATGGGCAAATTCCAGCACGTCCCATGTTTTGCACATACCTTGAATTTGGTGGTGCAGAATTTTTTTAAAAACGACAGGGGCGTGCAAGAGATGCTGTCGGTGGCCAGAAAAATTGCGGGACACTTTCGGCGTACAGGCACCACGTACAGAAGACTGGAGCACCACCAAAAACTACTGAACCTGCCCTGCCATCATCTGAAGCAAGAAGTGGTAACGAGGTGGAATTCAACCCTCTATATGCTTCAGAGGTTGGAGGAGCAGCAAAAGGCCATTCAAGCCTATACAATTGAGCACGATATAGGAGATGGAATGCACCTGTCTCAAGTGCAGTGGAGAATGATTTCAACGTTGTGCAAGGTTCTGATGCCCTTTGAACTTGCCACACGTGAAGTCAGTTCAGACACTGCCAGCCTGAGTCAGGTCATTCCCCTCATCATGCTTTTGCAGAAGAAGCTGGAGGCATTGAAGAAGGAGCTAAAAGGGAGCGATTCCGCTAGGCATGTGGGACTTGTGGATGCAGCCCTTAATTCGCTTAACAAGGATTCACGGGTGGTCAATCTGTTGAAATCAGAGCACTACATTTTGGCCACCGTGCTCGATCCTAGATTTAAAGCCTACCTTGGATCTCTCTTTCCGGCAGACACAGGTCTGCTGGGGTTGAAAGACCTGCTGGTGACAAAATTGTCAAGTCAAGCGGAACGCGACCTGTCAACATCTCCTCCTTCACATTCTCCCGCAACTGGGGGTACGAGGAAAAGGCTCAGAATTCCGAGCCCACCCGCTGGCGGTGATGCAGGGCAGTCTGGAGCGACTGCTGATGCTGACATCTGGTCCGGACTGAAGGACCTGACAACGATTACGGACATGTCATCTACTGTCACTGCATATGATTCTCTCAACATTGATAGAATGGTGGAGGATTATATGAGTGACCGCATCCAAGTAGGCACGTCACACAGTCCGTACTTATACTGGCAGGAAAAAGAGGCAATTTGGAGGCCCTTGCACAAACTGGCTTTATTCTACCTAAGTTGCCCTCCCACAAGTGTGTACTCCGAAAGAGTGTTTAGTGCCGCCGCTCACCTTGTCAGCAATCGGCGTACGAGGTTACATCCAGAAAATGTGGAGAAGATGATGTTCATTAAAATGAATTATAATCAATTCCTCCGCGGAGACATTGACCAGCAGCAATTGCCTCCACAAAGTACACAGGGAGCTGAGATGGTGGATTCCAGTGGGGACGAATTGATAATCTGTGAGGAGGGGGATGTACACGGTGATATATCGGAGGGTGAAGATGAGGTGGACATCTTGCCTCTGTAGAGCCAGTTTGTGCAAGGAGAGATTAATTGCTTCTTTTTTGGGGGGGGTCCAAACCAACCCGTCATATCAGTCACAGTCGTGTGGCAGACCCTGTCACTGAAATGATGGGTTGGTTAAAGTGTGCATGTCCTGTTTTGTTTATACAACATAAGGGTGGGTGGGAGGGCCCAAGGATAATTCCATCTTGCACCTCTTTTTTCTTTTCTTTTTCTTTGCATCATGTGCTGATTGGGGAGGGTTTTTTGGAAGGGACATCCTGCGTGACACTGCAGTGCCACTCCTAGATGGGCCCGGTGTTTGTGTCGGCCACTAGGGTCGCTAATCTTACTCACACAGCTACCTCATTGCGCCTCTTTTTTTCTTTGCGTCATGTGCTGTTTGGGGAGGGTTTTTTGGAAGGGACATCCTGCGTGACACTGCAGTGCCACTCCTAGATGTGCCCGGTGTTTGTGTCGGCCACTAGGGTCGCTAATCTTACTCACACAGCTACCTCATTGCGCCTCTTTTTTTCTTTGCGTCATGTGCTGTTTGGGGAGGGTTTTTTGGAAGGGACATCCTGCGTGACACTGCAGTGCCACTCCTAGATGGGCCCGGTGTTTGTGTCGGCCACTAGGGTCGCTAATCTTACTCACACAGTCAGCTACCTCATTGCGCCTCTTTTTTTCTTTGCGTCATGTGCTGTTTGGGGAGGGTTTTTTGGAAGGGCCATCCTGCGTGACACTGCAGTGCCACTCCTAGATGGGCCCGGTGTTTGTGTCGGCCACTAGGGTCGCTAATCTTACTCACACAGCTACCTCATTGCGCCTCTTTTTTTCTTTGCGTCATGTGCTGTTTGGGGAGGGTTTTTTGGAAGGGCCATCCTGCGTGACACTGCAGTGCCACTCCTAGATGGGCCCGGTGTTTGTGTCGGCCACTAGGGTCGCTAATCTTACTCACACAGCTACCTCATTGCGCCTCTTTTTTTCTTTGCGTCATGTGCTGTTTGGGGAGGGTTTTTTGGAAGGGACATCCTGCGTGACACTGCAGTGCCACTCCTAGATGGGCCCGGTGTTTGTGTCGGCCACTAGGGTCGCTTATCTTACTCACACAGCGACCTCGGTGCAAATTTTAGGACTAAAAATAATATTGTGAGGTGTGAGGTATTCAGAATAGACTGAAAATGAGTGTAAATTATGGTTTTTGAGGTTAATAATACTTTGGGATCAAAATGACCCCCAAATTCTATGATTTAAGCTGTTTTTTAGTGTTTTTGGAAAAAAACACCCGAATCCAAAACATACCCGAATCCGACAAAAATAATTCGGTGAGGTTTTGCCAAAACGCGTTCGAACCCAAAACACGGCCGCGGAACCGAACCCAAAACCAAAACACAAAACCCGAAAAATTTCAGGCGCTCATCTCTACTTTGTACCCATACGAGGCGCGTGCGCATTGCAGGCCCATATGCATGCACAGAAATTCAGCTTTTTCACCTGATCGCTGTGCTGCGAAAATCAGCAGCAAGCAATCAACTCGGAATGACCCCCACACTCTTACTCCTACCTTTTCTGCCATCTTCCAGATTGCACTCATTATATTGGTGCTGGTCTTGTGGTGTGGTGGGCAGCTGTCGTGCACAGGCACCGCCGCAATTTGGATGTTTGTTGGGCACAGCTTACTCCTCTGGTTGGCGCACTACATACAAGCATGTGTAGACTGCCTAGGATTATCACCAGTGTGAGCTTGCAGCAGCTCTGTGCTTGGTGAAAAACATATATCTAAAATCAGGTGTATTTAAGATTCTGTACAACTATACACAGCCCGCAATTCCATCATCAAGCCAGCAGTGTACTTTGCCTACATGAAATGCCAGATACCGCCTTTAAAATGCAATGACCAATTGTATATAGCTGCATCCAACTTAAGGTGTGTACTCATGGTGAGATAAATCTGTAATATTTTGAATATATATTCAAAATCTTAAGGAAAGTTAGTGCACATCTCAAGGTTTTAGGACGATTCGATCCAAATGCGCACTCCCGTGGGGTCGGTATCGCAAGGCTAGATAGACTGTACAGGCAAGTCAATCTTGACTATCTAGTGTACTATCTGGTACAAAGTGTAGTCAAACTCAGCATTTAGTCAAAATCGTACACAGACAAAATCTAAAAGTACAGATAGTCAAAATTTGTGCTATCCGGACTCTGGGGGAGTTCTAGGGAAATCGTATAGTCAAAATCGAGCATAGCAAGGATCTCACTGTGTGTATACACCCTTAGGGGGTCATTCAGATCTGATCACTGCTGTGTGTTTTCGCACAGTGGGCAATCAGATACTAACTGAGCATGCACGCGCGTCGGAGACCAACAAAGGGGATGATGCGAAAAATCCGTTCACACCGGCGTTCGCAAGGGGATTGACATGAGGAGGCCATTTGTGGGTGTTAACTGACCGTTTATTGGGCGTGTAACAAAAAGGAAAGTGTGTATACCGGCGCTGGCTGTTTATAGAAAGATAGAAAAATAGAACGGCTTGTAATATAAATATATATATATATATATATATATATATATATATATAATTCCAGTAAGAAAGGCACTCTGGAGACATCAATAATGGCAAAAATAGCAAAAAGTGTATTGAAGGTTCAGGTCGAGTACTTTCGGGGACAGCACCCCGTCCTCAGGACCACACACCACAGCAGTACAATCACAATACATAAATCACACTTACCCCCTTATATCCCACAGCCCGCGGTAATCACCTCCTCGTGCCGCCATTCCACTCCCCAGGGCCGCCGGCCGGAGACGCATCTACTGACGCACTCCCGGAAGTCGCTCTGCCGTTACCATGGGAACGTCTGTGTGTGTTCCAAAAGGCCGGCCATGATGCGTTCCACACATGTTTTTCAATGCACTCACGTACAGCCGCCCTGTGGATACAACGGAGAGCACAGGTTATAGGTAATATAGCAGGTATACATACCAACACATTACTACAATATACAACAATAAGACAATTTAAAAACAAAAACAAGAAACCACAGAATACAGTATGAACATCACCCTGTTAGTGTGGATACAAATGCACATCCATATAGCTACATACACACCTATATTCATTAAATCAAATTTTTAGGGAATAATATTACCCACCAGGACACATAATATTATACAAAAGAATTCCAATTAATTTTGTCATTAAGACCACCCGGTTTGGTAGTTCTCAACCTCAGAATCCAACGGGACTCCTTGATTAGCAATGTTTTTGCTCTGTCACCCCCTCTCAAGGACTCCGGGACATGATCGATCATAAAATATCGTATAGATTCCAGTGGATGGTTATGTTCCTTAAAGTGTCTAGGGACAGGTTGATCAATATCCTTACCATTGAGAGACAATCTAATGGCTGACCTGTGAGCGTTCATTCTTTCCTTAAATTTACGTGTGGTCTGCCCGACATAGAACAAGCCACACGGACAGACCACAACGTAAACAACAAAACTGGTGTTACAAGTCAGAACGTATCTGATATCATACACCCTGGTTGTATGAGGATGATTAAATCGTTTACATTGAATAATAAATTTACACGTAGTGCAATCACTACATGAATAGCAACCAGCTGGTTTAGTATATATGTTTGGTGCTTTGGGGATATTCAATCCTGAGATATCTGTACGTACTAAACGGTCTCTTAAATTACTACCACGCCGAAAGGCGGCAATCGGTCGCTTATTTTTAAAGATAGGGAGATCTTTATCTGAACAGACTATAGGCCAGAGAGCTTTGCTAGCTCTTTTTACAATGGGACTGGCTACAGTAAAATCACTGCTCCATGGTAACAGATTATCCTGATTACGGTTCCTCGGTTCTAACAGCTCTGCTCTAGACATATTCAGAACCTTGGTTTTCTGTGCATCTAACATTTTGCGATCATACCACCTGCATACAAATTTAGATACTACTTTATCAACTTCACCTGGTACTTGATCTATATTACTGGAGATGCGAGCAACACGCATCATTTGGGATAGTGGCAATCCCTGTTTCAAAGCAACTGGATGGTGACTGGTTGCTACCAGTAATGTATTCCTGTCAGTGGGTTTATTGAAAACTTCTGTTTCAAATCTATGATCCACAATACTGACATGAACATCTAAAAAGTTGATATCAGAATGACTGTAGGTGTAAGTAAATTTAATCGGAGTCTGCAGATTATTAATCTCACCCATCATATCAAGAAACATCTGAACCCCCCCAGTCCAGAGTAAGAAGACATCATCGATTTACCGTTTGAACAAAATAATATGTCTACTACGTACAGGATCAGAAAAAAATATCTTAGATTCAAAATCAAACATGTATATATTTGCATAAGAGGGGGCGACAGAAGAACCCATCGCACACCCTCTCAATTGCAAATAATACTTGCTGTCAAACAAAAAGTAATTACGACATAAAGTGAGCTCAAGTAGATGCAAAAACAGCTCATGATCAAACAGCTCAACAGGTACATTAGCCTCAATAAAACACTTCATCGCCCTCATACCCCCATCATGGGGGATGCTGGTATAGAGGCTGCTAATATCCAAGCAGCACATTAGTGTCCCAGGAGGGAGTTCTGGAAAATCTTTTAGAATGTTTAAAAAGGAAGTAGTGTCCTTTAGAAAGGAGTCCTGGTTGAGTAAACAGGGTTGCAGGATACAGTCCAAGAACTGTGACACGGGAGAGTATAACGAGTCTCTGGCCGAGATTATTGGCCGTCCCGGAGGTTTTTCACATTTTTTGTGTAATTTGGGAATCGTGTACAGCACTGGGATTCTAGGGTACTGTACACATAGCGTATCCTGAATTTTTTTTGAGATTTTATGCTCTGTATGTGCCTTTGCAAGAATCTGAAATAATTCCTTCTGGTAGGTACTAGTCGGGTCACAGGGTAACCGCTTATACACCGCACTATCGGAAAGTTGGGACTGGATCTCAGATCGGTAATCATTAATATTTTGGATAACGATGGCCCCGCCTTTATCAGCGGGCCTGATGGTGATATCCTCATAGGATTGTAGTGATTTCAAAGCCATGTGTTCGGCTTTAGATAGATTGAGGTGATGTTTCACAGGTGCATTGGCAAACTTAGTCACTGCTTCATCCATCAATCTACAGAACGTCTTGATTGACGGATTGTTGGAAATTGGATCAAAATTAGATCGAGATCTTTTCTGTAAAAAAGGTCTGAAAGCAGAGTCATCACTGGGAGACGTCCTATTGGCAAAAAATTCTTTTAATCTTAGTTTGCGGGCGAAGCGATGGAGATCGCATTTCCAATTAAATTCATTGTGGAAATTTGTAGGTACGAAACTCAGACCACGGTTAAGTACATGCAGTTCTTCATTAGTAAGGACCCGATCAGAGAGATTAAATATTAGGTTGTCTTCTTCTTCTCCTGCACTTTTCTGACCCCTCTGGTTCTGCCTGCCCCGGCGGGTGGGAGTTCGTCTGCCGCTCGTAAGGGCTTTTTCTTTCCAGTATCTAAAGGGACAGAGCCGGTCTTAGTTCCATCATCTGATTCGGATATCGCAAAGTCGCTATCCGTGCTAGATCTGCCCGCGCCAGATTGAGAAGGTTGTTGCTTCCTCCTTTGCCATGGACGCCGTCTATTAGCACCCGTTGGTCTCTCCTGTCCACCTGTCAGCCATTTATATACTCGATTTTCATCGTAGTCAGAGTCCACCGCAAACCTCTTATTCCTTTTGAATTTAAGCAGTTCTCTACGATATTGGTCACATTGTGACTGTAGCCGTTCCAACCATTTACCCTCACTATCATCTTCTAAGGTTTTAAGGTGATCTTTCTCATAAGTGGTAATTTTCTGGCGGGTTAGATGTAGTTCCCTATTCGCCTCCTCCACCACCAGGATCATTAAATCAAAAGCGCACTTATTCAATATGGCCACCCATTTACGTACAAATTCGGGATTATTTCGGCCAATCGTCGGCACATTTCTCACTCTAAATCCACGTGGGATTTTATGATCCCTAAAATAGTCTGATAACGAAATACTGTGTAATGAAAAGTACTATTTCACGTCTCTTCATCCTGAGCAATTGATGGTAAACATCTTCAGGGTTATGTGCAATATCCAACACAGGTATAACTTCTTTAGACAAAATGCGATTAATTTCATCAGTACTGTAACTGAAAGTTTCCCCCAACGGTGTCACCAATACACCATGTCCCGCACTCTGATCCACAGACAGCGAGCTCGGTATACTTGACTCCATGGGGATGCAATTCTGTCAGTAATGTTCAGTAACTGGAGTAAAGAGTAGTTAATCACAGTTCATATAGAAGAAAAAGCACTATGGATGCAGGTGCCTTGCAACTTATGCTGAAAACAGCACAACGATACACAACCATATACTGCCGGCACTCCACTAATACAAACAGCTTGCTCCGATGCCACATAGAGTGAAATACAAATTCCAGTAAGAAAGGCACTCTGGAGACATCAATAATGGCAAAAATAGCAAAAAGTGTATTGAAGGTTCAGGTCGAGTACTTTCGGGGACAGCACCCCGTCCTCAGGACCACACACCACAGCAGTACAATCACAATACATAAATCACACTTACCCCCTTATATCCCACAGCCCGCGGTAATCACCTCCTCGTGCCGCCATTCCGCTCCCCAGGGCCGCCGGCCGGAGACGCATCTACTGACGCACTCCCGGAAGTCGCTCTGCCGTTACCATGGGAACGTCTGTATGCGTTCCAAAAGGCCGGCCATGATGCGTTCCACACATGTTTTTCAATGCACTCACGTACAGCCGCCCTGTGGATACAACAGAGAGCACAGGTTATAGGTAATATAGCAGGTATATATAAAACAATTTATTAAAATTACACACAAGCAAGACCATGACTAGTCTGAAATCCGGTGATGCTACTTTTCCCAAAGATTGAATGTATCCATGAGTCCTAGCCAGCCCTATTGTGGAGACCTTTGGCAACCAAGATACACCAGCACAAAGAATTGGTGATATATATTAATATTCATGATTTTTTGATTATACATGTTGTGTGTAATTTTTATAAATTGTTATATATATATTTTTAATATTACAAGCCGTCCTATTTTTCTATCTTTCTATAAACAGCCAGAGCCGGTATACACACTTTCCTTTTTGTTATATACCAATACGGGAAATGACCTTCCCTTACCGGCTGCTGTTTATTGCGCACCTGATAATACTTACCTACTATTTGTATACGTTTATTGGGAGTGTCTGGAAAAATGCAGGCATTCCCAAGAGTTTTCAGGAGGGTGTCTGATGTCAGCTCCGGACCCGATCAGCCTGATGTGATCGCACTGTAGGAGTAAGTCCTAGACTGCGCAGAGAATGCACAAAGTGAATTTTAGCAGCTCGGCGTACACATGCAATCACACACTTGCATGGCAAATATACACTCCCCACGGAGGAGGCGACTATCTGAACGCAGGACTGCAAAATTAGCAGCCCAGCGATCAGCTCTGAATCACCCCTTTAGTTGGGTATGATGGGTTTTAGAATATGCACATGTAATATATGCTCCAAGAATGGACTTGCGTTCTGCTCTGCATTGGTTTCACTGCCTGCTATGCTATGCTCTTGTTGATATACAGCGGATCAATGCTCAAATTATTTTAAGTAATGGAACAGAGTTTTTTTTATCTAGCGTCCCTTTAAGAAACAAGATATGCATTTGGGCTGCAGCAAATTGAAACTTTATAATAAATATAACATTTTATTTTGTATACTGCATAGACAAGCTGTGGAAACTGTGGGGAAATTAGGATCACCAGCTTGTAGAAATGAGATGTACTGTGTTGAAGGGCATTTGAATCAGCCAGTCTATTATGAGAAAAAGCATTGATTTAGAACCACTGTAAAAGCACACAGGAATTTAAGAGGAATAAAATACATAGGAAACAATTGTGACATCCAAGATAAGATTGCTCTTGAGATCATTGCACAGTAGGTTGCTTTTTAACTCTGTGCTGGAAAAAAGAAAGTGCATGAGGCATCATTAAAAAATAAACGAGTGAAAGATGATTTGCATTTCAAGAATAGCAGACCCCTTTTAAAGAAACTTTCCATCATCTCTTTAAAAGTAGTTAGCGAAATGCAGTTCATTATTAATGCTTCTTGGCTTTATTTAGCCCATAACTATCATTATATATTTATGAGCTAATCAGCAATTGGAAATGTCCCTGTAATGGTAACTGGAGCTTGGCATCCAAATAAAATGAACACCATTAATAAAGTATTGTGGTCATTGGGGTGGATCAAGTGTGCTAATAGCCTTACTAACAGCAATTAAGTCAATTAACCATTCAGACATATGCTGCTCAATTTCCTTCCTCAAACAGACCAATGCATCTGTGAAATCCGTAGAGCTTATTTATGGTTTAAGACAGCAAATAGTCAATATCCACCAACCACAACAAAATGACATGTAATATATATTCAATTTAACTAAATGTGTTCAGTCTTTCCTATTGTAACAATGTGTTTAAGGGAGAAGAATGCATAAAATGAATAGAAGAATGCACTTTCTTATTTGGACTTAAAATGCTGAAGGCAACTTTAATTAGTTAATGTTTCCAGATGACTAGTGCTTCAGTCTCAAGACATGGCTACATCACTCATACACTAAAGTGTTTTAACATCAAAATAAGTACATCAAATAAGCAAAGCCCCCACACAGTAGTTACCATGTATTGTCCTGCTGGAGAAAAGTGGTATATAGATAAAATTATTATTATTATTATTATTATTATTATTATAGCACACAAAGTAGGCTGACCATACTCGCCCTTTAAACTGGGACGCTCATGAAGTATACAGGTTCTGTGGCTGATTAAAACCAGGTGACATGCAGGCTTGAAGTCAGCCAGACACAGAACCTGTGTAATTCATGAATGTCCCAGTTTAACCACTTAACTTACGATTATTTCCCCCCCCCCCAAAAAAAAAAACGCTCCGAAATTGTCAGGTTTTTTTTATGAGTGAATTAGGTGAAGAACATGCATTTAACATCCAAATTGACTTTAGTAAAAAAAAAAAAATTATGTTTTTTTTTTAAATATATATTCTTAAACTTTGAAACATCGATCGGGAACATTGTGACCATCGGAACATTAGAAACATTGCGACCATTGCGGCTTTCATTTTGAAAGCTGTGACAGCCTCCAGGTACAAAGGGTGGACTTGGGAGGATTAATTTACACTTCCACAGCGGCTGTTATTGTCTGCAGCTGCTGGACAGGGGGGTCCTGCAGTGCTGACCAATCAGCAGTGATCGGCAGCATGGAAATCAGTAGGGGAGAGTGGAGGGAGGCAGAGGGACCTTCCGGTCCCTCTGCCAGCAGCAGCAGAGCGAAGTTTCTCTTCCCTGCCGCTGCTAATACCCCTTTCACACCGCCAATGCCGGATGCCACCCGGGAATTGGAAACGGGTCCTTCCCGGGAAGGATCCGGCATTGGATGCTGTTGCTGGCTTCCCTAAACCTGGCAATATGCCGGGTGGGCTGCCATAGTGGCGGGGGGTGGAGTCGGTGCTGGGAGATGAGATCATCTCAGCGCTGCCTCTCCTGGTTGTAGTGAACGGGTTCCTGGTCTTATTGACCCGGGAGCCCGTTTACGCTGCCATTGACTCAGTGTTCAACCCGTGAATAACACTGCTTTATTCCTGGGTCGTATTGCCGGGTCAGGCGACCCGGGATTTCGGCTATGGCGCTATCACACCGCACGCTGACCAATGTCGACCCGGCAACATGCCAGGTCGATACCGGGTTATTTGTGCGGTGTGAAAGGGGTATAACCCTGTTTATCTGACTGTTCGCATCCTGTGCGACCAGGTCAGATAAAGCACTTGCAGGCATGGTCACATCATATGCGACCATGCCAGGCAAGTGGTTAAAAGGGCTAGTATGGTCAGCCTAATGTCACAAAGTCAATCAAATGTAATTATAAAAAACATAAACTTAATGGAAATAATATACAGTATTAGAAAACCACTGAGCACTCTGCTAAAAAAAAACATTATAGAAATAAATACTAAGTATACAGCTTACAATAAGAACTGGTTATACAGAAAGGAGGAAGGAAAAATAATGCACAAAGGAGCCCATTTATTAACATTATTTTTACTAAAATAATGTGAAAAAGGGTGTTTTCACATCCTTTTCACATTATTTTAGTATCGCTCCAATGTATTAAAAGGCATTTGGAGCAATTTTTTTAGTAACCCACATCGCATTCTCCATATTTATAATGAGAAATGCGATGTGCCTGAATTTACTAAAAAAAATGTAAAAGCATAGCAGAGAGCCCTGTGATATTGTCGCAGGGCAGCATTCACAGAGCAGCACTGCGATGCACAGCCATTTGCCTGCGGGTGTAGTGGGTTTTGAGTAGAGATGAGCGGGTTCGGTTCTCAGAGAACCGAACCACCCGAACTTCACCATCCGAGCCCGGATCCGAGTCAGTCTCTGGTTTTCCCCCCTGACTCGGAAACCAGAACAAAGCAAAACGTCATCTCGCGGGGTTTAGATTCCATATAAGGAGCCGCCCGTCGCCGCCATTATCACTTCGGCATTGTAGAGAGTGTAGAGAGAGGACGTATCTCCGTCCTCATTGTCCTGCATCAGTTCAGTGTTAGTGTCTTGTGCTGCATCAGTCCAGTCACAGTGGTTGTGTCTTCTGCTGCCATATGTCCAGTGCTGCTGTATAATTCCAGTCCAGTGGTGCTGTGTTGTGCTGCATCAGTCCAGTCACAGTGGTGTTGTCCTCTGCTGCCATATGTCTAGTGCTGTTGTATAAGTCCAGTCCAGTGGTGCTGTGTTGTACTGCATCAATTCAATGGTGGTGTATTGTGCTGCATCAGTCCAGTCACAGTGGTGGTGTCCCTGTGATGCTGTATATGTCCAGCGGTACTGCCATATATGTCCAGTGATAATGCCGTATATGTCCATTGATACTGCCGTATAAATCCAGTAATCCTGCCATATAATTCAAGTGATCCTGCCGTATAGTTCCAGTGGTACTGGCGTATAAGTCCAGTCCAGTGATATTGCCGTATATGTCCAGTGGTACTGTCGTATAAGTCCAGTGGTACTGCCGTAATAGTCCAGTGTTCCTGCTGTATAATTCCAGTGGTACTGATGTATAAGTAAAGTGATCCTGCCGTATAATTCCAGTGGTACTGGCGTATAACTCCAGTGATCCCGCCGTATAATTCCAGTGATCCTTTCGTATAATTCTAGTGGTACTGGTGTTTAAATCCAGTGATCCGGCCATATAATTCCAGTGATCCTGCCATAAAATTCCAGTGATCCTGCCGTATAATTCCAGTGGTACTGGCGTATAAATCCAGTCCAGTGATACTGACGTATATGTTCAGTAGTACTGGCATATAAATCCAGTGGTATTGCCGTATAATTCCATTGATCCTGCCATATAAATCCAGTGGTACTGCCTTATAATACCCGTGATCCTGCCGTATAATTCCAGTGGTACTGATGTATAAATACAGAGATCCTGCTGTATAATTCCAATGGTACTGGCGTATAAGTCCAGTGATTCTGCCGTATATATCCAGTGGTACTGGCATATAAATCTAGTAATCCTGCTGTATAATTCCAGTGATCCTGCAGTATAATTCCAGTGATACTGGCGTATAAATCCAGTCCAGTGATACTGCCATAAATGTTCAGTGGTACTGCCGTATAAATCCAGTGGTACTGCCATATAATTCCAGTGATCCTGCCGTATAATTTAAGTGGTACTGGCGTATAAGTCCAGTCCAATGATACTGCCGTATATGTCCAGTGGTACTGCCATATAAATCCAGGGTTAATGCTGTATAATTCCAGTGATCCTGCCATAAAATTCCAGTGGTATTGTCGTATAAATCCAGTGATCCTGCCGCATAATTCCAGTGATCCTGCTGTATAATTCCAGTGATCTTGCTGTAAAATTCCAGTGATCCTGCCGTATAATTCCAGTGATCCTGCCATATAAATCCAGTGGTACTGCCGTATAATTCCAGTGATCCTGCTGTATAATTCCAGTGATCCTGATATATAATTCCAGTGGTACTGTCATATAAATCCAGTGATCCTGCCATATAATTCCAGTGATCCTGCCGTATAATTCCAGTGGTACTGGCCTATAATTCCAGTGATCCTGCCGTATAATTCCAGTGGTACTGCCATATAAATCCAGTGGTACTGCCGTCTAATTCCAGTTATCCTGAAGTATAACTCCAGTGATCCTTCCATATAATTCCAGTGATCCTGCTATATAATTCCAGTGGTAATGCCATATAAATACAGTGGAACTGCCATATAATTCCATTGATCCTGCCGTATAATTCCAGTGATCCTTCCATATAATTCCAGTGATCTTGCCATATATTTCCAGTTGTACTGGCGTATAAATCCAGTGATCCTGCCGTATAAATCCAGTGGTACTGCCGTATAATTCCAGTGATCCTGCCGTATAATTACAGTGATCCTTCCGTATAATTCCAGTGATCCTGACATATAATTCCAGTGGTACTGTTGTATAGATTCAGTGATCCTGCCATATAATTCCAGTGATCCTGCCATATAATTCCAGTGGTACTGGCCTATGATTCCAGTGATCCTGATGTATAATTCCAGTGGTACTGCCATATAAATCCAGTGGTACTGCCATCTAATTCCAGTTATCCTGAAGTATAACTCCAGTGATCCTTCCGTATAATTCCAGTGATCCTGCTGTATAATTCCATACTGCCATATAAATCCAGTGGAACTGCCATATAATTCCATTGATCCTGCCGTATAATTCCAGTGATCCTTCCGTATAATTCCAGTGATCCTGTCATATAATTCCAGTGGTACTGGCGTATATGTCCAGTGATCCTGCCGTATAATTCCAGTGATCCTGCCATATAATTCCAGTGGAACTGGCCTATAAATCCAGTGATCCTTCCGTATAATTCCAGTGATCCTTCCGTATAATTCCAGTGATCCTGCCATATAATTCCAGTGATACTGGCCTATAAATCCAGTGATCCTGCAGTATAATTACAGTGATCCTGCCGTATAATTCCAGTGGTACTGCCCTATAATTCCAGTGGTACTGCCATATAATTCCAGTGATCCTTAGATATAATTCCAATAATCCTGCCATATAATTCCAGTGGTACTGGCCTATAAATCCAGTGAACTGCCATATAATTCCAGTGATCCTGCCGTATAATTCCAGTGATCCTTCCGTATAATTCCAGTGATCCTGCCATATTATTCCAGTGGTACCAGTGTATATGTCCAGTGATCCTGCCGTATAATTCCAGTGATCCTGCCATATAATTCCAGTGGTACTGGCCTATAATCCAGTGATCCTGCTGTATAATTCCAGTGATCCTTCCATATAATTCCAGTTTTCCTGTCATATAATTCCAGTGATACTGGCCTATAAATCCAGTGATCCTGCCATATAAATCCAGTGGTACTGCCGTATAATTCCAGTGATCCTGCTGTATAATTCCAGTGATCCTTCCGTATAATTCCAGTGATCCTGCCGTATAATTCCAGTGATCCTGCCATATAATTCCAGTGATACTGGCCTATAAATCCAGTGATCCTGCAGTATAATTACTGTGATCCTGCCGTATAATTCCAGTGATACTGCCCTATAAATCCAGTGGTACTGCCGTATAATTCCAGTGATGCTGCCATAAAATTCCAGTGATCCTTAGATATAATTGCAATAATCCTGCCATATAATTCCAGTGGTACTGGCCTATAAATCCAGTGCTCCTGCTATATATATCCAGTGGTACTGCCGTATAATTCCAGTGATCCTGCTGTATAATTCCAGTGATCCTTCCGTATAATTCCAGTGATCTTGCCGTATAATTACAGTGGTACTGGCCTATAATTTCAGTGGTACTGGCCTATAATTCCAGTGATCCTGCCGTATAATTCCAGTGGTACTGCCATATAAATCCAGTGGTACTGCCGTATAATTCCAGTAATCCATCCGTATAATTCCAGTGATCCTGCCATATAATTCCAGTGGTACTGGCATATAAATCCAGTGATCCTGATGTATAATTCCAGTGATCCTGCCATATAATTCCAGTGGTACTGGCCTATAAATCCCGTGATCCTGCCGTGTAATTCCAGTGATCCTGCCATATAATTCCAGTGATACTACCATATATGTCCAGCGGTACTGCCATATAATTCCAGTGGTACTGGCCTATAAATCCCGTGATCCTGCCGTGTAATTCCAGTGATCCTGCCATATAATTCCAGTGATACTACCATATATGTCCAGTGGTACTGCCATATAATTCCAGCGATACTGACGTATATATATATATATATATATATATATACTCTATAACAACTATGCTGGTGTTAGACGTGCATCCAGTATCCAAGATTTGTGCAGTGCCAACCCTAGATGGGCCAGGTGTTTGTGCCGCACACATGTGTTATTTTGCTTAGTCATAGAGCTACCTCATTGACCTTTTTACTTCTTGGCATGATGTGCTGTTTGGGTACTATTTTTTTAAATGCCATCCTGTCTGACACTGCAATGCCACTCCTAGATGGGCCAATTGTTTGTGTTGCTTAGATTAGTCATACAGCTACCTCATTGCACCTATTTTACATCTTTACATGAAGTGTTGTTTGGGGCCTTTTTTATATCTGCCCTCCTGTCTGCCACTGCAGTGCCACTCCTAGATGGGCCAGGTGTTTGTGCCCCACACTTGTGTCACTTAGCTTTGTCATACAGCCACCTCAGTGCAACCTTTTGGCCTAAAAACAATATTGTGAAGTGTGAGGTGTTCAGAATAGACTGGAAATGAGGGGAAATGAATGTTATTGAGGTTACTAATACCGTAGCATCAAAATTACTTCCAAATACTGTGATTTTAGCCGTTTTTATGTTTTTTTAAAAAATCATCCAGATCGAAAGCCAAAACACGAAAGGGTGGTATTGGCAAAACCAATCCAAAACCAAAACACGCGTGGGGAATTAGTACCAAAACCAAAACACAAAAAATGCCTGCCGCACATCTCTAGTTTGGAGTGGTTTTGGCCACCACCGGGAAGGGATAGGGTTAGGATGCGGGAAGGATTAAGTTTAGGCTGCAGGAAGGGTGGGTTAGGGTGCCAGGGGGAGAAGGTAAGTATACTTACCTTCCCCTGTCATGATTCAGATCATCGGGATACTGAGGTTAGTATTCTGACCGCTGACATCCTGACTGCCAACAAATCAATCCAAACCCTGTCCAGACAGCCCCAGCCTCATAACCCCTAGTCTCCTCACAACAAGCCAACAAAACACTTTATAAACAATATTGAGTTCCGAAGAACTATTATAAAATTTCAAGCATATTTATTAATCCCTAATGGTTTTTAAACTTATTTTTATAAACAAGGCTAAATTTATTAAGCAGCTGATTTGGTGTAATTTCAAAATCACCAGAAACCACAGAAGACTGACAGCAGTTTTCAGGTCTAATAGCTAGTATTACTGAGTGGTGGTTTTTCTGTCTAAACTGAAACCACCGTCAATCCCCAACACGTTCTACATAACATCCCGCCATAGTGTGTTCTAGATTGCTAAGGTTTCTCTTGAAACCACTGCATATTAAAAGCTATTCTATTCATATTGATTTCATAGTGCTTTTATACAAACAACTTTCTGGTAAGATCATAGAAACAGACCACTATGGAAAAATAAGATTTTAAACCTACCGGTAAATCTGTTTCTCCTAGTCCGTAGAGGATGCTGGGGACTCCGTAAGGACCATGGGGTATAGACGGGCTCCGCAGGAGACATGGGCACTATAAAGAACTTTTAGTATGGGTGTGCACTGGCTCCTCCCTCTATGCCCCTCCTCCAGACTTCAGTTAGAGAACTGTGCCCAGAGGAGATGGACAATATGAGGAAAATGTGAATCTAAGGGCAAGATTCATTCCAGCCCACACCAATCATACCATATAACCTGGAATATACGCAACCAGTTAACAGTATGAACAAAAAACAGTATCAGTCAAAGACCGATTCCAACTGTAACATAACCCTTATGAAAGCAACAACTATATACCAGTCTTGCAGATGTAGTCCACACTGGGACGGACGCCCAGCATCCTCTACGGACTAGGAGAAATTTTTTTACCGGTAGGTTTAAAATCTTATTTTCTCTTGCGTCCTAGAGGATGCTGGGGACTCCGTAAGGACCATGGGGTTTATACCAAAGCTCCCAACCGGGCGGGAGAGTGCGGATTACTCTGCAGCACCGACTGAGCAAACGCAAGATCCTCATCAGCCAGGGTATCAAACTTGTAGAACTTTGCAAAAGTGTTTGAACCCGACCAAGTAGCTGCTCGGCACAGCTGTAATGACGAGACGCCTCAGGCAGCCGCCCAAGAAGAGCCCACCTTCCTAGTGGAATGGGCCTTTACTGAATTTGGTAACGGCAATCCAGCCATAGAATGAGCCTGCTGAATCGTGTTACAGATCCAGCGAGCAATAGTCTGCTTAGAAGCAGGAGCGCCAACCTTGTTGGCTGCATACAGGACAAACAGAGCCTCTGTTTTCCTAACCCTAGCCGTCCTGGCTACATAAATTTTTAAGGCCCTGACTACATCCATGGACTTGGAGTCCTCCCAGTCCCCCGTAGCCACAGGCACCACAATAGGTTGGTTCACATGAAATGAAGAAACCACCTTAGGCAAAAATTGAGGATGCGTCCTCAACTCTGCTCTATCCACATGGAAAATCAAATAGGGGCTCTTGTGGGACAAGGCCGCCAATTCGGACACCCGCCTTGCAGATGCCAAGGCCAATAACATGACCACCTTCCACGTGAGAAATTTTAATTCAACTGTTTGAAGAGGTTCAAACCAGTGAGATTTCAGGAAACTTAACACCACGTTAAGGTCCCACGGTGCCACTGGGGGCACAAAGGGGGGCTGGATGTGCAGCACTCCCTTTACAAACATCTGGACTTCTGGGAGAGAAGCCAATTCCATCTGAAAGATTATAGATAGGGCTGAAATCTGTACCTTAATGGAGCCCAACTTCAGGCCCATATCCATTCCTGACTGTAGAAAGTGGAGAAACCGGCCCAGATGGAAATCTTCCGTAGGAGCATTCTTGGCTTCACACCAAGATACATACTTCCTCCAGATACGGTGATAATGCTTTGTCGTCACCTCCTTCCTAGCCTTTATCAGAGTAGGGATGACTTCCTCCAGAATACCTTTCCCAGCTAGGATTCGGTGATCAACCGCCATGCCGTCAAACGTAACCGCGGTAAGTCTTGGAACACACATGGCCCCTGCTGTAACAGGTCCTCCGTGAGAGGAAGAGGCCACGGATCTTCTGTGAACATTTCCTGAAGATCTGAGTACCAGGCCCTTCGAGGCCAATCTGGGACAATGAGTATTGTCTGCACTCTTCTTTGTCTTATGATTCTCAATATTTTTGAGATGAGAGGAAGAGGAGGAAATACATAGACTGACTGAAACACCCATGGTGTCACTAGGGCATCTACTGCTACTGCCTGAGGGTCCCGTGACCTGGCCCAATACCTCTGAAGCTTCTTGTTGAGGCGTGACGCCATCATGTCTATTTGAGGAATTCCCCAAAGACTTGTTATCTCTGCAAAAACTTCTTGATGAAGTCCCCACTCTCTCGGATGGATATCGTGTCTGCTGAGGAAGTCCGCTTCCCAGTTGTCCACTCCCGGAATGAAGACAGCTGATAGAGCGCTTACGTGATTTTCCGTCCAGCGAAGAATCCTGGTGGCTTCCGCCATTGCCACTCTGCTCCTTGTCCCGCCTTGGTAGTTTACATGAGCCACGGCTGTGACGTTGTCTGATTGAATCAGAACCGGTAGGTCACGAAGAAGATTCTCCGCTTGTCATAGGCCATTGTATATGGCCCTCAATTCCAGTATGTTGATGTGCAGACAAGCCTCGTGGCTTGACCATAGTCCCTGAAAATTTCTTCCTTGTGTGACTGCTCCCCACCCTCGGAGGCTCGCATCCGTGGTCACCAGAACCCAGTCTTGAATGCCGAACCTGTGACCCTCTACAAGGTGAGCACTCTGCAGCCACCACAGGAGAGACACCCTGGCTCTGGGGGACTGGGTTATTTTCCGATGTATTTGTAGATGGGACCCGGACCACTTGTCCAGAAGGTCCCACTGAAAAGTCCTCGCATGAAACCTGCCGAAGGGGATGGCCTCGTAGGCTGCCACCATTTTTCCCAGAACTCGAGTGCATGATGAACAGACACTCTTTTTGGTTTTAGCAGGTCTCTGACCATGTTCTGGAGATCCTGGGCTTTTTCCAAAGGGAGAAAAACCCTCTTTTGGTCCGTGTCCAGAATCATGCCTAGGAATGATAGCCTAGTCGTTGGAAACAATTGTGACTTTGGCCGATTGAGGATCCAACCGTGCTGTTGCAGCACTTCCAGGGAAAGCGACACGATCTTCAGCAATTGGTCTTTCGATCTCGCCTTTATCAGGAGATCATCCAAGTATGGGATAATTGTGACTCCCTGCCTGCGCAGGAGCACCATCATCTCCGCCAATACCTTGGTAAAAATCCTCGGGGCCATGGAAAGCCCAAACGGCAACGTCTGAAACTGGTAATGACAGTCCTGTACAGCAAATCTCAGGTACTCCTGATGAGGGGGGTATATGGGGACATGAAGGTATGCATTCTTTATGTCTAGTGACACCATCAAATCCCCCCCTTCCAGGCTGGATATTACAGCTTGGAGAGATTCCATCTTGAATTTGAACTTTTTCAAGCACAGGTTTAGGGATTTTAGATTTAAAATGGGTCTGACCGAACCATCTGGCTTCTGGACCACAAACAGGGTTGAATAATACCATTTTCCCTGTTGGACCAGGGGAACCTTGACCACCACTTGCTGTTGACACAGCTTTTGAATGGCAGCTAACACTACTTCCCTCTCCGGGGGTGAAGCTGGCAAGGCCGACTTGAAAAATCGGCGAGGGAGCACCTCCTTGAATTCCAGCTTGTAGCCTTGGGAAACAATTTCCATCGCCCAAGGATCCACATCTGAAAGAATCCAGATCTGGCTGAAAAGTCGAAGGCGTGCCCCCACTGGTGCGGACTCCCTTATGGGAGCCCCAGCGTCATGCGGTGGATTTTGTAGAAGCCGGGGAGAACTTCTGCTCCTGGGAACTAGCCGAAGCAGGTGTTCTCTTTCCTCTACCCTTACCTCTGGCAAGGAAGGAGGAGCCCCGACCTATTCTGGACTTATGCGACTGAAAGGACTGCATCTGATACTGTGGAGTTTTCTTTTGCTGTTGGGGAACAAAAGGTAAAAAGGTAGATTTACCCGTGGTAGCTGTGGCAACCAGGTCCGCGAGCCCCTCCCCAAACAACACTTCACCCTTGTAAGGTAAAACCTCCATATGCTTCTTCGAGTCTGCATCACCCGTCCATTGGTGGGTCCATAGAGCTCGTCTCGCAGAAATAGCCATGGCATTGGCTCTGGAACCCAGCAACCCAATGTCCCTTTGCGCGTCCCTCATATATAAGACTGCGTCTTTAATGTGGGCTAAGGTTAATAAAATGGTATCCCTGTCTAGGGTATCAAGGTCAGCTGACAAGGTATCTGTCCATGCTGCAACTGCGCTACATACCCATGCCGATGCTATTGCCGGTCTGAGCAAAGCACCTGTATGCGTGTAAATAGACTTTAAAATAGGCTCCTGTCTGCGATCAGCAGGATCCTTGAGGGCAGCCGTGTCCGGAGACGGTAGCGCCATCTTCTTGGACAGGCGTGTTAAAGCCTTGTCCACCCTGGGAGAGGATTCCCAACGTACCCTGTCCTGTGCAGGGAAAGGAAACGCCATAAGAACCCTTTTGGGAATCTGCAGTTTTTTATCTGGAGTTTCCCAAGCTTTTTCAAATAACTTGTTAAGCTCATGAGATGGGGGAAAGGTTACCTCAGGTTTCTTTTCCTTATACATGCGCACCCTCGTGTCAGGGACAGAGGGGTCATCTGTGATATGCAAAACATCTTTTATTGCAATAATCATACACTGAATACTTTTTGCCACCTGTGGGTGCAATTTTGCATCATCGTAGTCGACACTGGAATCAGAATCCGTGTCGGTATCAGTGTCTACTATTTGGAATAGGGGACGTTTTTGAGACCCAGAAGGGCCCTGTGACCCAGTCCAATCCGTGGATTGACTCCCTGCTTTCTCCCTGGACTCTGCTTTGTCCAGTCTCTTATGTAATGAGGCCACACTTGCATTTAACATATGCCACATGTTCATCCAATCATGAGTCGGCGTTGCCGATGGAGACACACCACTCATCTGCTCCACCTCCTCCTTGGACGAGCCTTCCGCTTCAGACATGCCAACACGCACGTACCGACACCCCCACACACACAGGGATATATCTATAAGGGGCCAGCACACACCCAGCGCCAAATGACACTGAAATAAAACCCACATAGCGCTTTTTATATATATAATCAATGTGTATACACTCACTGCGCCTTAAAAATGCCCCCCCCCCCTCTTTTCAGCCCTCTGTCACCGAGTTCAGCAGGGGAGAGTCCGGGGAGCCAGCTTCTCTGCAGCGTTCTGTGAAGAAAATGGTGCTGTTAGTGCTGAGGGATCAAGCTCCGCCCCCTCCAGCGGCGGGCTTCGGTCCCGCTTGAATATACAAAAAATGGCAGAGGATCTCTGCATTTACTGCCTCCGCAGCCTAATGTACCCTTATATGCCAGTCCAGAGGTTTATTGCTGCCCATGGTGCCCCCCCCCTGCGCCCTGCACCCATCAGTGCCTGTTCCGTGTGTGTAGTGTGTGGGAGCAATGGCGCGCAGCGTTATCGCTGCGCGCTTACCTCAGTGAAGATCTGAAGTCTTCTGCCGCCTTGAAGTCTTTCTTTTCTTCTTATACTCACCCGGCTTCTATCTTCCGGCTCTGCGAGTAGGATGGCAGCGCTGCTCTTTATGAACGGCGGGGGAGACCCGCGTTCCGACTCCCTCTGGAGATAATGGTGTCCAGTAGCTTAAGAAGCAGAGCCTTTCATTTAAGTAGGTCTGCTTCTCTCTCCTCAGTCCCACAATGCAGGGAGCCTGTTGCCAGCAGTGCTCCCTGAAAATAAAAAACCTAACAAAATTCTTTTTCAGAGAAACTCTGGAGAGCTCCTCTGTAATACACCCTATCTCCTCTGGGCACAAAATCTCACTGAGGTCTGGAGGAGGGGCATAGAGGGAGGAGCCAGTGCACACCCATACTAAAAGTTCTTTATAGTGCCCATGTCTCCTACGGATCCCATCTATACCCCATGGTCCTTACGGAGTCCCCAGCATCCTCTAGGACGTAAGAGAAAAACATTACAGTATTCTATTTATATTAATTTATTTGTGCTACTTCATTTGCAGTACCCTAAAGTTCAGGAAGCTTGTTGGGTTTTTTCTGCTCCTGTTTTCTCACTTGTTCATGCTGCTTTAGTCAAGGAGGCATTGGCGTTTCTTTAATGGGTGCAATGTGTGCGGTGCACACAGGCCCGTGGGTCCAGGGGGGCCCACACCGCACATACCGCACCCATTTAAATACTTACCTTACCGGAGTCCAGCAATGGGTGAAGCGATCGTGGTGGAAAATGCCACCAAAATGGCTGCCGCTCATGCGCGATAGCCAAATTGATCTCTGGATCATAGCGGGCACCATGTTTCCAGAGACCTGCGCATGCACAGTAGACTCCGGCACAATGCCGAACTCTACAGCGCCGTTCAGAGGAAGGAGCCCACCGGGTGGTGCACACGGGCCCCCTTCCTCTGCAGAAACAGCGCTGCAAGGAGGGACAGATTTAGAGAAACATTTAATCCATGATCTCGTGAGATCTGGAGGACACTTCCAAAACAGTTTTGCTGGAAGGAGCACAAGGAAAGTTTGGGGAGGAGGTGTTTGTTTGTATAAAGAGCAGAAGAAGAACAGACAAGCAAGAGGCTATTTGAATACCTCCCAACTTTTTAGATTATTGAAGAAGTACCACTCGGGCGACCCGAGCATCAGAAAGAGATGGAGTCTCGATAAAAGGGACACAGCCTCTAGGAAAGGGGGAGGGGCCATGTGGAACCCCCAAACGCATCACTTTGACTGCACCCAGGCTCCCCCTGGCACTGTGAATAGATGCCTTGCACATGCGCATGGCATCTATTCTCCTCATCACCTGCTGCTCTGCTATGCAAGGCAGCGATGTGTGCACACACACCGTCAAGATTCAGCTATTTTCTTTGATGCAGGGACTAAAATGTCTTTCAGACTCTTATTGCATACCTCCCAACTGTCCCAATTTTCGTGGGACAGTCCTGCACACTGCGTCTATTCACAAGAGACAGAGGGACTGGGGGCATGCCAGCAGCTCATAGAGCATTGGCATGCCCCCACAGTGATTAAATATGGGGGCATGGCTTGTGATTGTGGCACTCCCTCGAAGCCATGCCCCTTCCCACAAGCCACACTCCTTTTCAGCCAGGTGAGGCTTCACTGCGGGAGGATGTCCTGGGCTGCCATCTAAAGATGTTGGGAGGTATGTTATTGTTATTGGAGGAATTGCAGAACTGAGGGGCAGATTTATTAAGCTCGGTGAAGTGATAAATTGGAAGGTGATAAAGGACTAGCCAGTCAGTTCCTAACTGTCATTTTTCAAACCCAGCCTGTGACATGGCAGTTAGGATCTAATTGGCTGGTCCTTTATCACCTTCCACTTTATCACTTCACCGAGCTTAATAAATCTGCCCCTGAGTCTGTATTGAAGCACCATTTATCCATATAGCAACAGAGTGCATATACAGTATGCAACCTGCAACCCACAAACAAAGGAGAGCCCAGCATGTACTTTCTGTGTCCTACCTAAACAGTAAGTTTGTTAAGGCAACTTTGTGACTATTAGAAACTGTTCAGTTCTGTGGAACCACAGATCCCAGCCAGCCCAGAATGTATTTTTCTTTACACAAGAGTTTTATGTTACTTAACTATTGCTGGCACATAGATGAACACTCGGACCTGCCCGCTGATGTGGCCTGCAGCGCAGCGCGGACACACAAATTGTGGTCAGAACCCTAATGGTTGCGACAGAGGGCGTTTTAGGGGTGGCAACGTGGCATTGAGGGTGGCAGAGGGGATGAACGGGGGCGGGACAGGACTGTTTTTGGGATGGCTGCATGATGTCACACGAAAGCACTCTGAAAAAAAAGGGCTGCTGACTGTCTGACAACCTTAGATCTGATGTGTTCGCAATTAGATTGCGGACGCATCAGGAGGCGGCCTCACATATGCTGGGCGGCCTTGCCCTGTGCTGGAAAGAGAGATGTGCTGAGATGAACGCATATGCAGCCATCTGCGTTCATCTCTGAATAACCCCTTCAGAGAGTATTAGTCTGTGGAACTATTGTGTGGCTAAAGGAGCATCATTTTTAGAAATTAAGTTTTACAGGATCTGCTTTATTTCACCCATTTGTTAAAGGATTTATTGTCTGACACCACTTCCCCTTTATATCAAGTAAAGACTGAAACTTTGTGAGTAAATTTATTTCTAACATGTGGAAGGCTATACCACAGTCACTTTGGGGTCTATTTACTAAGCACTGGATAGAGGTAAAGTGGTCGGAGATACAGTAAAGTACCAGCCAATCAGCTCCTAACTGTCATTTTTCAATCCCAGAATGTGACAAGGCAGTTAGGAGCTGATCGGAGGGTACTTTATCTCCATCCATTTTATCTCCACCCAAGGCTTATTAAATAGACCCCTTCATTTCTAAGAATATTGTACATCAGCGATATAAGACTATCTAATGCCCTAGGATTAAACTTTACCAAGTTGCAATTGCGCTCAGGGGGGAGTTTAATTGCTAGGTTAGTCATTTATTGAAGTGTCTGTTCACTTGTCTATTGAAGTACCCATTTAATTGTTCTGTGAACTGCTTATTTCACTGTCCATCTTATGTGTAATTGAATGTATTATTTCTGAGTTGCCTTTTCTCACCTTAACCTCTCAGTACAGAAAACAAAAGGTTAAAGGTTCTTGCTATCGGTTAATTAGTTGGGAGCAAGTAAACTTTGCCAGTACCTTTGCTCCTGTCACCCATATTCATTCTTATAGCAACTGAATCTAGATGGCGAGGAGGAGTAGCATTGAAGAAAAGAAAATAAGTCCTGGCATTGTAGTACTCCCTTCCTCCAGGGTGTTACATATTTGATATAGACTGTGCCATTCAAATGATATCATATAAACAGCTGGCTACATTCACTTTGTGGGTTTGTGAGAAGTTTTATTGGAGAAGAAGAAATGTATAGGTTAGTAGTAGGAGAAAGATAAAAGTGATTGATAAAAGTTGTCTTGTTTCCTGTTCTTTATATTGCCTACTGTATTTCAGGTTTGTTTTCCATATACTGAAGTTTTGTTTTTTTTAACTCCTATGTGTATTTTTTTTCTCTGGAGAAAAAGCACATTTGTCCTCCCAACTATAGGCCTAATTCAGATCTAATTGCAGCGCAACATTTTTCTCTAATGGGCAAAACCATGTGCAGTGCAGGTGGGGCAGATGTAACATGTGCAGAGAGAGTTAAATTGGGGTGTAGTGTATTCAAACTGAAATCTAACTTGCAGTGTAAAAAATAATTCATCCAGTATTTACCCTGCACAGAAACAAAATAACCCACCCAAATCTAACTCTCTCTGCATATGTTATATCTGTCCCACCTGCAGTGCACATGGTTTAGCCCATTAGAGAAAAAAATTACTGCTGTGATCAGGTCTAAATTAGGCCCTATATGCTCAATCCATGACTACATTTAATTTTGTATGATTTGTATTTTGCTCATCTCTCATTGGAGTTTTTACTTCATAAGCAGAACTGAAACTTTGCACAGCTTTAGATCAAGTTTGAGCAACCCCAGATGAGCCGCATTAAAAGCTGAGCAATGAGATTGAGTGCACCAATAGCTTCCTATTGACCCGCATGAGTATGTCTAGGCTCTATGCACAACACTGCTTTTTCCAAAGCTATAAACACAGTGCCAAGTGCTTGCACACCCTAAGGCTTCATACGCATATACACCCTGGGGGGTCCAGAAAGCTGTAGTACAAGGACCTGGTATTAATATATTGAGACATAAAGCTATGATCAGTGAAAGAAAAACATTTCTTTGTCCAGGTAAAATATGCCTGGAGAAAAATTATGATATGAAATGAACCAACAACTCCCAAGAAAGCCATAAATATATACAGCATTTTATTGTCTGCAGCACATCTTTTTTAAGCCTTTTTTGATCATCTACAGTACGTAGATTTTTGTTGCAGAAAGATTGTATTTAATTTGTTCTGAACTTAAAGTGATCAGTCCTACTGACATTTCAGTACAGGCTAAACTGGGTGAAAGTGAGAGTCTGCTGTGACATAAACTTTATGGAAGCTCGAATACTATCCTATTGTTTTAAACATATATCCACACAATAAAGAAAAATAGAAACATCAGTCACAAAGCAATGTGAAGGTATTGTTAGAACATCAACAACAAATACAACGCAAATTTAAGTGACATGACTATAAACCAATGAAAAGCAACAAAGAATAACATGCCTCACAAAAATGAAATAGTTATGTGCAAATAAAGAAAAAAGTAAAATTATGCGGCAGTAGCAGCATTGTGATCTAAACATATGTTTCATACTAAAACAACTTTTATGTTCTTTGTGTTATTTTAAATTATTATTATTACCAGTTATTTATATAGCACACACATATTCCACAGCGCTTTCCAGAGAACATTTGGCCATTTACATCAGACCCTTCCCCAGTTGAGCTTGCAATCTATATTTCCTATCACATCTACACACACGCACATTCACTCTAAGGTTAACTTTTTTGCTGGAAGCCAATTAACCTACCAGTATATTTTTGGATTGCGGGAGGAAACCAGAGCACCTGGAGGAAACCCACGCAAGTATGCAGAGAATATACAAACTCCCACCATGGCCCTAACACACAGTTAGGGACATGGTGGCAATCAAACCCATGACCTCAGTGCTGTGAGGCAGTAATGCTAACCATTACACCATCCGTGAAGACTAAAGCCCTAAAGATAAAAAGATATCCAGTTGAACATTTTGTGACGAGGGCCCTCAAAATAAATGTTCAAAGAATTGATTACAATTTTGTGAAAATGCTTATTTAGTGCCATGTTTTTATATTAACACCCAAATATACTGTATAGGAAATGTATAGATTAGCATGTATAAAGGAGAGGAGTTGTCCTTTCATATTGCACTTTAAATACAGTAATATTCAGTCTCATAAAATAATTTATTCAATAAAGAACCTTCAGGAATCATGTTCAGTGCGTCTTGGATGCATGTGCATAAATAAAACATCCAACGCCTCAGCCGAGATGCAGTCAGCATCCCAACAGTCAGGATGTCAATGATCACAATACTGACAGCGATATCCTGACTGTCAGAATTTCAAAACATTCCGTCGGTAAGACTGTGGTGGTGGCGAGCTAAAATGTATGAAAAGTGACCCGTTTGGGCACCCAAATGGCACTTTTCGCAATCGCTCCTAGCACTTTACGCAGCTAAACCCAACCTCTATGGGCACGATAGCTGCACTAAAAAAGCAACAACAATTGAATGGCCACTCACTTTAGATGGGAGATCAAGGGCGCAAAACATTTGAATTCCGCCCCGTGAGTTACCAATCATGGAATTGCTGTTTTCTGAACAACCTTTAGAAATTCTGGACAATATTAAATAGTATTTTTAACAGCCCATTGTATGGACATTTTTTAATTTCTATGTATAGGGAATATATAGTTTAATTGTTATTGTAATTACTTACGCTTGCTCCTAATAGTTAGATCAAGAGGAATTTAAGACGCGAAGATCAACTGCCCTGTATTGTAGGGAGGGGTTAGTCTGCCTTTCTCTGTATTCACTCAATCCAAACCACTTCATGAGGGAATTGGGGCAGAGGAAGAATATTTCCAGTCTGCTGTTTCAAATTCTAAAGGGCCCTACACACTAAAAGATTATCTGTCCAATCTGGCTGATTGGAAAGAAAATCTGGCAATGTCTGGAAGCAAATGGCAATTAACTATTTGCTCTCAAACATTGAAAAACAGACAAAAATGGACTTTAAGTCAAATTGGTTAAGTTTGTTTCATTAAACCAATTTATCTGAACTGTTTTTGTCCATTTTCTTGATTTTAGTAGCAAATTGTTGATTGTCATTTGCTCCCAGCCATTGCCAGATTTTCTTTCCAATCAGCCAGATTGGACAGATAATCTTTAAATGTGTAGGGCCTATAAGTGTTTCTTTCTCTTTCTCACATTGACATGCATTATAGGTATGGAAGCTGTCCACTGCAACTGAGCAATGGCATTGTTTGTATTATCTCCACCTCTCCCCCGGATAATTATAAAACAATGGGGGTAATTCTGAGTTGATCGCAGCAGAAATTCTGTTAGCAACTGGGCAAAACCATGTGCACTGCAGGGGAGGCAGATATAACATGTGCAGGGAGAGTTAGATTTGGGTGTGGTGAGTTCAATCTGCAATCTAATTTGCAGTGTAAAAATAAAGCAGCCAGTATTACCCTGCACAGAAATAAAATAACCCACCCAAATCTAACTCTCTCTGCAAATGGTATATCTGCCTCCCCTGCAGTGCACATGGTTTTGCCCAGTTGCTAACAGAATTCCTGCTGCGATCAACTTGGAATTACCCCCAATGTTATTAATGGATCAGAAGATAAAGTTACACCTGTTACTAATTCCTATCAATGTAAAGACCACCACCCAAATAGGCCGTTCCAGAAACTATGGAAAATACCTTCCATGTCCAAAATTTCTCTGGTAAAATCTGGAGATGGAGGGACAAATTTTATGCTGTCTCTTTGGAGTAAAAATATGTTTTATGGATTAATTTGTAAAACATTTCTATTTGGTTACTAAAACTGGACACATTAAAACAAGTATGAATTATTGTTTCCCACCTCCTCAGGGACAAATCAGTCTCCCATTTGGTTTGGCACACCAGTTTAAACTTTTTAGCATTCAAAACTTGGAAGCATTAACAGCAAGTTATCCACCCCTTATGAGAAGGAGAAGTAAATCATGTTAACATATACAGTCATGCTCATTGTGGCTTCATCTGTCGTGGATGGCAAAATAGGCATGGCTAGGCATGCCTGTGCCTAGCCGCATCAAGCCGCATTCACTAACAAGGTGCGACCGCACCAAGATGTAGCCATTATGGCGGTCATTCCGAGTTGATCGCTAGCTGCCGTTGTTCGCAGCGCAGCGATCAAACTAAAAATCAGCATTTCTGCGCATGCGTATGCACCGCAATGCGCAGGCGCATTGTACGGGTACAATGAGCATCGTGGGTTTGCACTGAGTCTAACAAAAAATCCTGTCGAACGCAGGAAGATTGACATGAAGTGGGCATTTCTGAGTGTCAACTGACCATTTTCAGGAAGTGCTTAGAAAAACGCAGGCGTGCCGGGAAAAACGCAGGCGTGGCTGGGCAAACACTGCACAGGTGTGTGATGTCAAAAGTCGTCCCTCCGTCGTTAGAATCAACGCACACAAAGAGTAACTAGAGGGCTGGTCTTGTTTTGCACAAAATGATTTTGCAGGCGCTCTGCTGCACAAGCATTCACACTTCTGCAAAGCGAAAATACACTCCCCGGTGGGCAGCGACAATGCAAAAAGTAGCCAGCGAGCGATCAACTCGGAATGACCCCCCTACGAGCGTGGCTATATCTGTACACTAAAAAAGGGCTTTCTTATATGGGCAGGCAAGGTACTATATAACCAATATCTAAACTGCAAATATTGATAAAAATCCTGATCCGGGATATTGGATACAGACAAAAAATGTGAGAATGGAAACAACCCATTGTCAGTCAAACCATCCTCAAGTGTGGAGAGACTGAAGTTGACCCAAAAATCTACTTGAAGATTTAGAATTAAATTAGCAATTGCAGTGAAAGAAAGAGTAGGGGATGGTAGCAAGATATCTTCTAAGGCAGACACTACCCATTGTATCTCGAATTGCTTTAGGTAGACCCAAGACCCTGAAGATTAAAAAGCTCAAGGAAGTCATAGCAAATCTGGAAGTCTAAAAGGTCGCACAAAGTTTCTATCTATGACCACCCAGGGCTTAGGATAAGTTACATCTGCTTCTGACATCACATTACCTATTCGCACATGCACAGAATGGTTCCTGCGCATGCGCAAAGTACTGAGAAACTGTACTTTGCAATGATGGGAACGGGTCTGACTGGACCTGAATCAGGCCCAGTAAACAAGAAGACAAATATTTTTCCAAATCTGGAAATGCCAAACCTCCATTAATTTTTGGCAAGGATAATGTTCCTCTAACTACTCTAGGTCTACTACCATTCCAAACACAATTTAAGATCTTAGTGTAAAATTTGTTGCATACAGATTTAGGAAGTGGTCGAGGGATAATGCAGAATTATAGCAGTTTTGGCAGCAGAACCATTATAGTCAGAGCAAACATGCCAGGCCAGGACACTTCATGAAACATACAGTCTTTGGTGAGAGTATCAAAAACCTTATGCAGAGGTTCATAATTACAGGCAACCAGATTCTGTTAGCTAGAAATACAAACCCTTAGAGCAGGGGTGGGGAACCTCCGGCCTGTGGGCCGTATAAGGCCCGCAAAGCCATTTGTTCCAGCCCACCCGCTTGTGTCAGTGAGACACTCTGCCGCTCAGTCCGGCGGCGGCGTGTCTCAGCTGTCAGGGCAGGGAGGAGAGCGCAGCTACTATGTCTGGCAGCAGGTAAGATCTCCAACCAGCCACCGGTTCGTGAGCCAATCAGAGCTCGCGGACCAGCAGCCAATCAGGAGCCGCCGTAGCCGGTCCGTGAGCTCTGATTGGCTCACGAACTGGCGGCTGGTTTGAGGTCCTACACGCCGCCCGACATAGCCACGCTCTCCTCCCTGTCCTGTCCCCTTGACACCTGAGACATGCCGTCGGATAGAGCAGCAGCAGTGGTGAGCAGCACAGTGGTGTGGGGGGGCACTGTGGAGGCATTTGTGGATCTGGCACTGTGGGGGCATTTGTATACCTGGAACTGTGGGGGCATTTGTATACCTGGCACTGTGGGGGCATTTGTGGATCTGGCACGGTGGGGGCATTTGTGGATCTGGCACTGTGGGGGCATTTGTATACCTGGCACTGTGGGGGCATTTGTGGATATGGCACTGTGGGGGCATTTGTGGATCTGGCACTGTGGGGGCATTTGTATACCTGACACTGTGGGGGCATTTGTATACCTGACACTGTGGGCACATTTGTATACCTGGCACTGTGGGGGCATTTGTGGATCTGCCACTGTGAGGGCATTTGTATACCTGACACTGTGGGGGCATTTGTATGCCTGACACTGTGGGGGCATTTGTATACCTGACACTGTGGGGGCATTTGTATACCTGGCACTGTGGGGGCATTTGTATACCTGGCACTGTGGGGGCATTTGTGGATCTGGCACTGTGGGGGCATTTGTAAATCTGGCACTGTGGGGGAATTTGTGTATCTGGCACTGCACTATTGGGGGCATATGTGTATCACGTCCCATTTTAATTGGCCACACCCATTTTTTTTGCGCGCACCTCCACCGCGCGCACTCAGTACCTCTAAAGGCAGACCTATTGTGGGGCAGGGAAATTTTTAAGTTGAGAATTTTTGTATGGCCCCCAAAGGATTTTATAAATATCCAAATGGCCCTTGGTAGAAAAAAGGTTCCCCACCCCTGCCTTAGAGAGTGAAGCATGCTGTTGTACTTGGACCATAACAGCCAGAGTGGGGGGTGCAATATTTAAAGGTCGAGCCTGAATTCTGTTGGTATTAAATTTGTAAAACAAGACCCCCATCACTCCACACTGAATGCAAGGGTGGGAAAGATAGCGCTGGATTTAACAGGCAAAACAAGATATCCTCTGCGAACAGATTTTGGGCAAATGTATTAAGCCCGGAGAAGTGATAAAGCAGTGATAAGTGCAAGGTGTTAACATCCCAGCTAATCAGCTCCAATATGTAAATTGACAGTTAGTAGCTGACTTGCTGGTGCGTCATCACCTTGCACTTATCACTGCCCCATTATGTACTAGATACCTAGGATTATTATTTTTGTTGCAAATTTATTGGTATAAAGTCATAGATTAAGATGCCTGTTTTATGAAACATTTTGCGCGGTTACAGTAAGTTGCATATTCCATGTTAGGAGTATGTGGCATTATTTGATAATAGGTGATATATGTACTTGTATCTGATAAGATAGAGCCAGAGAAGAGAATAAAGTGAAGTGATTCTGAGCCAGCAAATTTACAGATCATGTATTGGCATCAGGCCATGCATATATGTATAAGCAACCTTTACCAAAGAGGGATACAAATTGCAGTTGTAGCCTACAGACTAGGGGGGTCATTCTGACCCGATCGCAGTGTGCTTTCATTCGCACAGCTGCGATCGGGTCACTACTGCGCATGCGCGTCTTTGCCCGGCGATGGCCAACAGCGCTGACTATAAAGAAAGCGGTCACAGCAGCGGCCGCAAGAAGATTGACTGCAGGAAGGCGTTCCGGGGCGGCAACTCACCGATTGGAGACATTTTCGGGGAGTGGTAAGGAAAATGCAGGCATGTCCAGGCGAACGGAGGGTGGATGTCTGACGTCAAAGCCGTGCCCATCATCGCTATATCCGTCACACAGGATAAGTATGTGCAGGGCTGGTCTTGTTTTGCTGGAAACCTTTTTAGCATAGCAGGGCTGCACAAGCGTTCGCAGCCCTGCTATGCTAAAATACACTACCCCGGAGATTAGTTGATCGCACCAGCAGCAAAAAGTTGCTTGGTGCGATCAACTCGGAATGAGGGCCTAAATACAGTCTAACAACATGAAAAAAACGATGTTAGCTACTAAGAGACAAGCTCTTATTTGTTTTTTGTATCAAGATCCCTTGGGTATTTCTGCAGTTCCATAAAAATCTTCAAGAACTGCATTTTTAATCGATGCTGTTGCATTGATATCTGTGATATCTATTTCTTATTTATTTGATGTGACAAATGAGCATATTACAGTATATTATTAGTTGATAACTAATTAATTGTAAACTTTTTTCAAAACTTTTATTCCAGAAAACGCTCACTACATGCTCCAATATACTTGTTTATATGTCACAAGTGTCAGGTTGAGAATTACAGTATGCCAGGTGGCATGTGGCATAGCATATCAGAACAGTGTGGCCATATACTGTAGATATACAGTACTGTGTGTGATGTTGCCACTTGCTCCTGCCTCAATAAAGAGGAAAAGGGTACATGGCACTGAGTATTACTTAACCTTCATAAATATATTAGTTACCTCTCACAAAAGGGATCATTTATCAATGAGAGATAAAACTCATTGTAAATGATAAAAGGCATTGCGTATGATAAATAGTGTCCCAGCCAATAAGCTCTTAACTGTCATTTGCTTGAAAATTGACAATTGGGAGCTGATTGGCTTGAGCACCATTATCATAAACAACTATTTTTATCACTGGTTGATAAATGGGCCCCTAAGTACCTAGGGGCTCATTCAGGGCCGGCTCTAGGCATGTTCGAATAGAGCGGCCGCGCAGGGCGCCACCCTTAATGGGCGCCACGCGCTGGCGCCGCCATATTCGATGCTGGAGCCGGCCCTGTGTGTGTGCTGCTGCAGCATTTGGCGGTCGCGCTGTGTATGCGCGCTGCGCGGCGCCGGTATCTAACGTCAGACGCCGGCGCCGCGCATAGCCCGCCTGCACAAGTGGCCGCCCGCCCGCCCGCCCGCCAGCCCGGACCCAGGCTCAGGCTCACTCGCCCGGCCTCCCGCCCGCCCGCCAGCGCTCCCACACAGGCGGACAGCAGTACTCCTCCCCAGCGCCGCAGGTGTTTTTTTTTTTTGGGGGGGGGGGAACCGCACTGTGGGGGCATTTCTGGCACACAGGGGGCATTTTTGGTTATGTGGGGGCATTTCTGGCACTGTGGGGGCATTTCTGGCTCTGTGGGGGGCATTTCTGGCACTGTGGGGGCATTTCTGGCACTGTGGGGGCATTGCATATCTGGCTCTGTGGGGGCATATTTGGCACTGTGGGGGCATATCAGGCACTGTGGGGACATATCTGGCCCTGTGGGGGCATATCAGGCACTGTGGGGGCATATCTGGCACTGTGGGGACATATCTGGCACTGTGGGGGCATTTCTGGCACTGTGGGGGCATTTATCTGGCTCTGTGGGGGCATTTATCTGGCACTGTGGGGGCATTTCTGGCACTGTGGGGGCATTTCTGGCACTGTGGGGGCATATCAGGCACTGTGGGGACATATCTGGCACTGTGGGGGCATATCTGGCACTGTGGGGACATATCTGGCACTGTGGGGGCATTTCTGGCACTGTGGGGGCATTTATCTGGCTCTGTGGGGGCATTTATCTGGCACTGTGGGGGCATTTATCTGGCACTGTGGGGGCATTTATCTGGCACTGTGGGGACATATCTGGCACTGTGGGGGCATATCTGGCACTGTGGGGACATATCTGGCACTGTGGGGACATATCTGGCACTGTGGGGGCATATCTGGCACTGTGGGGGCATTTCTGGCACTGTGGGGGCATTTCTGGCACTGTGGGGGCATTTATCTGGCTCTGTGGGGGCATTTATCTGGCACTGTGGGGGCATTTCTGGCACTGTGGGGGCATTTCTGGCACTGTGGGGGCATATCAGGCACTGTGGGGACATATCAGGCACTGTGGGGGCATATCTGGCACTGTGGGGGCATATCTGGCACTGTGGGGACATATCTGGCACTGTGGGGGCATTTCTGGCACTGTGGGGGCATTTATCTGGCTCTGTGGGGGCATTTATCTGGCACTGTGGGGGCATTTATGTATCAGGCACCGTGGGGGCATTTATGTATCCTGCACCGTGGGGGCATTTATGTATCAGGCACCGTGGGGGCATTTATGTATCAGGCACCGTGGGGGCATTTATGTATCTGGCACCGTGGGGGCATTTATGTATCTGGCACCGTGGGGGCATTTATGTATCTGGCACCGTGGGGGCATTTATGTATCTGGCACCGTGGGGGCATTTATGTATCTGGCACCGTGGGGGCATTTCTTGCACTGTGGGGACATTTCTTGCACTGTGGGGGCATATCTTGCACTGTGAGGGCATTAATGTATGTGGCACTGTGGGGGCATATCTGCGCTGTGGGGGCATTTATCCATCTGGAACTGTGTGGCCATTTATGTAGCTGGCACTGCTGGGGGGCATGTCACGTGTAGCTGGCACTGCTGGGGGGCATGTCATGTGTAGCTGGCACTGCTGGGGGGCATATCATGTAGTGTTCCCGCTAGGCGTCTGTGGCTGGGCAGTGTGTCTCAGTGCTCTACCTGGCGCAATGTGTCTAACGTGCTCTTATAGGAGGTTCTACCTGGTGCAATGTGTATTAGCTGCACTACTGTGTGGTGTAATGTGAATTGCCACTATAATGTGGCTACGCACCTTCCCCACGAAGTAACTCCCCTAAATTTTTGCTGCGCGCCTTCGGCGCGCACTGTCCATGCTTTAGCGTGTGGAAATGGGAACAACAAGCATTACAGTATGTACATCATTTTGCCCACCTAACTTAAAAATGTGCCCTCCCTGTGATCAGCAACCTGCCCTAAAAAGTGAACACTAGCACGTGTAGCTGGCACTGCTGGAGGGCATGTCATGTGTAGCTGGCACTGCTGGGGGACGAGACCACGCCCACTTTTTCAGGAGGCCACGCCCACTTTTCCAAGAGCGCGCGCGCCTTCGGCGCGCGCATGGGGGGGGGGGACTTTTACATTTTCTCGCTCAGGGTGCTAGTAGGCCTGGAGCCGGCCCTGGGCTCATCTATCAACGAGTGATAAAACTCATTGTGAGTGATAAAACTCTTAACTACATATTATTGCCCAGATTTATAAAGCCTTGGAGAGTGATAAATAGCATGGTGATAAAGTACCAGCCAACCAGCTCCTGTCATTTTTCAAACACAGTCTGTGACATGGAAGTTACGAGCTGATTGGTTGGTAGTACTTTATCACCATGCTATTTATCACTCTCCAAGGATTGATAAATAGGGGCCTATACATGGTGCTCCAGCAACTCAGCTCCCAACTGTCATGTGATTGAAAAATGACAGTTGGGAACTGATTGGCTGGAGCACAGTGACGTGCGGTGGGGTGAGGCAGGTGAGGCAGAGCCTTTCCTGTCATACTAACGTTAGTGCCTGAGTTTTCATTGTATAAAGTATATGAAAAATACAAAGAATATGTTTGAAATATCTTCTTTGCATTATTCTAATCATTTTTATAGCCAAAACTGTAGAGTAAAAAGTCTTGCCTCACCTGCCTATCTTTTCAGCACATCTCTAATGAAAACTCCCAAAATTTACAGGAGTTTATACTGCTACACCTGTGTATACTGCCCACATGTACCCCTTGGCTCATATATTGTGTGCAAATCTGGCTCTGGTGCAAGCCAGTACCTCCTGAGCCATTTAGCTCACCGCACGTCCCTGCTGGTGCACCATTTATCACACACAACAAGTTTTATCACTCATTATAAATATGCCCTCTAGTACATTATAAATGAATATATGTGTGGTTGAGATGCAGAATTCACAAAAATGAATGCACGCATGGAATTGTTACCAATGGAATAGCGTCTAAGTCATGCCAGGCATCCAGCGCCATATGGCGGGAAAAAATATAGGCATATGAGGACACATCTGTATGTGGTGATAAGAAATTGTGCTCATCAGGGGTAAAATGCAGCTAATAATACATTGGTCCTTAATACTTTTAGAAAGTGATATGTTTCGTGGTAAACAGCCTCTCACTTTATGTAGAAGTATCCATAGATATCATTTTATTTAGTTTGGTTAACGGAACTACTTGCTGTTTTAATGAACTTTCATTTGACCTAGCGCTTTGCCACAGAAAGCACATAAATATAGGCAAATGGAGATTGAAAAGATAAATAACAATACTGTATGTGAAAAGTGATAATGTACTCAATTTACTACAAGCCAATAAAGAAGTGTGTAAGGAGTCTGCACCTTTAATGGCTTACTTTCTCTGTGGCAGACTGAACTCACAGCTACTGATCTAAAGATGCAGTGACACAAAAAGCTTAGAGATAATTAAATATTGATTTTTGTTTTCTAATCCTATATAAAAATTGTCCTGGGTGTCCCAATGGTAGTTTTCATCTCTAGGACATGGTGAACGATATTAACCCTGCTTTGTTTCAAGCTGCTGTGGAGCAAATAAATGTGATCATTCAGAATAAAAAGTAACAGTTTAAGAAACTTTTTTTTTTTCATCTTGCAAAAGACGTGTTGCAATTATACAGTGATTTTTATTAACTCTTTGTAGTGGAGCAAATAGAAATGAACATTCAGATGTTGTACATTCACATGGATTTTTTGAGATTCAACACGGTACAAGTATACCAGGTAAGATGAGTATGCATAAGGTTCCAAGGGTGTTTTTTTCAAGCAGTAATAAACAGAAGAAAATGTTCCAATGGTATTATACAGAGATTGCTAAGGTTCTCGCTGAGTTGACACAGCGTTGTGCTGCATTCTCAATTTCTTCATTAGATTCAGTATTTGAATAAAAAACAATTAAGTAGAAAAGGCCCAGAATGTTTTAAAAGCATTCATTTATGTGTTCAAGAGCCATTCCGTTGCATTCCATTTGAGCTCTTCATGTGTACAGGCTCTTATGGACACACATAATTGAATGTCTTCTGTGCTGTAAAAAAAATGATAGCTGTCTTACAGATTTATGAAATCTGAAATACACCTGACTCACTAATCAATACGAAAATTGTTTCAGAATGCAAGTTTGAAATAACTGAGCTATATACTTAATGCTTCTGTAAAATGGGTACCCTATGCCCAAGTTAAAATACAATATTTATTGTGGCATTTTATTGCCAAGATGCAGCTACATCCTGACAGCATTGAATAATATAAATGATGTTACACTGAATATAAATATTGGCACTAAAATACCACAATAAATGTGGCATTTAAATTAAGTGTAGTACTTATGGCCAATTAAAACTTTGATTCAGCATTCCATTAATATAATTAAAATACAATCATACCTACACTTCAGGGACGTGCGGTGAGCTAAATGGCTCAGGAGGCACTGGCTAGCACCAGAGCTGGATTTAAACGTAATATATGAGCCAAAGGGTAAATCTGGGCATTATACACAGGTGCAGCAGAATAAACCCCTGGAAATGTTGCGGGTTTTGATCTGAGAGGTGTGGAAAAGATTGCAAGGTGAGGCCCTGCCTCACCTGCCATAGACTTTTTACTGCGGAATTTTGGCTATAAAAAATATTAGAATAATACAAAAAAGATATTTCAAACATATTCTTTGTATTTTACATATACTTTACACAGTAAAAACTCTGGTGCAAACATTAGTATGACAGGAAAGGCTCTGCCTTACCTGCCTCACTTCACCGCACAACACTGCTACACTTCCCTAGACAGAATAAGAGGCAGATTGGGCCACCTGGAAAGTGGGAAAGTTCCCGCTTGGCAAGACCCATCCTCTCTCCTTACACTACCTGCCAAGCCGTATACAACTGGAGAATAAATGTAAGATGGAATAACTTGCGCCCTCTTAGCTGCATCTTAGTCCCCGCTCACAAGAGCACCAATTCTGGATCAGCATATACACAAACAAATAGAGAGCGGTCCTCAACCACTGCTAGATTTCCCAGAAATATCCTGGTGATGATGACCTGTGTGTTGTTAGTGTGGGCAGAAGAATACAATTAACAAGTAGCACATCATGAACTATTGCTACTGTAAAGGGAACCTCCAGACTCACCCCAACTTGATGAGATGCATTGGCATGAAGGTTTCTTTTTACTGATTGCTGATCCCCCTCTTCTAACAATGGCACAATAATCTCATATGAGATAACACCTAGGTCATAGGCACTATGTGCATCAAAAGGTTTTTTTTTCCAGGTGTATCAATCAGACCTCATTCAGCAGACTGGATGTAGATAATAGCTTTCACAATCTCCACAAGTATATTAAAAAGCGTTTTTTCCTTTATTTTCTCATAAAAACGCCAATTGAAAATCCATATATATACACAAACAGTAAAAAATACATCTATAATGATTCCTGATCTGATTGAAAAGTTAGTTTGTTCCACTCTAAACACCAAGGGCTATATGGAAAGTTTAAGAAAAAAACAGCTCTTCTCAACGCACTGTTCCAGAGAAAAAAAAGACAGTTTGGGATGGAGTGCTTCTCCAAGATGTAACCAAAGGAAACAATCCTAAAAAGCCATTAGGGTTAACAGTGAGTGGACCTCAACCATCAGGACTCCTGAAAACTAGAGATGTGCACCGGAAATTTTTCGGGTTTTGTGTTTTGGTTTTGGGTTCGGTTCCGCGGCCGTGTTTTGGGTTCGAACGCGTTTTGGCAAAACCTCACCGAATTTTTTTTGTCGGATTCGGGTGTGTTTTGGATTCGGGTGTTTTTTTCAAAAAACCCTAAAAAACAGCTTAAATCATAGAATTTGGGGGTCATTTTGATCCCAAAGTATTATTAACCTCAATAACCATAATTTCCACTCATTTTCAGTCTATTCTGAACACCTCACACCTCACAATATTATTTTTAGTCCTAAAATTTGCACCGAGTTCGCTGGATGACTAAGCTCAGCGACCCAAGTGGCCGACACAAACACCTGGCCCATCTAGGAGTGGCACTGCAGTGTCACGCAGGATGGCCCTTCCAAAAAACACTCCCCAAACAGCACATGACGCAAAGAAAAAAAGAGGCGCAATGAGGTAGCTGTGTGACTAAGCTCAGCGACCCAAGTGGCCGACACAAACACCTGGCCCATCTAGGAGTGGCACTGCAGTGTCAGGCAGGATGGCCCTTCCAAAAAATACTCCCCAAACAGCACATGACGCAAAGAAGAAAAAAAAGAGGCGCAATGAGGTAGCTGTGTGACTAAGCTCAGCGACCCAAGTGGCCGACACAAACACCTGGCCCATCTAGGAGTGGCACTGCAGTGTCAGGCAGGATGGCCCTTCCAAAAATCACTCCCCAAACAGCACATGACGCAAAGAAAAAAAGAGGCGCAATGAGGTAGCTGTGTGAGTAAGCTCAGCGACCCTAGTGGCCGACACAAACACCTGGCCCATCTAGGAGTGGCACTGCAGTGTCACACAGGATGGCCCTTCAAAAAAACACTCCCCAAACAGCACATGACGCAAAGAAAAAAAGAGGTGCAATGAGGTAGCTGTGTGACTAAGCTCAGCGACCCAAGTGGCCGACACAAACACCTGGCCCATCTAGGAGTGGCACTGCAGTGTCAGGCAGGATGGCCCTTCCAAAAAATACTCCCCAAACAGCACATGACACAAAGAAGAAAAAAAAGAGGCGCAATGAGGTAGCTGTGTGACTAAGCTCAGCGACCCTAGTGGCCGACACAAACACCTGGCCCATCTAGGAGTGGCACTGCAGTGTCAGGCAGGATGGCCCTTCCAAAAAACACTCCCCAAACAGCACATGACGCAAAGAAAAAAAGAGGCGCAATGAGGTAGCTGTGTGAGTAAGCTAAGCGACCCTAGTGGCCGACACAAACACCTGGCCCATCTAGGAGTGGCACTGCAGTGTCACGCAGGCTGGCCCTTCCAAAAAACACTCCCCAAACAGCACATGACGCAAAGAAAAAAAGAGGCGCAATGAGGTAGCTGTGTGAGTAAGCTAAGCGACCCTAGTGGCCGACACAAACACCTGGCCCATCTAGGAGTGGCACTGCAGTGTCATGCAGGCTGGCCCTTCCAAAAAACACTCCCCAAACAGCACATGACGCAAAGAAAAATGAAAGAAAAAAGAGGTGCAAGATGGAATTGTCCTTGGGCCCTCCCACCCACCCTTATGTTGTATAAACAGGACATGCACACTTTAACCAACCCATCATTTCAGTGACAGGGTCTGCCACACGACTGTGACTGAAATGACGGGTTGGTTTGGACCCCCACCAAAAAAGAAGCAATTAATCTCTCCTTGCACAAACTGGCTCTACAGAGGCAAGATGTCCACCTCATCATCATCCTCCGATTCATCACCGTGTACATCCCCCTCCTCACAGATTATCAATTCGTCCCCACTGGAATCCACCATCACAGCTCCCTGTGTACTTTGTGGAGGCAATTGCTGCTGGTGAATGTCTCCATGGAGGAATTGATTATAATTCATTTTAATGAACATCATCTTCTCCACATTTTCTGGATGTAACCTCGTACGCCGATTGCTGACAAGGTGAGCGGCGGCACTAAACACTCTTTCGGAGTACACACTTGTGGGAGGGCAACTTATGTAGAATAAAGCCAGTTTGTGCAAGGGCCTCCAAATTGCCTCTTTTTCCTGCCAGTATACGTACGGACTGTCTGACGTGCCTACTTGGATGCGGTCACTCATATAATCCTCCACCATTCTTTCAATGGGGAGAGAATCATATGCAGTGACAGTAGACGACATGTCCGTAATGGTTGTCAGGTCCTTCAGTCCGGACCAGATGTCAGCATCAGCAGTCGCTCCAGACTGCCCTGCATCACCGCCAGCGGGTGGGCTAGGAATTCTGAGCCTTTTCCTCGCACCCCCAGTTGCGGGAGAATGTGAAGGAGGAGATGTTGACAGGTCGCGTTCCGCTTGACTTGACAATTTTCTCACCAGCAGTTCTTTGAACCCCTGCAGACTTGTGTCTGCCGGAAAGAGAGATCCAAGGTAGGTTTTAAATCTAGGATCGAGCACGGTGGCCAAAATGTAGTGCTCTGATTTCAACAGATTGACCACCCGTGAATCCTTGTTAAGCGAATTAAGGGCTCCATCCACAAGTCCCACATGCCTAGCGGAATCGCTCTGTGTTAGCTCCTCCTTCAATGTCTCCAGCTTCTTCTGCAAAAGCCTGATGAGGGGAATGACCTGACTCAGGCTGGCAGTGTCTGAACTGACTTCACGTGTGACAAGTTCAAAAGGTTGCAGAACCTTGCACAACGTTGAAATCATTCTCCACTGCGCTTGAGACAGGTGCATTCCACCTCCTATATTGTGCTCAGTTGTATAGGCTTGAATGGCCTTTTGCTGCTCCTCCAACCTCTGAAGCATATAGAGGGTTGAATTTCACCTCGTTACCACTTCTTGCTTCAGATGATGGCAGGGCAGGTTCAGGCGTTTTTGGTGTTGCTCCAGTCTTCTGTACGTGGTGCCTGTACGCCGAAAGTGTCCCGCAATTCTTCTGGCCACCGACAGCATCTCTTGCACGCCCCTCTCGTTTTTTAAATAATTCTGCACCACCAAATTCAAGGTATGTGCAAAACATGGGACGTGCTGGAATTTGCCCATATTTAATGCACACACAATATTGCTGGCGTTGTCCGATGCCACAAATCCACAGGAGAGTCCAATTGGGGTAAGCCATTCTGCGATGATCTTCTTCAGTTGCCGTAAGAGGTTTTTAGCTGTGTGCGTATTCTGGAAAGCGGTGATACAAAGCGTAGCCTGCCTAGGAAAGAGTTGGCGTTTGCGAGATGCTGCTACTGGTGCCGCCGCTGCTGTTCTTGCGGCGGGAGTCCATACATCTACCCAGTGGGCTGTCACAGTCATATAGTCCTCAGTCTGCCCTGCTCCACTTGTCCACATGTCCGTGGTTAAGTGGACATTGGGTACAACTGCATTTTTTAGGACACTGGTGAGTCTTTTTCTGAGGTCTGTGTACATTTTCGGTATCGCCTGCCTAGAGAAATGGAACCTAGATGGTATTTGGTACCGGGGACACAGTACCTCAAACAAGTCTATAGTTGGCTCTGCAGTAATGATGGATACCGGAACCACGTTTCTCACCGCCCAGGATGCCAAGGCCTCAGTTATCCGCTTTGCAGCAGGATGACTGCTGTGATATTTCATCTTCCTCGCAAAGGACTGTTGGACAGTCAATTGCTTGGTGGAAGTAGTAAAAGTGGGCTTACGACTTCCCCTCTGGGATGACCATCGACTCCCAGCAGCAACAACAGCAGCGCCAGCAGCAGTAGGCGTTACACGCAAGGATGCATCGGAGGAATCCCAGGCAGGAGAGGACTCGTCAGAATTGCCAGTGACATGGCCTGCAGGACTATTGGCATTCCTGGGGAAGGAGGAAATTGAAACTGAGGGAGTTGGTGGGGTGGTTTGCGTGAGCTTGGTTACAAGAGTAAGGGATTTACTGGTCAGTGGACTGCTTCCGCTGTCGCCCAAAGTTTTTGAACTTGTCACTGACTTATGATGAATGCGCTGCAGATGACGTATAAGGGAGGATGTTCCGAGGTGGTTAACGTCCTTACCCCTACTTATTACAGCTTGACAAAGGCAACACACGGCTTGACAAATGTTGTCCGCATTTCTGTTGAAATACTTCCACACCGAAGAGCTGATTTTTTTGGTATTTTCACCAGGCATGTCAATGGCCATATTCCTCCCACGGACAACAGGTGTCTCCCCGGGTGCCTGACTTAAACAAACCACCTCACCATCAGAATCTTCCTGGTCAATTTCCTCCCCAGCGCCAGCAACACCCATATCCTCCTCATCCTGGTGTACTTCAACACTGACATCTTCAATCTGACTATCAGGAACTGGACTGCGGGTGCTCCTTCCAGCACTTGCAGGGGGCGTGCAAATGGTGGAAGGTGCATGCTCTTCACGTCCAGTGTTGGGAAGGTCAGGCATCGCAACCGACACAATTGGACTCTCCTTGTGGATTTGTGATTTCGAAGAACGCACAGTTCTTTGCTGTGCTTTTGCCAGCTTAAGTCTTTTCATTTTTCTAGTGAGAGGCTGAGTGCTTCCATCCTCATGTGAAGCTGAACCACTAGCCATGAACATAGGCCAGGGCCTCAGCCGTTCCTTGCCACTCCGTGTGGTAAATGGCATATTGGCAAGTTTACGCTTCTCCTCCGACGATTTTATTTTAGATTTTTGAGTCCTTTTTTTACTGATATTTGGTGTTTTGGATTTTACATGCTCTGTACTATGACATTGGGCATCGGCCTTGGCAGACGACGTTGATGGCATTTCATCGTCTCGGCCATGACTAGTGGCAGCAGCTTCAGCACGAGGTGGAAGTCGATCTTGATCTTTCCCTATTTTTGGAACCTCAACATTTTTGTTCTCCATATTTTAATAGGCACAACTAAAAGGCACCTCAGGTAAACAATGGAGATGGATGGATACTAGTATACTTATGGATGATGAGTGACTGCCGACACAGAGGTAGCTACAGCCGTGGACTACCGAACTGCGTCTGCTAGTATAGACTGGATGATAATGATATAAAAAATATATATATATCACTACTGCAGGACAGGTATATATTATATAATGACGGACCTGCTGGACACTGTCAGTAGCAGACTCCTAAACTACTAGTATGAAGAAGATAGAAAAAAAAACCCCACCACAGGTAGGTATACAATTATGGACGAGCACTGCCGACACAGAGGTAGCTACAGCCGTGGACTACCGTACTGCGTCTGCTAGTATAGACTGGATGATAATGATATAAAAAAAATATATATATCACTACTGCAGGACAGGTATATATTATATAATGACGGACCTGCTGGACACTGTCAGCAGCAGACTCCTAAACTACTAGTATGAAGAAGATAGAAAAAAAAAACCCACCACAGGTGGGTATACAATTATGGACGAGCACTGCCGACACAGAGGTAGCTACAGCCGTGGAGTACCGTACTGCGTCTGCTAGTATAGACTGGATGATAATGAGATAAAAAATATATATATATCACTACTGCAGGACAGGTATATATTATATAATGACGGACCTGCTGGACACTGTCAGCAGCAGACTCCTAAACTACTAGTACGAAGAAGATAGAAAAAAAACCCCCACCACAGGTAGGTATACAATTATGGACGAGCACTGCCGACACAGAGGTAGCTACAGCTGTGGACTACCGTACTGCGTCTGCTAGTATAGACTGGATGATAATGATATAAAAAAGATATATATATATCACTACTGCAGGACAGGTATATATTATATAATGACGGACCTGCTGGACACTGTCAGCAGCAGACTCCTAAACTACTAGTATGAAGGAGATAGAAAAAAAAACCCACCACAAGTAGGTATACAATTATGGACGAGCACTGCCGACACAGAGGTAGCTACAGCCGTGGACTACCGTACTGCATCTGCTAGTATAGACTGGATGATAATGATATAAAATATATATATATATATATCACTATTGCAGGACAGGTATATATTATATAATGATGGACCTGCTGGACACTGTCAGCAGCAGACTCCTAAACTACTAGTATGAAGAAGATAGAAAAAAAAAAAACCACCACAGGTGGGTATACAATTATGGACGAGCACTGCCGACACAGAGGTAGCTACAGCCGTGGACTACCGTACTGCGTCTGCTAGTATAGACTGGATGATAATGATATAAAAAATATATATATATCACTACTGCAGGACAGGTATATATTATATAATGACGGACCTGCTGGACACTGTCAGCAGCAGACTCCTAAACTACTAGTATGAAGAAGATAGAAAAAAAAAACCCACCACAGGTAGGTATACAATTATGGACGAGCACTGCCGACACAGAGGTAGCTACAGCCGTGGACTACCGTACTGCGTCTGCTAGTATAGACTGGATGATAATGATATAAAAAATATATATATATATCACTACTGCAGGACAGGTATATATTATATAATGACGGACCTGCTGGACACTGTCAGCAGCAGACTCCTAAACTACTAGTATGAAGAAGATAGAAAAAAAAAACCCACCACAGGTAGGTACACAATTATGGACGAGCACTGCCGACACAGAGGTAGCTACAGCCGTGGACTACCGTACTGCGTCTGCTAGTATAGACTGGATGATAATGATATAAAAAATATATATATATCACTACTGCAGGACAGGTATATATTATATAATGACGGACCTGCTGGACACTGTCAGCAGCAGACTCCTAAACTACTAGTATGAAGAAGATAGAAAAAAAAAAACCCACCACAGGTGGGTATACAATTATGGACGAGCACTGCCGACACAGAGGTAGCTACAGCCGTGGACTACCGTACTGCGTCTGCTAGTATAGACTGGATGATAATGATATAAAAAATAAATATATATCACTACTGCAGGACAGGTATATATTATATAATAACGGACCTGCTGGACACTGTCAGCAGCAGACTCCTAAACTACTAGTATGAAGAAGATAGAAAAAAAAAACCCACCACAGGTAGGTATACAATTATGGACGAGCACTGCCGACACAGAGGTAGCTACAGCCGTGGACTACCGTACTGCGTCTGCTAGTATAGACTGGATGATAATGATATAAAAAATATATATATATCACTACTGCAGGTATATATTATAATATAATGAATGACTGACCTGCTGGACACTGTCTGTCAGCAGAATGCGTTTATAGAATTTAAAAAAAAAACACCACACGAGTGTTTAACTTTTTCAGGCAGACAATATACTGGTGGTCACTGGTCAGTCACACTGGCAGCAAAAGTGTGCACTGTTATGTACTCCTGCTATAACTGCTCCCCAGTCTCCCCCACAATTAAGCTGTGTGAGCAGTGAGCACTCAGCACAGTCAGATATACATAGATGATATTATCATGCAGCACACTGAGGCTGAGCACAGATATGGTATGTGACTGTGTATCGTTTTTTTTCAGGCAGAGAACGGATTTTAAATAATAAATAAAACTGGTGGTCACTAGTATAACTATCAGCAAAACTCTGCACTCTCTGAGTACTCCTAATGCTCCCCAAAATTACTAAAATTAAATTACTAGTAAATCAAGTGTCTCACTCTCTATCTAAACGGAGAGGACGCCAGCCACGTCCTCTCCCTATCAATCTCAATGCACGTGTGAAAATGGCGGCGACGCGCGGCTCCTTATATAGAATCCGAGTCTCGCGATAGAATACGAGCCTCGCGAGAATCCGACAGCGGGATGATGACGTTCGGGCGCGCTCGGGTTAGCCGAGCAAAGCGGGAAGATCCGAGTCTGCCTCGGACCCGTGTAAAAAGGCTGAAGTTCGGGGGGGTTCGGATTCCGAGGAACCGAACCCGCTCATCTCTACTGAAAACACCAACATATTTTGGAATGCCTTCCTTCCTCAGGGTGTAGGGCAAAACAAAACAACTAGACTTTATATACCATATACTCCTAGTCATATGATTTCATCTATCAATCCTGAAATTTTCAGTCCTAAAAATCCCCAGTTTCCTATTATTCCCTCTCTAACAGTAAAATTTATCTATGCAAAACATACTCCATGTCAGCATATATTATTGTCCATAAAAAAGTAGTAATAATACAATTTTACATGATAACTGTCCCAAATTAGTTGTGACAAAAAGGTGACATGCAACAGGGAGGATGCGGATGGCCATATACTCTCCCTTATACATAAATCCGCTCTGTGATCATCCACAATCCTTAGATTGACAGTACTTCCACACCCATAATCCTCCTGACTCTCCAAGCGCTCCATTGGTTGCTCATTGTCAAAGAAACGGCACGTCCGCCGTTATATCAAGAGCCTTATGGAGTTCCGCTGCCAAGATCCGATACGTTACTTCCTGGCTGTGAAACGCAAACAGGAAGACATCCTCAGCACATGGAATGCATATCGCGTTAACTATCAGGGCCACAAATGGATTTTAACCGGTCATACAGCGTATGGAGCATATGTAACATTGGTGGTCATTCCGAGTTGTTCGCTCGCTGCCGATTTTCGCAGTGCAGCGATCAAGTGAAAAAATGGCAAAAATGTGCATGCGCATGGTACGCAGGGCGCATGTGCTAAGTACTTTCACACAAAACTTTGTAGATTTAAACAAGCTCAAGCAAAGTTGTATCATCGCTCGAGTGATCGTAGTGTGATTGACAGGAAGTGGGTGTTTCTGGGCGGAAACTGGCCGTTTTCAGGGAGTGTGCTAAAAAAAGCAGGCATGCCAGGTAAAAATGCAGGAGTGGCTGGAGAAACAGGGGAGTGGCTGGCCGAACGAACGCAGGGCGTGTTTGTGATGTCAAACCAGGAACTAAACGGACCGAGGTGATCGCAGTCTAGGAGTAGGTCTGGAGCTACTAAGAAACTGCAGCAAATTATTTAGTAGCAGTTCTGCTAACCTTTCGTTCGCTATTCTGCTAAGCTAAGATACACTCCCAGAGGGCGGTGGCCTAGCGTGTGCAATGCTGCTAAAAGCAGCTAGCGAGCGAACAACTCGGAATGAGGGCCATTGTTTCACATGTCAGATTCACATAGAGGGACATAAATAAAAAAACATATAAGTATCTTAAACGCATTTAGTATACTATAAAATCAGGTTAAAAGCAAATGGTGTATATAATGATATTTCAACTCCCATTAGCACAGTGATTGCTTTTATGTACCGATACATTTATCTACTTATACCTTCCGCATATAGGGGGTAATTCCAAGTTGATTGCAGCAGGATTTTTTTTTAGCAGTTGGGCAAAACCATGTGCACTGCAGGGGAGGCAGATATAACATGTGCAGAAAGAGTTAGATTTGGGTGGGTTATTTGGTTTCTGTGCAGGGAAAATACTGGCTGCTTTATTTTTACACTGTAAATTAGATTGCAGATTGAACACACCCCACCAAAATCTAACTCTCTCTGCACATGTTAAATCTGCCTCCCCTGCAGTGCACATGGTTTTGCCCAACTGCTAACAAAAATCCTGCTGCAATCAACTTGGAATTACCCCCATATTTTGCTATTCTCATATAGCTTCACTTGGTTATTAAAAAGGAGATGATAAGCCTATAGAAACAATTTGGTTTCAAATTCAACATTGAGCCCCTTGGGAACAAGTATTCTCATTTTATAGATACTCCTCATCTCCTCTTTAGCCAAAACTTCTTCTCTATTATTTGTTCTCCAGCTAGACTTCACTGCTTTTATTCCACAAAAACTAGTCATACTGTATGTCTGATGTCACGATTATGCTTTTCTTTAAAGTGTAATGCTACATTGTGGATCTCTAAACCCTTCTTAATATTACGTAAATGTTCTGCTGGACGTGTTTAAAGCATATGAGATGTCTTACCAATACTGTATATTGTATTTTACAATCGCACTCTAACAGATATATGATATCCTTTGTGTTTCATGTGATGAAATCACCTTTAACATAGGTCTTCCTTGTCTGGGCCGATTTATACTCTGTAATTTTACTCACTTTGCTATTACACATCTGGCACATCCTACACCTAAAAAAACCTTTGTACTTGTTTCTAGTTGGCACCCTAGGTGCCTACATAGCACTTTTGACAATATTATCCTTTAGATTCCTTTCTATAAACAAATCTAGGATGTTCCGAAATATATGGTTTTAGCAATGTATCATTCCCAAGTATCCCCCAGTATTTCTTAATAATACCCTCTATCTGTTTGTATTGACTATTGAAGCCTGTAATAAATGGGTTCATTTCATTATTTCCTGTTTTCTCCTTCTTACTTTTTCCTCCCTTCAGAGTGCTTGTCCTATCCAATTTAAGGGCCTCTTCCCTTGCCTTATTAATCCCTTCTTTATTATACCCTTTTGCTATAAATTGATTGCTAAGTATATCTGCTTGTTCCTGATAGTCAATGAGATACGTACAATTTCTCCTAATTTGCTGAAATTGGCTAATAGGAATATTTTGCAGCCAATTATCATGATGGTTGCTATTATGTTCAATAAACAAATTGTAATTAGTGGGTTTGATAAAATATGTTTTGTTTTTATATAACCTTCTTCCACAGATATACTCAGATATAAAAAATCCACCTGACTAGCACTAATATTAAAAGTTAGTGTGATATTATTATTGTTGGAGTTTAAATACTCACAAAATGAGTCTAAGGATGTAATCCCAATCCATATGAACAAAATGTCATCAATAGAGGACTCCAGGACACCAGACTGGCCCCAAAACCATGCCCATACCACACATATTTCTCCTACCAGTGTGCCATAGATCCATAAAGCTTAATGCCAGTCTGGTGCCCATGGCTGCCCCACTTAATTGCAAATAAAAATTATTGTCGAACCAGAATTTTTTTTTCTGGAGAATGAGAGAGATGCTCTCCAAGACAAACTGTATCCTCTCCTCTGGCATCTCACTATGCCTTAAAAAAGTTTATATTGCATGTAGGCCCGTGTCATGGTTAATGATCCTGTATAACGATGACACATCCGCTGTGACTAAAAAATATCCTTCTACCCATTTAATCTCATTGATCTTAATAATAGTGGCAATGTTATCCTTCAGGTAGGAAGGTGTGGATTTAATGTAAGGTTGTAAAAGATGGTCTATGTAGATAGACAGATTGGACAAACTGGAGATAGTGCCCGTTACAATGGGTCTTCCCTGAGGTTTTTCCTTACACTTATGAATTTTGGGTAAAACATAAATAACGGGAATGGAAAGGTTCTTGATGGTCATAAATAACCGTTCTTCCTCAGTTATAACTCTTTTAAAGGTATAAAGTGCTAAAAAGGTTTTACATTTTTTTGTAATATTTCCACTGGGATTGCTCCTTAGCTTTGTGTATGATACCTTATATAATAATTGTCTCATAATTTATTCATTGTAATCATCTACATTCATTACCACTACACTTCCACCCTTATCCGCAGGTTTTATTATGATATTTTTATTTTTACTCAGAGATTTAAAAGCCTCCTGCTCATTTTTGGTTAAATTCATTTTTCTATTTGTTTTAAACTGAATGGATTCAAAATCCTCCTTTACTAGCCTCTTAAAGGATTCCACAAAGCAACCCTTTTTATGCCACAGGTAGAAGGTAGACTTCCTTTTAAACTTGAAACTTCCCAATTCCTCCTTTATACCAGCTTCACTATGTTCATCTTCAAAGAAACGTTTTAATGTCAGTCTTCTAATAAACTTTTCAATGTCAACTAAACACATCAAATTTGTTGCACTTGTTAGAAGGGGCACATTTTAAACCTCTTTCTAATACACTTCTTTCATGTTCACTTAGTTGGTAACTAGATTATGAATTTTGGTTCTATGTTCACTACCATTACTGGAGATGTCACTACCACAATTATCCCTCTTTTTTATCTAAAGATATTACTCCTATTTTGTGGGACTTTTTCTGTCTCCTTTTTTTAATCAGACACCTATTCTTACCCCCTCTCCTTTTCCCCTTTTTGTATTTGTGTAATGTGAGACTAAAAGGGTACTTGGGATATTCTGGTCCGTTTCCCTAAAAAAGCATTCCTGGGTTTCTAAAACACTATAACTATTAGGCCCATGGTGATTGGAGTAATATTCTTCCCTATCACTCATCCTCCAGTTATTCCCCCCATTTCTCTGTTTCTGACGCCATACAGGACAATCTTCCAAAGTCTTTTTATTCCTACACATGTCCGATTTGTTTCTATACTTATTGTCCCTATACTGTCTCCTAGGGAGAATCCTGTGTGGGGTTTGATCGTGGTGTGATATCCTCATCCTAGGCCCCCTTTCCCTGGTTGATTGTACCCTCTAGATCTCTTGAGGGTTTCTATCCTCCTGTTTTCTACCATTACTTCTGGGTTTAGGTGCCTTAAAACTTTTAACATCACTATTCTCTGCCTCTTCCTGCTGTTTAAAGGAATATGATGTACCTATTTCATAATCCCTCTTATCCCTTACATATTTAATATATCTCTTTCATTTAATTTCTTTATCATTCCTTTCCACTTTTTTATGACTTCCTCTTCCATTACAATATATTCCTCAAGTTTAGAGAAGAGTTCTATTAGGGAATTAAGTGGTTCAATTTCATTTTCCAAATTCCGCAACTCATTGCTCCTCTCTCTGATGATAAAACTCATAAGAGAGAGAGAGAGAGAGAGAGAGAGCAAGTATCCAATATATTACACCAGCCCTCCTTAACTTTTTCAGATACATTTTCAAAGGAGACTATTTTTTCTGAACAATATTTTTCTAAGGAGGCTACCTCCCACCATATTTTTTCTTCTCTAACTAAAAATGTTTCCATTTTATGCATAGTATTTTCCAAATCATAAACTGTAAGACTAGCATCACAAATTCCATTAAACACATCAGAAATGTGGGCTCTTCTTTCAGCCCTATGTTTAAACATTTTTCGGCTGCAAGACACACTCAAAAGGTGCAAATAACAATCGAGAAAAAATGTAAGATGGAATAACTTGCACCCTCTTAGCTGCAGCTCAGTTCCCGCTCACAAGAGCACCAATTCTTGATCAGCATAAACACAAACAAATAGAGAATGGTCCTCAAGCACTGCTAGATTTCCCAGAAATATCCTGGTGAGGATGACCTGTGTGTTGTTAGTGTGGGCAGAAGAATACAATTAACCAGTAGCACTTCATGAACTATTGCTACTGTAAAAGGAACCTCCAGACTCACCCCAACTTAATGAGATGTGTTCGCATAAAGGTTGCTTTTTACTGTTTGCACTGATTTTACTGGAAGTAGATAATAGCTTTCACAATCTCCACAAGTATATTAAAAACATTATTTCTTTATTTTCTCATAAAAAAAAAGTCCAATAGAAAATCCATATGTATACACAAACAGTAAATAATACTTCTAAAATGATTCCTGATCTGGTTGAAAAGTTGGTTTATTCCACTCTAAACCCCAAGGCTTATATGGAAAGTTTAAGAAAAAATAGCTCTTCTCACCGCACTGTTCCCGGGAAAAAAAGACAGTTTGGAATGTAGTGTTTCTCCAAGATGTAACCAAAGGTAACAATCCTAAAAAAACAATAGGGTTAACAGTGAGTGGACCTCAACTTTCGGGACTCCTCAAAACACCAACGTGTTTTGGAATGCCTTCCTTCCTCGGGATGTAGGGCTTGGAAATCACGTGAGAATTGAATACGTGGGCACTGATCAGATCATCATCAGGGAGAGGAGAAACGGGACTGTGTGACCGGCGTCTGGTACCACAGCAGCTGCAGAGCAATGTCTCTTCTCTGCAATAATGGCCGTACTGTCAAGCCCAAGGAGGCATTAACTGGAGACGCTGAAACGGAAGTGACGGAGTGCGCCCACACACAGAGATGGAGCGGTCGCACCAGCAGGAGCCGCGATCCATGCCGTGATTATGAGGGAGCCATCAGCTGGTGGGGAAGCCATCACCCAGTGGGAAAGCAATCAGCCGGAGGGAGCCAGCAGCCTGACTGGCGCATGTGAAAGGAGCAGAGGGGAGGGAAGCTGATCCAGGCAGCAGCAGCAGACTGACCCAGCCTGACCCACTGCCTGCCTGCACAACATCACACCACAGCATCTGAGCACAGATTGGAGGAGAAGATAAGTATCAACTTTTCCTTAATCAATTGTCTCCTTGTCCATTACTGTATTTTTTTTATTAGTACATAATTCCCTGTGTCCACTACAGTATTTATTTTATTTGTAATTTTTTTTTCATTGTGCTTAATTTATACTTTTTGTGTTCTTCCCTTATGTATCGTCCTTTATTGTTCCTTAGATATTTGTCTACATATATAGATTGTCCTGCTCTTTTTTTGATTTTCTGAAGGTAATAGGGAGTTAGCACTAATTAAAAATGGTTGGGGCCATGATTGAGACTCTCACTCATTGCGTGTCGTGCATGATGTATGCGCACCTGGAACAACCTTCCAAGTGTGAATACATCTGCGTGAAATGTGAGCAAACGGCTGCCCTGGAAGCCCAGGTAATTGATCTAGAGTAGACCATTATGCGACTGAGGGATATTCACAATCTTGAGCAGAGTTTAGATAGAACAGTGGAGTAGTTGCAGGGGGATCACTGGTAGATGAGGACGATGAGATAGCCAGCTGGGTCACAGTTAGAAGGAAGAAGAAGAGGGGAAGAGGGAGACACGACATCTCCAATCTGCCCAACCCCAATAAATTTGCCCGATTGGACAAAGATTCTGAGGATAACAGAACCAGAGGTGACTGTTCCCTCTAGCAACCAGAGGAGCGGTCCCTCCATTACAGATGGGAAAATAGTTAGTTATGTACCTAGTCAGATTGTGATGGTAGGGGATTCTATTATCAGGAGGACAGACAGGGCAATCTGCTACCAGGACAGTGACCACTGTACAGTCTGTTTTCTCCCGGGTGCTCGGGTATGGCACATCGCAGACTGGGTAGATAGATTGTTGGGAGGGGCTGGTAAAGACCAAGTGGTCTTGGTGCATGTTGGCACCAATGACAAAGCTAGTGGTAGGTGGGATGTCCTTAAGAGAGACTATAGGGAATTAGGCAAGAAACTTAAGGCAAGGACATCTAGGGTAATATTCTCTGAAATATTATCAGTGTCACACGCTAGCCCAGGGAGGCAGAGGGAGATTAGGGAGGTAAATGTGTGGCTTATAAACTGGTGTAGGAAGGAAGGGTTTGTGTTCTTGGGACACTGAGTGGACTTCTCAGTCAGGCACCATCTTTTTAGTTATGATGGATTGCACCTGAATGAGGAGAGGGCTGCAGTGCTGGGGGGAAGGATGGTTAGAAGGTTGGAGGAGCTTGTAAACTAGGAGACTGGGGGGGAGGGTTTAACTAGAAACAGCAGGCCAATCAGTGAGAACAGCAAGGATTGGGGTAGTGGACAAACTGGGGGTGGAGAAGGGGGGAGCGAAAGATCAGCCAGCAAGGACAAGGGTATTTGCATGGGTATTGAGACCAGAAATACAGACAGAAGTATTGCCCAGGATATTCCCAATTTATTATCTAAAGACAATTGTGGCCCAACAATATGGAATATAGAAAACGATGCCCATAGCACAAGGGAAGATACTAACATCACGGGGGGTGGGCTTAGTAAGTCTTAATAGGTCAAGCAAGGGATATTAGTGATAAAAGCTGTATTATGTATGCTGGGGCAAAAGGGAGGGAGGAGAATAACAGTCGGTAAGGTTAATTTTAGAAAGGCACTAGAAATTATAGATAAATTACCAATAAAACAAACAGACAAGGAAGATGCTAAGTTAAATTGTATGCTTGCGAATGCAAGAAACCTATCGGGTAAAATGTGGGAATTGGAATGGCTTGTATCGCAGTCTCAGTATGATATTATAGGTAGTACGGAAACATGGTGATATGACTCTCACGACTGGGTTGCGAATTTGGGGGGGAAATTCTCTTTTCAGGAGGGACAGGGTTACCAAGAGGGGAGGAGGGGTGTGTCTCTTTGTTAAACAATCTCTAAAACCAATCTTAATACATGGTATTTACAAGGGGGCTGGAGATAACGTGGAGTCGCTATGGATTGAGATCACAAGTGGGGGCATTGAAGCTAAGAAACTAGTCATTGGCATGTGCTAAAAGCAACCAGATATTAGCTTTCATGATGAGGAACAACTTTTACACCAAATTGAAAGAGCTGCAGGATTGGGGGACATCCTAGTGTTAGGTGATTTTAACTATCCTGATATAAATTGGAGTAACGATTCATGTGTAAAAACTAGGAGCAGCAGGTTCTTAAAAACATTAAAGGATCAATACTTGACTCAATTTTATAGAGTCAATTCCCCAAAGAAAGGGGAAAGAGAAATCAGTTACTTATGCGGTGCACACAACCCAATATACATTAAATTTAAAATAAAATCTTTATTGTAAATTCGTTAAAACCCCTGTCATATTCTCAAATATAGGCAAAATGCCACAATAGATGTTTATTTATCTTATATATAATTAAGTTGATTTATCAGACTTGTATTGTTCTTTATTCAAAGTCAAGCGAAGTATTAAAAAATAGTAAGGAAAGTGAAGAAGAATGAAAATAAAGTGAATGAAGATTAAAAACAGGGCTGGTGTGTCAAATGCATTGTGTGTTGTTATTATTATTAAATAATCCTAATATGTATAGACCGTATTGGCTCTCTCTATATTACACGAAGGCTAAATATTCGCTAAGAGAGATCTGTGGGTAATCAAATCAAGTGAGACTCTTAGTAGAATGTAATCCAAGAATACAGTATGATAGATTGATAAATATAGTGATAGGTATAAACGTTTAATGTTTTATATCGTCTTTCAGATAGCTTCAACAGATGACGATTACTGTATTCCAATTGTTATCTGGAATCTCACATAATCCTACCCATAGGATTTTACATACTATGCCTGCATTGTTATATTGCTAAAAATAAACCCATGTGTTCTGCTACTATAAATCAATCACATATGATGTGAGCTCAAGACCACTACACATGTGTCACCTAGAATTCTTCTATCTAATAGTAATAGTAATAACCTTGTAAGAGACTGCCTGTTCCCCGTATTATATATGTACGGCTGCCGTAGCAATCATGCTATGATGGATATAGAAGTTAAGGTATCACACTGTAACTGCGGGCGGTACACACTGTCTGACCGCTGTAAGATAATTCTAGTATTATATCAGATGTGGTTTAGCCAGAAATGCCATGTTATATAGCCGCATATCAGGGTATTGTTTTAATGATCATAGCCACTATGACTCAAATATCCTGCCGTAGCAAATCCTAATGGCAGGGTATTCCCGTGTAGTCCGCAGCTCTAAGGGACACAGATATAATAAATTTACTAGGTTACTGAGGCCGTAAGGGCACCTTTACAATACCGTGACGGATACTTGTATCACTGTGTCATAATGGAGCCTGCAGTTACATGGGATAAATCTTAATCTTTAACTCTTGTGGCCGCTGTGGTATAGTCCAAAGTGCCGTGATAGATATGGTATGTATTTTCAGATACCAATGCGTAATCTACGATTATAAACGGCACATCTATAATAAAGTTATTAATTACTGCAGCCTCTGCCGCGCAGTTCACTGTGCCGTCACTGATTTCTCACTTCAGATGACCCCGTGTATTTTACAGCTAGACGGGCCGTTAAGCCGCTCGTCTGATACACTGTATCAAGGAATATGATGTACCTATTTCATAATCCCTCTATATCCCTCTATATCATACGGTACATTGTATACATTAGTAGGACATTAACATTTGTATTATACACATAAGACACACTAGCTCTAGGCCAATGCACATTTCGCTCATAGGCTTCCTCAGGGCACTATACTTGACTCAATTTGTCGAGGACCCAACTAGAGGTAAAACTATTCTGGACCTAGTTATTATCAATAATGTGGACATTATATCTAACACTAAAGTTGGGGAGACCTTGGGAAACAGTGATCACAATATGATCACATTCGACATCAGTTTCAAGAAACATAGCTATAAGGGAGCAACCAAAACATTTAACTTTAGAAAAGCTAACATCAGTACGCTGAGACGGGTGCTAAACGACATTGACTGGGAAATTTTGTTTCAAGGCAAGGACACATCAGAAATATGGGATGCTTTAAAATGGTTGCTTGAAAGCAATATTCACAAATTCATTCCAATGAGCAGTAAACGCAGGAGTACTAAGCACAAACCAATGTGGCTTAATAAGGAAGTCAAGGAAGCAATGGCTAATAAGAGGCGTGCTTTCAAAATATTTAAATCTAATGGAGAGGAGGATTCATTCCGGTATTACAAGAAATGCAATAAAAGATGCAAAAAAGTAATAAGAGCAGCTAAAATTGTAAATGAAAAGCAAATCGCTATAGAGAGCAAAACCGATCCTAAAAAGTTTTATAAATATATAAACAGTAAAAGGTTAAAGAAGCAGAACGTAGGCCCATTAAAAGATGAATTGGGAGCTTTGATAAATGACGACAAATTAAAAGCGGAAATATTGAACAACATTTTTTTCCCTCAGTATTCACCAGGGAGGAGGAGCCAGAGACAGTAGTGCATAGCGACAGGGAAGGTAATGACTCGTGGCTTCCTGCTTGCTTAAGTGAGGAAGTAGTCCTGGAGAAACTAAGCAAGGTAAAGATTAATAAATCACCAGGCCCAGACGGTTTTCATCTGAGGGTTATTAGGGAGCTTAGGTCACAGCTAGAAAAACTCCTATACTTGATTTTCCATAGTTCAATTAGATCAGGCATGGTACCAAAGGATTGGTGCATAGCTGAGGTAGTGCCTTTATTTAAAAGGGAAAAAAGTAATCCTGGAAACTATAGACCAATTAGTTTAACATCTATAGTGGGTAAAATGTTGGAAGGCATTTTGAGGGATAGCATAGAGGAGCACCTACAGGCTACAAAATTTATTAGTAAAAGTCAGCATGGGTTTGTAAGGGACAGATCATGTCAAACCAACTTAATTAGCTTCTACAAGAAAGTGAGTGTGAATCTTGATAAGGGAAAAGCAGTGGACGTGGTGTATTTAGATTTTGCAAAAGCCTTTGATACAGTGACTCATAGGAGTCTGATCAACAAATTAAGGGAACTTGGCCTAGGATATACTATTTGTAGATGGATAAGTAATTGGCTGGATGACAGAGTACAATGAGTAGTGGTCAATGGGATGTTCTCCAGCTGGGCACCAGTAGTCAGCAGAATACCACAAGGGTCCGTTCTTGGTCCACTGCTGTTCACTATATTTATCAATGAACTAGGAATAGGCCTGGAAAGAACAGTGTCAATCTTTGCAGGTGATACTAATCTGTGTAAGGTAATAAATTCAGAAGGCAATGTGGAGTCTCTACAGAATGAGTTATTTGAACTTCAAACCTGGGCGTCTAAATTGAGAATGAGGTTCAATATAGAAAAATTCAAAGTTATGCATTTTGGGACAAAAAACACACTTGCATCCTACACTTTATATGGGGAAAATATAGGGGGTAACTATGGTGGAAAAAGATTTGGGGGTCCTCATAGATAATAGGCTTAATAACAGTACATAATGTCAAATTGCAGCAAAGAAGGCAAGTAAAGTGCTTGGGTGCATTAAACGGGGCATTGAGACAAGGGACAAGGCTGTAATCCTGCCACTGTACAAATCATTGGTACGTCCGCACCTGGAATCTTGTGTTCAGTTCTGGGCACCTTATTATAAAAAAGATATCAGGGAACCAGAAAAAGTTCAAAGAAGAGCTACTAAATTGATTAAAGGGTTAGAGACACTGGAGTACAGGGAAAGGCTTACTAGGTTAAATATGTATACCCTAGAAAAGAGGCAACTAAGGCCCTCATTCCGAGTTGTTCGCTCGCTAGCCGCTTTTCGCAGCAGTACACACGCTAAGCCGCCGCCCTCTGGGAGTGTATCTTAGCTTAGCAGAATTGCGAACGAAGTATTCGCAATATTGCGAAAAGATTTTTCTGTGCAGTTTCTGAGAAGCTCAAGACTGACTCTTCCAGTGCGATCAGTTCAGTGCTTGTCGTTCCTGGTTTGACGTCACAAACACACCCAGCGTTCGCCCAGACACTCCCCCGTTTCTTCAGCCATTCCCGCGTTTTTCTCAGAAACGGCAGCGTTTTTTCACACTCTCCCATAAAACGGCCAGTTTCCGCCCAGAAACACCCACTTCCTGTCAATCACACTCCGATCACCAGAACGAAGAAAAAACCTCGTAATGCCGTGAGTAAAATACCAAACTTCTTAGCAAATTTACTTGGCGCAGTCGCAGTGCGAACATTGCGCATGCGCAATTAGCGGAAAATCGCTGCGATGCAAAGAAAATTATCGAGCGAACAACTCGGAATGAGGGCCTAGGAGGAGACATTATTAATATCTTCAAATATGTAAAGGGTCATTACAAGGAGCTAGCAGCGGATTTGTTTATTAAAAGAACTCTAAATAGGATGCGTGGGCACTCGCTGAGGCTAGAGGAGAGAAAATTCCGTACACAACGTAGGAAAGGGTTCTTCACGGTAAGGGCAATTAAGATTTGGAACTCCCTGCTGGAGAATATAATAATGTCAGACTCTGTAAATGCATTTAAAAACGGATTGGACAAATTTCTAACTGGAAAATGTATCCAGGGCTATAGCATCTAACATATTGACATTAAATTATCTGGGAGTGGTAAGATTCATAGGTGTCAATTGGTACTAGACCATTGCTTCAGCAAGCGCATTATAATTAGAGATGAGCGGGTTCGGTTCCTCGGAATCCGAACCCGCCCGAACTTCAGGTTTTTTTACACGGGGCCGAGCGACTCGGATCTTCCCGCCTTGCTCGGTTAACCCGAGCGCGCCCGAACGTCATCATCCCGCTGTCGGATTCTCGCGAGGCTCGTATTCTATCACGAGACTCGGATTCTATATAAGGAGCCGCGCGTCGCCGCCATTTTCACACGTGCATTGAGATTGATAGGGAGAGGACGTGGCTGGCGTCCTCTCCGTTTAGACTAGAGTACTAGAGAGAGACACAAATTTTGGGGAGCATATTATTAGGAGGAGTACTACTTGCTGCTGATAGTGTGACCAGTGACCACCAGTTTAATTAATCCGTTCTCTGCCTGAAAAAAAACGATACACAGTGTGACCCAGTCACATACCATATCTGTGCTCAGCCCAGTGTGCTGCATCATATGTAATACTGTATATCATTATCTGACTGTGCTGAGTGCTCACTGCTCACACAGCTTAATTGTGGGGGAGACTGGGGAGCAGTTATAGCAGGAGTACATATTTTAAGTACAGTGCACACTTTTGCTGCCAGAGTGCCACTGCCAGTGTGACTGACCAGTGACCACTGACCACCAGTATTGTGATTGTCTGCTGACCACCAGTATATTGTGATTGTCTGCCTGAAAAAGTTAAACATTCGTCGTGTGGTGTTTTTATAAACGCATTCTGCAGACAGTGTCCAGCAGGTCCGTCATTACATAATATATACCTGTCCGGCTGCAGTACTAGTGTGATATATATATATTTTAATTTTATCTCATTATCATCCAGTCTATATTAGCAGCAGACACAGTACAGTAGTCCACGGCTGTAGCTACCCCTGTGTCGGCAGTCGCTCGTCCATCCATAATTGTATACCACCTACCCGTGGTTTTTTTTTTTTCTTTCTTCTTGATACTAGTAGCTTACTTTAGGAGTCTGCAGTGCTGAGTCTGACAGACAGTGTCCAGCAGGTCCGTCATTACATAAAATATACCTGTCCGGCTGCAGTACTAGTGTGATATATATATATATATTTTAATTTTATCTCATTATCATCCAGTCTATATTAGCAGCAGACACAGTACGGTAGTCCACGGCTGTAGCTACCTCTGTGTCGGCAGTCGCTCGTCCATCCATAATTGTATACCACCTACCCGTGGTTTTTTTTTTCTATCTTCTTGATACTAGTAGCTTACTTTAGGAGTCTGCAGTGCTGACAGACAGTGTCCAGCAGGTCCGTCATTACATAATATATACCTTTCCGGCTGCAGTACTAGTGTGATATATATATATATTTTAATTTTATCTCATTATCATCCAGTCTATATTAGCAGCAGACACAGTACGGTAGTCCACGGCTGTAGCTACCTCTGTGTCGGCAGTCGCTCGTCCATCCATAATTGTATACCACCTACCCGTGTTTTTTTTTTTTTTCTATCTTCTTGATACTAGTAGCTTACTTTAGGAGTCTGCAGTGCTGACAGACAGTGTCCAGCAGGTCCATCATTACATAATAAATACCAGTCCGGCTGCAGTACTAGTGTGATATATATATATATATTTTAATTTTATCTCATTATCATCCAGTCTATATTAGCAGCAGACACAGTACGGTAGTCCACGGCTGTAGCTACCTCTGTGTCGGCAGTCGATCGTCATCCATAAGTATACTAGTATCCATCCATCTCCATTGTTTACCTGAGGTGCCTTTTAGTTGTGCCTATTAAAATATGGAGAACAAAAATGTTGAGGTTCCAAAAATAGGGAAAGATCAAGATCGACTTCCACCTCGTGCTGAAGCTGCTGCCACTAGTCATGGCCGAGACAATGAAATGCCAGCAACGTCGTCTGCCAAGGCCGATGCCCAATGTCATAGTACAGAGCATGTAAAATCCAAAACACCAAATATCAGTAAAAAAAGGACTCAAAAATCTAAAATAAAATTGTCGGAGGAGAAGCGTAAACTTGCCAATATGCCATTTAACACACGGAGTGGCAAGGAACGGCTGAGGCCCTGGCCTATGTTCATGGCTAGTGGTTCAGCTTCACATGAGGATGGAAGCACTCAGCCTCTCGCTAGAAAAATGAAAAGACTCAAGCTGGCAAAAGCACAGCAAAGAACTGTGCGTTCTTCGTAATCCCAAATCCACAAGGAGAGTCCAATTGTGTCGGTTGCGATGCCTGACCTTCCCAACACTGGACGTGAAGAGCATGCGCCTTCCACCATTTGCACGCCCCCTGCAAGTGCTGGAAGGAGCACCCGCAGTCCAGTTCCTGATAGTCAGATTGAAGATGTCAGTGTTGAAGTACACCAGGATGAGGAGGATATGGGTGTTGCTGGCGCTGGGGAGGAAATTGACAAGGAGGATTCTGATGGTGAGGTGGTTTGTTTAAGTCAGGCACCCGGGGAGACACCTGTTGTCCGTGGGAGGAATATGGCCATTGACATGCCTGGTGAAAATACCAAAAAAATCAGCTCTTCGGTGTGGAAGTATTTCAACAGAAATGCGGACAACATTTGTCAAGCCGTGTGTTGCCTTTGTCAAGCTGTAATAAGTAGGGGTAAGGACGTTAACCACCTCGGAACATCCTCCCTTATACGTCACCTGCAGCGCATTCATAATAAGTCAGTGACAAGTTCAAAAACTTTGGGCGACAGCGGAAGCAGTCCACTGACCAGTAAATCCCTTCCTCTTGTAACCAAGCTCACGCAAACCACCCCACCAACTCCCTCAGTGTCAATTTCCTCCTTCCCCAGGAATGCCAATAGTCCTGCAGGCCATGTCACTGGCAATTCTGACGAGTCCTCTCCTGCCTGGGATTCCTCTGATGCATCCTTGCGTGTAACGCCTACTGCTGCTGGCGCTGCTGTTGTTGCTGCTGGGAGTCGATGGTCATCCCAGAGGGGAAGTCGTAAGCCCACTTTTACTACTTCCACCAAGCAATTGACTGTCCAACAGTCCTTTGCGAGGAAGATGAAATATCACAGCAGTCATCCTGTTGCAAAGCAGATAACTGAGGCCTTGACAACTATGTTGGTGTTAGACGTGCGTCCAATATCCGCCGTTAGTTCACAGGGAACTAGACAATTTCTTGAGGTAGTGTGCCCCCGTTACCAAATACCATCTAGGTTCCACTTCTCTAGGCAGGCGATACCGAGAATGTACACGGACGTCAGAAAAAGACTCACCAGTGTCCTAAAAAATGCAGTTGTACCCAATGTCCACTTAACCACGGACATGTGGACAAGTGGAGCAGGGCAGGGTCAGGACTATATGACTGTGACAGCCCACTGGGTAGATGTATGGACTCCCGCCGCAAGAACAGCAGCGGCGGCACCAGTAGCAGCATCTCGCAAACGCCAACTCTTTCCTAGGCAGGCTACGCTTTGTATCACCGGTTTCCAGAATATGCACACAGCTGAAAACCTCTTACGGCAACTGAGGAAGATCATCGCGGAATGGCTTACCCCAATTGGACTCTCCTGTGGATTTGTGGCATCGGACAACGCCAGCAATATTGTGTGTGCATTAAATATGGGCAAATTCCAGCACGTCCCATGTTTTGCACATACCTTGAATTTGGTGGTGCAGAATTATTTAAAAAACGAGAGGGGCGTGCAAGAGATGCTGTCGGTGGCCAGAAGAATTGCGGGACACTTTCGGCGTACAGGCACCACGTACAGAAGACTGGAGCACCACCAAAAACGCCTGAACCTGCCCTGCCATCATCTGAAGCAAGAAGTGGTAACGAGGTGGAATTCAACCCTATATATGCTTCAGAGGTTGGAGGAGCAGCAAAAGGCCATTCAATCCTATACTATTGAGCACGATATAGGAGGTGGAATGCACCTGTCTCAAGCGCAGTGGAGAATGATTTCAACATTGTGCAAGGTTCTGCTGCCCTTTGAACTTGCCACACGTGAAGTCAGTTCAGACACTGCCAGCCTGAGTCAGGTCATTCCCCTCATCAGGCTTTTGCAGAAGAAGCTGGAGACATTGAAGGAGGAGCTAACACAGAGCGATTCCGCTAGGCATGTGGGACTTGTGGATGGAGCCCTTAATTCGCTTAACAAGGATTCACGGGTGGTCAATCTGTTGAAATCAGAGCACTACATTTTGGCCACCGTGCTCGATCCTAGATTTAAAACCTACCTTGGATCTCTCTTTCCGGCACACACAAGTCTGCTGGGGTTCAAAGACCTGCTGGTGAGAAAATTGTCAAGTCAAGCGGAACGCGACCTGTCAACATCTCCTCCTTCACATTCTCCCGCAACTGGGGGTGCGAGGAAAAGGCTCAGAATTCCGAGCCCACCCGCTGGCGGTGATGCAGGGCAGTCTGGAGCGACTGCTGATGCTGACATCTGGTCCGGACTGAAGGACCTGCCAACGATTACGGACATGTCGTCTACTGGCACTGCATATGATTCTCTCCCCATTGAAAGAATGGTGGAGGATTATATGAGTGACCGCATCCAAGTAGGCACGTCAGACAGTCCGTACTTATACTGGCAGGAAAAAGAGGCAATTTGGAGGCCCTTGCACAAACTGGCTTTATTCTACCTAAGTTGCCCTCCCACAAGTGTGTACTCCGAAAGAGTGTTTAGTGCCGCCGCTCACCTTGTCAGCAATCGGCGTACGAGGTTACTTCCAGAAAATGTGGAGAAGATGATGTTCATTAAAATTAATTATAATCAATTCCTCCGTGGAGACATTGACCAGCAGCAATTGCCTCTACAAAGTACACAGGGAGCTGAGATGGTGGATTCCAGTGGGGACGAATTGATAATCTGTGAGGAGGGGGATGTACACGGTGATATATCGGAGGATGATGATGAGGTGGACATCTTGCCTCTGTAGAGCCGGTTTGTGCAAGGAGAGATTAATTGCTTCTTTTTTGGTGGGGGTCCAAACCAACCCGTCATTTCAGTCACAGTCGTGTGGCAGACCCTGTCACTGAAATGATGGGTTGGTTAAAGTGTGCATGTCCTGTTTATACAACATAAGGGTGGGTGGGAGGGCCCAAGGACAATTCCATCTTGCACCTCTTTTTTCTTTCATTTTTCTTTGCGTCATGTGCTGTTTGGGGAGTATTTTTTTGAAGGGCCATCCTGCGTGACACTGCAGTGCCACTCCTAGATGGGCCAGGTGTTTGTGTCGGCCACTAGGGTCGCTTATCTTACTCACACAGCTACCTCATTGCGCCTCTTTTTTTCTTTGCGTCATGTGCTGTTTGCGGAGTTTTTTTTGGAAGGGCCATCCTGCGTGACACTGCAGTGCCACTCCTAGATGGGCCAGGTGTTTGTGTCGGCCACTTAGGTCGCTTATCTTACTCACACAGCTACCTCATTGCACCTCTTTTTTTCTTTGCGTCATGTGCTGTTTGGGGAGTGTTTTTTGGAAGGGCCATCCTGCATGACACTGCAGTGCCACTCCTAGATGGGCCAGGTGTTTGTGTCGGCCACTAGGGTCGCTTAGCTTAGTCATCCAGCGACCTCGGTGCAAATTTTAGGATTAAAAATAATATTGTGAGGTGTGAGGTGCTCAGAATAGACTGAAAATGAGTGGAAATTATGGTTTTTGAGGTTAATAATACTTTGGGATCAAAATGACCCCCAAATTCTATGATTTAAGCTGTTTTTTAGTGTTTTTTGAAAAAAACACCCGAATCCAAAACACACCCGAATCCGACAAAAAAAATTCGGTGAGGTTTTGCCAAAACGCGGTCGAACCCAAAACACGGCCGCGGAACCGAACCCAAAACCAAAACACAAAACCCGAAAAATTTCAAGTGCACATCTCTAATTATAATATGAACAGCTTAACACAGAATACAGGTTGAACCCGATGGGCATTTTGCCTCTTTTCAACCTCACTAACTATGTTACTAGGCTTTGTATACCATATACTCCTAGTCACATGATTTCATCTACCAATCCTAAAATTTTCCATATACATTAAGACTGCCTACCGGCTTGACGGCAGTGCTTCCGGGATATGTGTTCCACTGAGGAACACAAACCAGAAGCTTTCACCCTTCCTGTGTGCCTTGCATGTCCATTGGCCAGCCAATGGCCTCCCTGTACCAATTGGTGAGCAATGTCAGTGGCAGTGCCTTGAGCCTGAGAGTCAGTGTCTGAGTGGCTCAGTCTTGGACAGATAATAGGTACCAGTCCCTATGCAGCAGAAGCTTATACTCAGCCATGGGAATGGAGATTGTGATCTTGTGAGTTGGTGTTGTGCTCTCATGCTGCACTATATAAAGGGCTGGTTCAACACATACTCAAGTTACGCGGCCACGTAGAGCGCCATACTGTAGAGGGCGCTGCTGCAGAGATTGAGTCACCATCACTCACTCTCTACAGCGCCGCAGCTGCCCGCCCTGCACACAAGCTGTTGTGGTCAGTAGACACAGGAGCATCTGACAGATTACACTAAGCAGGTCTGGCCATCTCCACTACAGGGGGGAGGCAGGTGGGGTCTGCCCTGTAGATAAACATAGTCCTACAGGGCTCTCCTGCCTTCTGTGTACTCGAGTGTGAGGGCCACTTTTACAACACTTTCCCCTAATTGCGATTATCTGCCAGAGTGCTGTGACAAAGTGATGGGGTAGTGAGTCCACTTTGAGAACTTCCAACCACCCCATCCCCAGTAACTGATGGTACAGCCCTGATTCTGGGGAGTATTCTGTTGTTTACTTTTGCACGCTGGCCGGGAGCTGGCCAGGCAGGAATACAGAAGTAGCAGCATGGCTCTGCCCCAGGAGGATCAGCAGCACATGGAGGAGGAGGAGGAGGAGGAGGAGAAAGAAGAGCAGGATTCTGAATGAATATGAGGACTATCAGCAGGATAAGAAATTTAATTTAGGTAAGGTAGTATCTAGCTTCCCAGTTGTGGAATTACAAGTCCCAGCATGCTTTAAACAGCTGTTTCCATGGCATGATGGGACTTGTAGTTCCACTGTAGGTGTAGAGACTGGGTTGCCTAATCTGATTATGCTAAATCAGGGGTAGGATACATGCTGTGGAACTGGACATTCCAGCATGCCTTTCCACAAATTTAGTATTTTCTAGCTGCAAAACATTTGCAAAGTATGCTGGGATGTGTAGTCCCACAACATTGCTACAAGAGTGTAGTGCCAAACATTGCCCCCACCTGCCCTAAATCATTAATCCCATGATCTACACCCTTTAGCAGTCAGTTTGTGATCTGCAATGTGTTTTGGTTGGTGTGGACTAGGGTTAGTACGTCATGTAATTGGGTGCCAGATGACTCCTCCAGTGGGATCCACTGTCCCATATATTTATTTTTGAAAAATAGCAACGCTAACCCACTAACTCCGTCACCCCTGCCTTAGTCACCTACTCTCTCCTAAGACCCCTACCTCAGTCATCCACTATCTCCTTGTCACCCCTGCCTCACCAGTCACCCACTAACTCCCTATCACCTCTGCATCCCCAGTTACCTACTATATCCCAGTCACCCACTTTTGACCTGTACCCTTGGGTGTACAATTGCGTGGCCATGCCCCTTTCTTTGGAGACCACACCCCGAGACAGCACCTTTGGTGCACGCTGTCCCTTTAAAAGGTTTATCCAATCAAGGGGTGCCAAAATGTATTTTTGCTTAAGAAAAAATATAAGGACGGGCCGGGCCTGACTATATAGCTCTGCTGAGCATCATGATCCCTTCACTGCTTGTCCATGGAGCCAGGGTGTCCCTAAACAATAGACCCCAGTAGGGTGTCAGAGCTCACCACCTCACCATTATTCTCTGTTATTTATATATATCGGGGTGTCCCCTATCCGGAGTCTACCAACCTCCCTTTATTCTCTGTGTTACATATATATATGCCCCAGCCACACTTGCAGAATTGCCATAAATTGTGTATGTATATGCATGTTGACATAGTAGCACTCCCATTGAATAATTCCATTTGGAAAGGTCAGTTATTGGGTGTCACTATGTTAAAAACTTAATTCCAGCACCAGATGGTTTAACAGTCTACTCCAAACCCATATGGCACATACAGTAGCTTGGGTATATGGTGTCTAAAAATGTCTGACTGAAATTACTATTATTATTATTATTATTATTATTATCAGTTACTTATATAGCTACACATATTACAGTGCTTTACAGAAAATATTTTTGGCCATTTACATAAGTCCCTGCTACAATGGAGCCAGGGGTGTTTCTACAGAGGAGGGGGCCCGTGTGCACCTCCGGGTGGGCCCCCTCCTCTATACGGTGCTGTAGACTCCGGCGCATGCGCGGCAGCCATTTTGGCGGTGATTTCCACCGTGATTGCAGGTCCTGGTGCTGGACTCCGGAAAGGTGAGTGTTAAAATGGGTGCAATGGGTGCGGTGTGTGCACCGCACCCATTGCACCCATTATAGAAACGCCAATGTATTCTACATGTCTGTTGACAGTGTTAGTTAAGAAACAGTGCATTTATTCAGGGTAAGGTAGTTCAAGTTCCCTGTGATATATATCCAGTGTTTTACTGTGCATAGATATATCTATTAATCTATATAGCTTTACTCAGTATTACTTAGTATTGCTAGTCCAGTGCAGTTTTATTTCATGTCATAATTTCTGCATTGTACATCTGACTGTGTGTGTATGTGTGTGTGTGTGTGTGTGTGTGTGTGTGTGTGTGTGTGTGTGAGCATATACAGCTGCTGCGTACTTCCATTCCGTGTATTTCACTCAGATTGCTATCCCTATATTCTGTACCCTGCAGGGGGCTAAGTGTGTCAGGGGTATTAGTTCATATAGGTGTTTCACAGGATATACTTATTGAGTATTTTTGTCTGTGATTTTCAGTCACCATATATCTCTTGAATTCTCTGTTTGTGCTAATACACTGCACAGGAGGTTCTTGTTAAGGTATTAGGCTGCTGATATTGTACTGGGTTGCCCGTGAATTGAGTTTTCAGGTATGTTAGCTACAAGGGGCGACAGAGCTGGGGCTGATCCCACAATGCGTGGTGGTGACGCTGCAGACACATTAGAGAAAAACATAGCAGCAGAGGGTTCAGGTTCTGGGGGTTCCCTACCGCCTAGTGCATAGGGTCTCAAACTCGGTCCTCAGGACCCCACACAGGCAATGTTTTGCAGGTAACCCAGCAGGTGTACAGGTGTATTCATTAGTCACTGACACATTTTAAAAGGTTCACAGGTGGAACTAATTATTTCATTTGTGATTCTGTGAGGAGACCTGCAAAACATGCACTGTGTAGGGTACTGAGGACCGAGTTTGAGAACCTGTGCCCTAGTGGGACCGTAGCAATGGGAGTTCATAATGACCCGCCTAGGGCTACTTTCTCCACGTTATTAAGTACGCTGGTAACTAGACTTATGCCCCCTATGGGACCTCACGCGCCGGTACAACCGCATATTGTCCCTGTGGTTAATCCGCCATGGGCAGATCAACTGTCCACTCAGTTACAGCAATTGAACCACTCATTAACTAAACAGAAATCTAACACTCGCCCGCCTAAGACCAAGGCGTCTAAGCGGGCCATTACTTCCTAACAATCCTCCCACGTCCCAGACACCTCATCTGATGAGGATGGCGTGTATACTGACCCCACAGACTCTGATCCAGATACTGCTGATGGGGAATCTCTCTCTCAGGTGGATGTTCCTGGCTTCTTGGAGGCTATCAGACTGATTCTTCAAATTGCTGATGACCCAGAGCCTGAGGCTACCTCTAAGAAACTGGAACAAGTTTAAATGTCAAAAGTTTTACCTCACTCTGACAATTTAGTTGACATACGTCCGGAATCCTGGGAAAATCCAGGAAAGAAATTCACACCTCACAAGAAGATGCTAGCTCGCTATCCCCTCACTGCGGAGCTAAGTAAAAATTGGGAAACACCCACGCCAGTAGATTCGCAAGTGGCGCGGCTGGTGGTATCCTCAGCTCTGCCGGTAACTACCGTCAGTTCTCTGAAAGAACCAATGGATAAGCGTGTGGAGAGTTGCTTAAAGACGATTTACACCCTCGCAGGAGCTGTGCATCGGCCCACTATTGCAGCGACATGGGCTGCAGAAGCTATTGAAGCGTGGGCTCAGGAGGTGGAAGCGGAGCTGCCTTACAACTTTTCTGATAATGCTAGACAGTGTCTCTCGTATATTGTCACAGCATCTCATTACATTAAGGAGGCGGCTTCTGATGCTGGTGTTCTGGTGGCCAAGGCTTCTACTATGTCCATCTTGGCTCGCCGGATCCTATGGCTACGGTCCTCGTCTGTGGACCTGGACTCTAAGAAACCCTGGAGGTACTCCCTTTTAAGGGAGACATTCTTTTTGGATAGGACCTCAACAAGATATTGCCTGACTTAGCTTCTGCTAAAACAGCATGAATACCTAGTACAGCCCCTTCGGTGCCGAAGGTTAAGATTACTTCCTTTCACTCCTTTCGTCCTTCAGGTAAAGCCAAAAGTCAGGAGTACCTGAAACAAGCTTGCACTTCTAAAACAACTAAGCCCAATCCTAAACGTGACTGGGCTGCCTGTCAGCCTGCTTCCAAAGCTGACAAGCCTGCTGCTTGACGGGGTGGGCCTCCCTCTGGGGGATCCCAGAGTGGGAGGCAGACTTCTAGGGTTCACCCAGGAATGGTTGAAGACCACTTCCAATGCCTGGGTACGGGAAGTCGTCACTCACTGATACTCCATATCCTTCAAGAATCGTCCCCCTCATCGATTTTGACAGACATCCCTTCGGATTAGGTAAACACAAAAACTCTTCATTCGGTGGTACAGTCCCTCCTGGACACAGGAGTGGTAGTACCGGTGCCTTTGGCTCAGAGAGGCAAGGGATACTATTCACCGCTGTTCCTAGTCCCAAAACCGAATGGATCCTCTTGGCCCATTCTCAACCTCAAGTCCTTGAACAGATTTGTGAGAGTCTCCAAGTTTCGTAAGGAAACTCTTCGCTCTATTGTTCTGGCCTTGGAGCCTGGGGATTATATGCTCTCCCTGGACATACAGGATGCTTAACTGCATATTCCTATTGAAATGTCGCATCAGCAGTACCTGAGGTTTGCTGTGGGCAACCTCCATTATCAATTTCGGGCTTTACCTTTTGGTTTGACTACGGCCCCGTGTGTCTTCACAAAGGTCATGGCAGTAATGACGGCTGTATTGTGCCGTCAACGGGTCAGGATCCTCCCATATCTGGACGATTTGTTGATCCTTGCAAATTCCCCCAAAATTCTCCTACGTCATCTGGATATGACACTCCAGTTTCTGCAAGCCCACGGGGTGGCTCATCAACTGGAAGAAGTCTTTCCTGGTCCCTGCTTAGAGCATGGTGCACCTAGGGGCATTGTTGGACACTCACAACCAGAGGTTGTTCTTGTTTCAGGAGAAGGTCCTGAAACTTCAGGACAGGATTCGATGCTTCCTATCTCGTCCACAAGTTTCGCTACACTCGGCGATGCAAGTGCTAGGTCTCATAATGTCGGCTTTTGACATGGTGGAGTACGCTCAATTCCATTCCCACCCTCTACAGAAACTGATTCTAGCCAAGTGGGATGGCCTGCCTCACCGGATCAGGTCTCACATGATCTCCTTGTCTCCGGAGGTCCATCTGTCACTGAGCTGGTGGCTGCAGGACCATCGATTGAGCAGGGGTCGTCCCTTCTGGATCTCCAACTGGGTCTTCCTGATGATGGATACCCTGAGAGGTTGGGGCACAATGTTGGAGCAACACTCCCTTCAGGGTCAGTGGACCAAGGAGGAGTCTCTCCTCCCGATAAAGATTCTAGAACCGCGGGCAGTGTTCAATGCTCTGAACCTGTCCCAGCATTTAATACAGAACAGGCCTGTTCATGTACAGTCGGACAACGCCACCACAGTGGCGTACATAAATAATCAAGGAGGCACTTGAAGCTGCATGGCAATGAGGGAAGTATCAAGGATTCTTCAGTGGGCGGAATGCCATCTGCCATATCGGCAGTGCTCGTCCCGGGGGTCCTAAACTGGAAAGCGGACTTCCTCAGTCATCAGGACATACATGCCAGAGAGTGGAGCCTCCATCCAGAAGTATTTCAACTCCTAGTGGACAAGTGGGGTCTCCCAGATGTAGACCTGATGGCGTCTCAACACAATCACAAGGTTCCGGTCTTTGGAGCAAGGACAAAGGATCCTCAAGTAGCATTCGTGGATGCACTGGCAATTCCATGGAACTTTCAGCTGCTGTACGTGTTCCCTCCGGTGTCACTTCTGCCCAGGGTAATAAGGAAGTTCAAGCACTCCTGTTTCTGATTGCCCCAGCGTGGCCCAGACGGTATTGGTTCTCAGACCTTCAGGGTCTATTGATATAGTGTCCCCTTCTACTTCCACAACACCCAGACCTTCTCGTTCAGGGCCCTTGTGTATATCAGGATTTGGCCCGATTGGCTTTGACGGCGTGGCTCTTGAAACATCGGTTCTAAGGGCCAAAGGATTTTCTGAGGTGGTCATGAAACCATGTTGAAGGCCTGGAAACCAGCTTTGGCTCAGATTTACCATAGGATCTGGAATTCCTACTTTGCTTGGTGCATGGATAACAATCATGACGCTTACAAGTTTAGTACAGCCAAACTTTTGGCTTTTCTACAACAAGGCCTGGACTTAGGCCTTCGTCTGGCCTCCCTCAAGGTTCATATTTCTGCCTTGTCGGTTTGGTTTCAGAGAAAAATTGCGACTCTGCCTGATGTTCATACATTCACTCAGGGTGTGTAACAGATTCAACCTCCTTATGTCCCGCCTGTGACTCCTTGGGATTTGTTGGTGGTTCTGGAGGCATTGCAAGAGTCTCCATTTGAGCCTCTTGAATCTGCGGACCTTAAGTGGCTTTCTCTTAAGGTATTGTTTCTGCTGGCTATTGCCTCTGCTAGACAGGTATCGGATTGGGTGCCTTGTCGTGTAGGTCCCCCTATCTGATTTTTCACTAAGGTGGTGTCTTCTTTCCACCTTAATCAGGAGATTGTGGTTTTGGCCTTTGTCTCTCCTGAATTGTCTTTCAAAGAGCGGTCTTTGGATGTGGTACGGGCTCTCCGTATCTATGTGAAGAGGACAGCTTCTGTAAGAAAGTCTGATTCTCTCTTTGTACTCTTTGGTTTTCACAAACGTGGCTGGCCTGCTCAAAAGCAGACCCTGGCCAGATGGATTAGAATGGTGATTGCACATGCTTATGTATAGGCTGGTTGTCCAGCTCCTGCTACTATCAAGGCCCATTCTACTCGGTACGTTGGCCCTTCTTGGGTGGCCCGCCATGGTGTGACCCTTGAACAATTGTGCAAGGCAGCGATGTGGTCCTCAATGAACACGTTGATAAGGTTCTATGCCTTCGATACTTCCGCCTCCCAGAATGCTTCCTTTGGATGCTGGGTTCTTGTGCTCACTACAGTGCGTCACCTCCCTTGAGGAACTGCTTTAGGACATCCCCAATGTTATTCCCTGTGGAACCCCAGTGTACCCCGCAGCAGAAAAGGAGATTTATGGTAAGAACTTACCTTTGTAAAATCTCTTTCTGCAAGGTACACTGGGTTCCACAGGGCGCCCGCCCTGACACACGTAGCTTCTTTAGGTTTGTATGGCATTATCCGCTGATACCTTCTCCTGTCGTGAGAATGTGGTGAACGTGGCTACTAATGGTTGTCATCTCTTTTACTTGCTACTGCATTAGACTGGTTAACAAAACTGAGCTCCTGTGCACGGAGGCAGGGTTATAGAGGAGGCGGCGTTATGCATTCTGGGAACAATCAAAGCTTTTAGCCTGTTGGTGCCTCGGATCAAGATCCTACTCTACACCCCAATGTTATTCCCTGTGGAACCCAGTGTACCTCGCAGAAAGAGATTTAACAAAGGTTAGTTCTTACCATAAATCTTCTTTATTCTCCCTTTCATAGTTTCATTAATTGTTTTCTTATTATTTACTTTTATTTTTTGTGCATCACTGTTCTGGGAGGCATGTATGGGACCAGTAGTTGGAGGGCATGTTGATCCCTGTAGTGGCATTTGGAGGACATTAGGGTGCCTCCTGGAGAGTTAGCTCTCAGTTTAGAAATATTTAAATGTATGTGCTATTATAATGTAACAATACACAAATGTATGACCCAAAGTGGGTGCTATTATCATGCAGGGTTAGGATCTCCAAATCAGAGACACTGTGATGTGGCTTGTGGCTCAGTCATATCTTTGCAAATATACTGTATGTAACGGATATTGTTGCATTTCTACTATTTTATAGGTACTAAATCTCATTTGATTGTCCAGTATAGTGTGCTGCCAGATTTCTGTGATTCCAAGTGGGCCAATGTGCATGTGGGGCCTGTTTTGTTTGTTGACATGTGAGGGATGGTGCTGTCACCATAGTTACACGATATACCTCTGGTGCAACCCATGTGAGGCCACATCTACAAATTTTTCTAGGGCCACTCTCAGTTCACAATATGCCCCTGTTTCTGCCCCTGTCTTGCAAGCACCTATAATGGACTAATACATTGATCTGAGCAACTTACCAATTTTGTGTATCACTATTTACTTTGCTTGACACTCTTTTGTGCCTCTTCTCTGTCTTCCTGACCCTTCCCACTCCCAACGTATCTTCTTTCTAGAAGGAGCCATATATACAGAGTGTGTGTTTGTTCTGTGTGTGTGGTTGTTGTTTACTGTTTTTGTGCTATGTATCGGCTGTAACATGATGTACTTATGCTTTTTGTGACTATACTGTAGTGTATGTTATGTGTTTGTATTCCATGCTGTGCAGTATGTGGCTGTCATGTATGGTGTTGTGCAGTTGTGGAATGATTTCCAATCATATCACCATACCAATGCCTGATCTCCAACAAATCAGCATTAATGAACAAAATTAGGACAATTAACTTTCTCTTTCCCAGGTCATAACGGAATGACCAACTCCATGGAAACTCCTTACCAAGTAATTGCACCAAATATCAAATCCAAAAAACATCCCACTGCAAACAAGTAACATCAAGCCACAATACAGGATGTCCATCCAATACAGCAGCTGTCCTGAACACCAAATCTTCCCCGTACAGATGTGTCCTCTTACATCTTTGCTCCGACCGCTACAAGTCGCGTTACACATAACGCATGAGTGCAGTGTGACTTGGTACCACCGAGCTTCCTTTTTGCATTTTTTTCCCACGGAACTGCATCGTAGATGCACAGTAATGTAATAGGATGCACAAGCTTCTGCTGATTAAAATTATATGTGACATGATATGTGGCATGCCTATATTCTGTGTGCGACTGCAACTGTATTTGCATAGAAAATGCTATGCTATGTAACGTGGCATTTCGGATGCAGATAGAGCCGCAATTACATACAATATAGGCATGCTGCATATCATTTTAATCAGCAGACACTGCTTTTGCCTCTTATTACATTATTGTGCATCTAAGACACATTTTCATGGAAAAAATGCAAAAAAGACGCTCGTCACTACAGAGTACCACCATGGCATGGCACGACTTCATGGGCTGTTTCGCGTGAATGCAGCAAGGATGTGAATGGACACATCTGTATATTAAAGAATGCACAACTAACCATCTCTCATTGGATGGGGGGGGGGGGGATCTTGGAATGCACATCCTAATTCCAACATAATAAGAGGTGCTATCATGCTGAGTCTTGTAGTTCCACACATAAAAAAGGAAAATACAGATGTACACTCTATGGTGCTAAGCACTGCTAATCAGAATAATTATAAGAATCTCTGTGATATAACGTAGAGCAAAATTGTGGTGCTTAACATAATTTTTTGACAAAAGTATGGGCCCACCAACCGGGACCAGATGACTTAATCTAGTTGGTCCCTAATACTAAAGTTTAAATCCAAGGCACAGTAGCCCCCATGTCAGCACAGGCCAATCACCCCACGGCATCACACTGGTGAGAGATTTAAGTGTTAACAAGTGTTACATAAGTAAGAGACCGAAGCTATGCGTTGAGTGTTACATAGGCATGGCCGGATTAAGGCAAGGGCAACAGGGGCGACGTCCTGGGGGCCTCCACACATTTTGGGCCCCCACACTGTTCACTGTCAACTGGAGGTTGGAGTCTTCCTCCGGCGGCTCAGCTGTTCAATAACAGCAGCCACCGAGCAGCTCCTCCAGTCACAGTCAGTCTCACAGGATAGTGAAGGAGAATCCAGTGAGACAGTGACTTAGATCTAGCATGCTGTCCCTGCTACAGCAGTAGAAGCTTGGTGAGTGATGCCGACTGCCCCCCCCCCATTGTGTCCGTGTGTGTCTCTTGTGGGTGCGGCAGGGATATCCCTTTCAGGCAGCCGAGGGGAAGTTACTGTCTACTGTGGGCGGTTGGGTGAGAGTGCCCCCTTGAGGCAGCCGAGGGGGGTTGTCAGTGTTTTGCGTGGGCGGGCAGCCTGCCGTGGGTGTCCCAGGAGTTTTAGTGCCTCTTGCAGGCTGATGGGGTGTGCTTTGTGGGCAGCCGAGGGGAGGGTTAGTGTCTCTTGCAGGTGAGGAGCTGAGGGGGGACTGGGGATTTTGCCAGCAATATAAGTAGTGGGGGCCCCCACAACCTCCATTGCACTGGGCCCCCACCAGCCTTAATCCAGCCCTGCACATAGGTGATAAGTAATAATTAGAATGTTCAAAGACATTACATACTGTAGGCAGAAAAATAATTAGGTGCTAAAAAAAAGTGCTAGATTAGGTAATACAATGTGATGCCCCAAAGCAGCCAGGCTATACCAACCCAGGGGGACCTGCATCCTGGACTTATCCCTAGACTAACAAAATATATACATTAATTCAGGATTTACCATCATAGTGCTTTTCACAATATGCAGTCTGTAAATGCCAGAGATCCATGATAATTAAAAACACCCTTAGTTAGGTGGAATGGGTGCTAATCTAAGCTGAAGCAGTATCCACTTTCAAGTGTGCACATGTACACAATATAGAATATATGGGGGTGGGGACTTGGACTCACACACTAATTCCATCATAATAAGAGGTGCCATCATGCCCTGGATTTCTGGCCCTTATATCACAAAGACATGCAATTTCAGTTAGTGGGCCTGATTCTTTGTAGGACACAAACGTCTCTTTTGCTGCAGCCAAGTCTGCATATTATACTAATGCCATGGAAAATGTAATCTAAACTGATTACCCACATGAAGCATATCTGTCTCTGAGAATTTTTATATGTACCATCGGTAGCACCATCAAAACTTACTCCAGGAGTATGGCATCTTGCGTGAGCATGCTGTACATCTTTGGATGCAGTCACTTTCATTGACATGTATGCAACAGGCTCATATAAACTTACTGTAGCATCCCCCTCTGCTTTATGTCCCATGACTGCCCACTAAAATCCACTTACTCTGTACCCATTTCTGTCCTGCGTTTCTGAGCGATCACAACTGGAATACATGCAACGCGCAACTCTGACACCATGCAACTCTGACACCACTAGCGCAGGCAGAGGGGTTTCCGAGTACATAGAAACAGCCCTACCACCGATACATAACTATAGGTGACTGATTTTTTGGGGTAGACGGAGAGAGGGAAGAGCTGTGACAGAGACACTGCACCTGCCTTCTCCTCACAAAGACAGCTGAGCTGGCTGAATATAGGGCTAGGGGAGCTAAGGTGGGAGAGTACAGCTCCTCCAAGGTATTGTAGCTCCTATAGGGCTGGAGAGCTGGCTTGGTAACACTGTAGTCGGTCTCTCAAGTCCCGAACTTCCCTCTCTCACCATCGGCACCAAGATCCTGCTGCTTGCTGCTACAGTACATGCCTACTGTGCGTGGGGAGAGTGGCTGGTCTGATGATATCCCTGCTTGCCCTCCAGTGCACGACCTCCATCCCCAATGGTTATTATAGGTGAGTGTAACTGTGGCACTCACCGGTGGTGGTGGGCTGGGGATGCAGGCAACCCGGCAGTTGGGCTGGAGAGTACACACACATAGAAATATTATTTATATATATATATATATATATATATATAAAATTATATTTTATATATATATATATATATATATATATGTATTGCATCCCCAGACTTCGACGTCACGCCCCCGCCTCTTATATTTGGCTCCATCTCCTCTTTAGAAACTTCTCTTTACAAATCCTGCATTTGCTCCTGCACACATGCGCAGAATTACAACATTGGCATGTGGCATTGACACCGCGTATTCATCTTAGTTACGCCCAATATATTTAGATGGACCAGGAAAATATTCTTCAGATCCAAAATCTGGTGAGTAAAATAGCTCTTTGAATCTTACTTTGAAAGATTAACTTTAAATAAGGAAGGTACAAAATGACACATAATGTTTCACTTTAGTGGAAAAGTGGGACTTCATTTTGTATGATAAGATTATGTAAATGATCTTAAAGGGGTGTACTATTACTGTTTTGATTCCTATAGTTATACTGTAAAGAGACACGTTGAATAATCTTCTTAATCTCTGTACTGTTATGTGTGGTAATTACTCTCTCTGCTATTCCTATTCTTTCCTATCTTTTTACATATAACATCCCTTATACCTGTTACTACTGTCATTAATTTCCAGTGTAGCTTATCTATGTACAGTATTACCACTTTGTGCCTTCAATGCTTGAAACTGTTCAGCGCTAGTTTATTTTGTCTAACTACTAACTTTGACAGAATCTTCTTGTTGTCTGTTTACCTGGTGGCCCTTGATCTTTGTATTTAAATGCAATCATGTACTTGTCAGCTTCTATGCAGTGCTCCTTGTTTGTATCAATATCATGTGGCTGTGTGCCTTATTCAGAGGTGCAAAGTAAACCCTGTTCTGATGTTCACATAGTTGAGTGATTATTTGCTACTGCGCATACAGTATGTGGAACATTCTGAATATGGTGTATGTGTTAGCCTGAATGTACACACAAAGGAGCTATTGTGTATGGGAGAGTTGGTATCAGCATTTGAGAGGCAAAGCGATTGGCTTTCCTAGGTGAACAAAAAAAAAAGTATATCCGAAGGGCATGTGCCATGGTCATGACAGTAAAAGCGTCTGAGTTCTAAGATGCATAGCCGCTTCCAATGAGGCAATTTTCAGGGGTAAAAACTGCACCTACCATAGTTGTCGATCATGCATGTAATGGTACCCCAATGGTGGTTTATCTAGAACCACTAGCAGTGTTACAGCATGTATGGAGCTAAAAGTGACCTCAGGTAAAGGCTGCAGGTAGCATTTGCATATTCTACCACCCGCAACTCTGGCAACAGGCATTCAAGTGGAGGCAGCTGCGGCCACTTATGAATCAGGCCCTATGGTCTTCTATTGCTCTGGTCTATAGGGTTTTAGTTCTAGTATGGGTCTTTTGTGGAGATCTGTATCTCCAATCTATCCAATTTCCGTTCTACATTGTTTTGGGATTTATTTTCTGTGTATTGTTATCATGTTTTCCTTACACAAGGAATGTTGGGTTGCTCACGCTTATAAGCCATGAAGAGTTCTGTAGGAAGCAGTTACTATATGAATAAGAACCCTTGTTGCCCAAGTGACATTATGATACCAATATCCTGTTCCAGTGTGGTCACATTAAAACTGCCTGTTTTGTTCAACCTTAAGTGAATGCTTCTTATTTTTGTATTACATTTAAATGAAATTTGTTCTGGCCATAACTTGACTATTTGCTCTGGGTTTATGACTTTATCATTATGTCAAAGATAATATAACATCTCTCAAATTAGATATCAATGTCCGTGTTCTGTATTCTAGTCATGTCAAATCAGGATTCCTAACCACTTAAATTCCAGAATTCCAACCAATATCTAATATAAATCAGTTACTTGCAGAGAGCACTTGTTAAAGAAATATTGTTATTTAAGTTATGGTTGGTTTGAAATAACTCAATGAATGCCAATAGCATGGTTGTAAGATAAATAAATAACATACCTTTCCATGGTTGCACACTTTCACTTAAGGAAATATAAAATAAAGTGTGTTTGGTGATCCCATAGGTTTACTTTCTGTTTGGTGTGTAATTTATGCTAAAGCCAAAACACGCTTCAAAATGAAGGAATCATAATAACTCTCTCTAAAACCAGCAAAGTTTGTTTCTAGTGGTATGTAATGGCACCAACACCATTTTTTGGTGGAAATTTGTAATTCTTATAGCTAGTTACATAAACAATAAAATGAATAAAACAAGCATCTGAAGAATTGTCCAGAGTCTGAAAGCTACCATAAATCTTAAATCAGCTTATAACTTTGAGTGAATACCTATATCTTCAGTGCACTTTTAGTGCCATAAGATTATACACACTGGGGTATATTTACTAAGGTCCCGATTTTGACCGAGATGCCGTTTTTTCTTCAAAGTGTCATCTCGGTAATTTACTAAGCAAAAATCACGGCAGTGATGAGGGCATTCGTAATATTTTGGAAGTCCTAGGAAAAAATCACGAATCAATACACCATCGGTCAAATATGCCTGCAATTTGGTAGAAATCGGGAATTTACTAAAAAGTGCAAAACACAAACACTGCCGACAATAGCCAAACACTGCCGTGATGAAATACAAATCGTGAAAAAGTGCTAAAAAAAAACAGACCTGCTTTTTTATCCCGTGTTTGTATAGGCATGCACGGATCCATGAGATCCGTGCATGTATTTCAGTGGGAAGGGGTGGGAAATGTTATAATTTTTCCAAAAAAAAAATGCGTGGGGTCCCCCCTCCTAAACCAAACCAGCCTCGGGCTCTTTATGCCGGCCCTGGTTGCAAAAATATGGGAAAAAAATTGACAGGGGTTCCCCCATATTTAAGCAACCAGCACCGGGCTCTGCGCCTGGTCCTGGTTCCAAAAATACGGGGGACAAAAAGCGTAGGGGTCCCCCGTATTTTTTAAACCAGCACCGGGCTCCACTAGCTGGACAGATAATGCCACAGCCGGGGGTCACTTTTATACAGTGGCATCAAATATCCAACTAGTCACCCCTGGCCGGGGTACCCTGGGGGAGTGGGGACCCCTTCAATCAAGGGGTCCCCCCCCCAGCCACCCAAGGGCCAGGGGTGAAGCCCGAGGCTGTCCCCCCCATCCAATGGGCTGCGGATGGGAGGCTGATAGCCTTTGTTGAAAGTAATGAATATTGTTTTTAGTAGCAGTACTACAAGTCCCAGCAAGCCTCCCCCACAAGCTGGTACTTGGAGAACCACAAGTACCAGCATGCGGCGGAAAACCGGGCCCGCTGGTACCTGTAGTACTACTACTAAAAAAATACCCCAATAAAGACATTACACACACACCTTGAAAGTATAACTTTAATGCATACATACACACCACCATATACACATACTTACCTTATGTTCACACGAGGGTCGGTCCTCTTCTCCAGTAGAATCCATGGTGTACCTGTTGAAAAAATCCTACTCACCAAATCCAGTGTAGAGGGCTCCTCGGATAATCCATTTGTAATCCACGTACTTGTAAAAATAAAAAAACGGGACACCCGACCACGAACTGAAAGGGGCCCCATGTTTTCACATGGGACCCCTTTCCCCGAATGCCAGAAACCCCCTCTGACTGATGTCTAAGTGGGTTTCTTCAGCCAATCAGGGAGCGCCACGTTGTGGCACCCTCCTGATCGGCTGTGTGCTCCTGTACTGTATTACAGGCGGCACACGGCAGTGTTACAATGTAGCGCCTATGCGCTCCATTGTAACCAATGGTGGGAACTTTCAGGTCAGCGGTTGACCGAAAGTGACCTCACCGCTGACCTGAAAGTTCCCACCATTGGTTACAATGGAGCGCATAGGCGCTACATTGTAACACTGCCGTGTGCCGCCTGTCATACAGTACAGGAGCACACAGCCGATCAGGAGGGTGCCAAACGTGGCGCTCCCTGATTGGCTGATGGAACCTTCTTGGACTTAAGTCAGAGGGGGTTCCAGGCATTCGGGGAAAGGGGACCCATGTGAAAACATGGGGCCCCTTTCAGTGCGAGGTCGGGTATCCGTTTTTTTTATTTTTACAAGTACGTGGATTACAAAAGGATTTACCGAGGAGCCTAAGACACTGGATTATGTGAGTATAATTTTTTCAACAGGTACACCATGGATTCTACTGGAGAAGAGGACCGACCTGCGTGGGAACATAAGGTAAGTATGTGTATATGGAGGTGTGGATGGATGTATTAAATAGAGATGAGCGGGTTCGGTTTCTCTGAATCCGAACCCGCCAGAACTTCATGTTTTTTTTCACGGGTCCGAGCGACTCGGATCTTCCCGCCTTGCTCGGTTAACCCGAGCGCGCCCGAACGTCATCATGACGCTGTCGGATTCTCGCGAGGCTCGGATTCTATCGCGAGACTCGGATTCTATATAAGGAGCCGCGCGTCGCCGCCATTTTCACACGTGCATTGAGATTGATAGGGAGAGGACGTGGCTGGCGTCCTCTCCGTTTAGAATTAGAATAGATTAGAGAGACACTTGATTTACTAATTTTGGGGAGCATTAGGAGTACTCAGTAGTGTACAGTGCAGAGTTTTGCTGATAGTGACCAGTGACCACCACTTTTATTTAAAATCCGTTCTCTGCCTGAAAAAAGTGATACACAGCACACAGTGACTCAGTCACATACCATATCTGTGTGCACTGCTCAGGCTCAGGCCAGTGTGCTGCATCATCTATATATATTATATATCTGTCTGACTGCTCAGCTCACACAGCTTATAATTGTGGGGGAGACTGGGGAGCACTACTGCAGTGCCAGTTATAGGTTATAGCAGGAGCCAGGAGTACATAATATTATATTAAAATTAAACAGTGCACACTTTTGCTGCAGGAGTGCCACTGCCAGTGTGACTAGTGACCAGTGACCTGACCACCAGTATATAATATTAGTAGTATACTATCTCTTTATCAACCAGTCTATATTAGCAGCAGACACAGTACAGTGCGGTAGTTCACGGCTGTGGCTACCTCTGTGTCGGCACTCGGCAGCCCGTCCATAATTGTATATACCAGTGACCTAACCGTGTTTTTTTTTTCTTTCTTTATACATACATACTAGTTACGAGTATACTATCTCTTTATCAACCAGTCTATATATTAGCAGCAGACACAGTACAGTGCGGTAGTTCACGGCTGTGGCTACCTCTGTGTCGGCACTCGGCAGCCCGTCCATAATTGTATATACCACCTAACCGTGGTTTTTTTTTCTTTCTTTATACATACATACTAGTTACGAGTATACTATCTCTTTATCAACCAGTCTATATATTAGCAGCAGACACAGTACAGTGCGGTAGTTCACGGCTGTGGCTACCTCTGTGTCGGCACTCGGCAGCCCGTCCATAATTGTATATACCACCTAACCGTGGTTTTTTTTTCTTTCTTTATACATACATACTAGTTACGAGTATACTATCTCTTTATCAACCAGTCTATATATTAGCAGCAGACACAGTACAGTGCGGTAGTTTACGGCTGTGGCTACCTCTGTGTCGGCACTCGGCAGCCCGTCCATAATTGTATATACCACCTAACCGTGGTTTTTTTTTCTTTCTTTATACATACATACTAGTTACGAGTATACTATCTCTTTATCAACCAGTCTATATATTAGCAGCAGACACAGTACAGTGCGGTAGTTCACGGCTGTGGCTACCTCTGTGTCGGCACTCGGCAGCCCGTCCATAATTGTATATACCACCTAACCGTGGTTTTTTTTTCTTTCTTTATACATACATACTAGTTACGAGTATACTATCTCTTTATCAACCAGTCTATATATTAGCAGCAGACACAGTACAGTGCGGTAGTTCACGGCTGTGGCTACCTCTGTGTCGGCACTCGGCAGCCCGTCCATAATTGTATATACCACCTAACCGTGGTTTTTTTTTCTTTCTTTATACATACATACTAGTTACGAGTATACTATCTCTTTATCAACCAGTCTATATATTAGCAGCAGACACAGTACAGTGCGGTAGTTCACGGCTGTGGCTACCTCTGTGTCGGCACTCGGCAGCCCGTCCATAATTGTATATACCACCTAACCGTGGTTTTTTTTTCTTTCTTTATACATACATACTAGTTACGAGTATACTATCTCTTTATCAACCAGTCTATATATTAGCAGCAGACACAGTACAGTGCGGTAGTTCACGGCTGTGGCTACCTCTGTGTCGGCACTCGGCAGCCCGTCCATAATTGTATATACCACCTAACCGTGGTTTTTTTTTCTTTCTTTATACATACATACTAGTTACGAGTATACTATCTCTTTATCAACCAGTCTATATATTAGCAGCAGACACAGTACAGTGCGGTAGTTCACGGCTGTGGCTACCTCTGTGTCGGCACTCGGCAGCCCGTCCATAATTGTATATACCACCTAACCGTGGTTTTTTTTTCTTTCTTTATACATACATACTAGTTACGAGTATACTATCTCTTTATCAACCAGTCTATATATTAGCAGCAGACACAGTACAGTGCGGTAGTTCACGGCTGTGGCTACCTCTGTGTCGGCACTCGGCAGCCCGTCCATAATTGTATATACCACCTAACCGTGGTTTTTTTTTCTTTCTTTATACATACATACTAGTTACGAGTATACTATCTCTTTATCAACCAGTCTATATATTAGCAGCAGACACAGTACAGTGCGGTAGTTCACGGCTGTGGCTACCTCTGTGTCGGCACTCGGCAGCCCGTCCATAATTGTATATACCACCTAACCGTGGTTTTTTTTTCTTTCTTTATACATACATACTAGTTACGAGTATACTATCTCTTTATCAACCAGTCTATATATTAGCAGCAGACACAGTACAGTGCGGTAGTTCACGGCTGTGGCTACCTCTGTGTCGGCACTCGGCAGCCCGTCCATAATTGTATATACCACCTAACCGTGGTTTTTTTTTCTTTCTTTATACATACATACTAGTTACGAGTATACTATCTCTTTATCAACCAGTCTATATATTAGCAGCAGACACAGTACAGTGCGGTAGTTCATGGCTGTGGCTACCTCTGTGTCGGCACTCGGCAGCCCGTCCATAATTGTATATACCACCTAACCGTGGTTTTTTTTTCTTTCTTTATACATACATACTAGTTACGAGTATACTATCTCTTTATCAACCAGTCTATATATTAGCAGCAGACACAGTACAGTGCGGTAGTTCACGGATGTGGCTACCTCTGTGTCGGCACTCGGCAGCCCGTCCATAATTGTATACTAGTATCCAATCCATCCATCTCCATTGTTTACCTGAGGTGCCTTTTAGTTGTGCCTATTAAAATATGGAGAACAAAAATGTTGAGGTTCCAAAATTAGGGAAAGATCAAGATCCACTTCCACCTCGTGCTGAAGCTGCTGCCACTAGTCATGGCCGAGACGATGAAATGCCAGCAACGTCGTCTGCCAAGGCCGATGCCCAATGGCATAGTACAGAGCATGTCAAAACCAAAACACCAAATATCAGTAAAAAAAGGACTCCAAAACCTAAAATAAAATTGTCGGAGGAGAAGCGTAAACTTGCCAATATGCCATTTACCACACGGAGTGGCAAGGAACGGCTGAGGCCCTGGCCTATGTTCATGGCTAGTGGTTCAGCTTCACATGAGGATGGAAGCACTCAGCCTCTCGCTAGAAAACTGAAAAGACTCAAGCTGGCAAAAGCACCGCAAAGAACTGTGCGTTCTTTGAAATCCCAAATCCACAAGGAGAGTCCAATTGTGTCGGTTGCGATGCCTGACCTTCCCAACACTGGACGTGAAGAGCATGCGCCTTCCACCATTTGCACGCCCCCTGCAAGTGCTGGAAGGAGCACCCGCAGTCCAGTTCCTGATAGTCAGATTGAAGATGTCAGTGTTGAAGTACACCAGGATGAGGAGGATATGGGTGTTGCTGGCGCTGGGGAGGAAATTCACCAGGAGGATTCTGATGGTGAGGTGGTTTGTTTAAGTCAGGCACCCGGGGAGACACCTGTTGTCCGTGGGAGGAATATGGCCGTTGACATGCCAGGTGAAAATACCAAAAAAATCAGCTCTTCGGTGTGGAGGTATTTCACCAGAAATGCGGACAACAGGTGTCAAGCCGTGTGTTCCCTTTGTCAAGCTGTAATAAGTAGGGGTAAGGACGTTAACCACCTCGGAACATCCTCCCTTATACGTCACCTGCAGCGCATTCATAATAAGTCAGTGACAAGTTCAAAAACTTTGGGTGACAGCGGAAGCAGTCCACTGACCAGTAAATCCCTTCCTCTTGTAACCAAGCTCACGCAAACCACCCCACCAACTCCCTCAGTGTCAATTTCCTCCTTCCCCAGGAATGCCAATAGTCCTGCAGGCCATGTCACTGGCAATTCTGACGAGTCCTCTCCTGCCTGGGATTCCTCCGATGCATCCTTGCGTGTAACGCCTACTGCTGCTGGCGCTGCTGTTGTTGCCGCTGGGAGTCGATGGTCATCCCAGAGGGGAAGTCGTAAGCCCACTTGTACTACTTCCAGTAAGCAATTGACTGTTCAACAGTCCTTTGCGAGGAAGATGAAATATCACAGCAGTCATCCTACTGCAAAGCGGATAACTGAGTCCTTGACAACTATGTTGGTGTTAGACGTGCGTCCGGTATCCGCCGTTAGTTCACAGGGAACTAGACAATTTATTGAGGCAGTGTGCCCCCGTTACCAAATACCATCTAGGTTCCACTTCTCTAGGCAGGCGATACCGAGAATGTACACGGACGTCAGAAAAAGACTCACCAGTGTCCTAAAAAATGCAGTTGTACCCAATGTCCACTTAACCACGGACATGTGGACAAGTGGAGCAGGGCAGGGTCAGGACTATATGACTGTGACAGCCCACTGGGTAGATGTATGGACTCCCGCCGCAAGAACAGCAGCGGCGGCACCAGTAGCAGCATCTCACAAACGCCAACTCTTTCCTAGGCAGGCTACGCTTTGTATCACCGCTTTCCAGAATACGCACACAGCTGAAAACCTCTTACGGCAACTGAGGAAGATCATCGCGGAATGGCTTACCCCAATTGGACTCTCCTGTGGATTTGTGGCATCGGACAACGCCAGCAATATTGTGTGTGCATTAAATATGGGCAAATTCCAGCACGTCCCATGTTTTGCACATACCTTGAATTTGGTGGTGCAGAATTTTTTAAAAAACGACAGGGGCGTGCAAGAGATGCTGTCGGTGGCCAGAAAAATTGCGGGACACTTTCGGCGTACAGGCACCACGTACAGAAGACTGGAGCACCACCAAAAACTACTGAACCTGCCCTGCCATCATCTGAAGCAAGAAGTGGTAACGAGGTGGAATTCAACCCTCTATATGCTTCAGAGGTTGGAGGAGCAGCAAAAGGCCATTCAAGCCTATACAATTGAGCACGATATAGTAGGTGGAATGCACCTGTCTCAAGTGCAGTGGAGAAAGATTTCAACGTTGTGCAAGGTTCTGATGCCCTTTGAACTTGCCACACGTGAAGTCAGTTCAGACACTGCCAGCCTGAGTCAGGTCATTCCCCTCATCAGGCTTTTGCAGAAGAAGCTGGAGGCATTGAAGGAGGAGCTAACACGGAGCGATTCCGCTAGGCATGTGGGACTTGTGGATGCAGCCCTTAATTCGCTTAACAAGGATTCACGGGTGGTCAATCTGTTGAAATCAGAGCACTACATTTTGGCCACCGTGCTCGATCCTAGATTTAAAGCCTACCTTGGATCTCTCTTTCCGGCAGACACAGGTCTGCTGGGGTTGAAAGACCTGCTGGTGACAAAATTGTCAAGTCAAGCGGAACGCGACCTGTCAACATCTCCTCCTTCACATTCTCCCGCAACTGGGGGTGCAAGGAAAAGGCTCAGAATTCCGAGCCCACCCGCTGGCGGTGATGCAGGGCAGTCTGGAGCGACTGCTGATGCTGACATCTGGTCCGGACTGAAGGACCTGACAACGATTACGGACATGTCGTCTACTGTCACTGCATATGATTCTCTCAACATTGATAGAATGGTGGAGGATTATATGAGTGACCGCATCCAAGTAGGCACGTCACACAGTCCGTACTTATACTGGCAGGAAAAAGAGGCAATTTGGAGGCCCTTGCACAAACTGGCTTTATTCTACCTAAGTTGCCCTCCCACAAGTGTGTACTCAGAAAGAGTGTTTAGTGCCGCCGCTCACCTTGTCAGCAATCGGCGTACGAGGTTACATCCAGAAAATGTGGAGAAGAAGATGTTCATTAAAATGAATTATAATCAATTCCTCCGCGGAGACATTGACCAGCAGCAATTGCCTCCACAAAGTACACAGGGAGCTGAGATGGTGGATTCCAGTGGGGACGAATTGATAATCTGTGAGGAGGGGGATGTACACGGTGATATATCGGAGGGTGAAGATGAGGTGGACATCTTGCCTCTGTAGAGCCAGTTTGTGCAAGGAGAGATTAATTGCTTCTTTTTTGGGGGGGGTCCAAACCAACCCGTCATATCAGTCACAGTCGTGTGGCAGACCCTGTCACTGAAATGATGGGTTGGTTAAAGTGTGCATGTCCTGTTTTGTTTATACAACATAAGGGTGGGTGGGAGGGCCCAAGGACAATTCCATCTTGCACCTCTTTTTTCTTTTCTTTTTCTTTGCATCATGTGCTGATTGGGGAGGGTTTTTTGGAAGGGACATCCTGCGTGACACTGCAGTGCCACTCCTAGATGGGCCCGGTGTTTGTGTCGGCCACTAGGGTCGCTAATCTTACTCACACAGCTACCTCATTGCGCCTCTTTTTTTCTTTGCGTCATGTGCTGTTTGGGGAGGGTTTTTTGGAAGGGCCATCCTGCGTGACACTGCAGTGCCACTCCTAGATGGGCCCGGTGTTTGTGTCGGCCACTAGGGTCGCTAATCTTACTCACACAGCTACCTCATTGCGCCTCTTTTTTTCTTTGCGTCATGTGCTGTTTGGGGAGGGTTTTTTGGAAGGGACATCCTGCGTGACACTGCAGTGCCACTCCTAGATGGGCCCGGTGTTTGTGTCGGCCACTAGGGTCGCTTATCTTACTCACACAGCGACCTCGGTGCAAATTTTAGGACTAAAAATAATATTGTGAGGTGTGAGGTATTCAGAATAGACTGAAAATGAGTGTAAATTATGGTTTTTGAGGTTAATAATACTTTGGGATCAAAATGACCCCCAAATTCTATGATTTAAGCTGTTTTTTAGTGTTTTTGGAAAAAAACACCCGAATCCGACAAAAAAAATTCGGTGAGGTTTTGCCAAAACGCGTTCGAACCCAAAACACGGCCGCGGAACCGAACCCAAAACCAAAACACAAAACCCGAAAAATTTCAGGCGTTCATCTCTAGTATTAAAGTTATACTTTCAAGGTGTATGTGTGTTGTCTTTATTGGGGTATTTTTTTAGTAGTAGTACTACAGGTACCAGCGGGCCCATTTTTCCGCCGCATGCTGGTACTTGTGGTTCTCCAAGTACCAGCTAGCGGGGGAGGCTTGCTGGGCCTTGTAGTACTGCTACTAAAAACAATATCATTCACTTTCAACAAAGGCTATCAGCCTCCCATCCGCAGCCCATTGGATGGGGGGACAGCTCGGGCTTCACCCCTGGCCCTTGGGTGGCTGGGGGGGGGGACCCCTTGATTGAAGGGGTCCCCACTCCCCCAGGGTACCCCGGCCAGGGGTGACTAGTTGGATATTTGATGCCACGGCCGCAAGGCACTGTATAAAAGTGACCCCCGGCTGTGGCATTATCTGTCCAGCTAGTGGAGCCCGGTGCTGGTTTCTAAAATACGGGGGAACCCTACGCTTTTTGTCCCCCGTATTTTTGGAACCAGGACCAGGCGCAGAGCCCGATGCTGGTTGTTTAAATATGGGGGAACCCCTGTCCATTTTTTCCCCATATTTCTGCAACCAGGATCGGCTCAAAGAGCCCGAGGCTGGTTTGGCTTAGGAGGGGGGACCCCACGCAATTTTTTTTCAACATTTAAACATATTTTTTTTTTAACAAGGTGCACAATGAAGCCCAGCACGGATCTCTCAGATCCGGCCGAGATTCATTGTATTAAAGTCGGCAGTGTTTTACAAGTCACTCACGTAAAACACTACCAAAAAAAACGAATGACATCGACGTCGGAAAACCCAAAAATGCAGAATACGGCAGCTTAGTAAATTAGTCGTAATCAATTCAAAAAGTTGCATATTTACATTTTCGATGTCATTCGTGATTGAACTTTGACCTCAAACGGGAAAATACGAATCTTAGTAAATTTACCCCTATATTTTTACATTTTTGCACTGCCAGGTGTACCACAAACTAGTGATGAGCGGGTTCGGATCCTCGGAATCCGCCCCGCCCGAACTTCACCTTTTTTTTACACGGGTCCGAGCGACTCGGATCCTCCCGCCTTGCTCGGTTAACCCGAGCGCGCCCGAACGTCATCATCCCGCTGTCGGATTCTCGCGAGACTCGGATTCTATATAAGGAGCCGCGCGTCGCCGCCATATTCACACGTGCATTGAGATTGATAGGGAGAGGACGTGGCTGGCGTCCTCACCGTTATAGTAGAACACAGAGTGACTTAGTTAGTTATAATTGTGGGGAGGATTGGGGACGGGGAGCAGCTGTTAGGGAGTACAGTGCAGGGTTTTGATTATACCACCAGTGAGTTTAATCCTTTGTTTCTCTGCCTGAAAAAAACGCTCCGACCACCATATCTGTGCTCACTCAGTGTGCTGCACTGCTGCATGATATATCTGTGCTGAGTGCACTGCTCTGCTCACACTGCCTAATTGTGGGGACTGGGGAGCAGTTATAGCAGGAGTACAGTGCACAGTTTTGCTGACAGTGACCACCAGTCCAGTATACGTTTGTCTGCCTGAAAAACACTCCTGTGTTTTTTTTTTTTCTTCATACTAGTTTAGCAGTCTGCTGACAGTGTCCACCAGGTCCGTTATACAGTATATTATATATATAAGCAGCAGTACGGTAGGCCACGGCTGTACCTATCTCTGTGTCGTCAGTGCACTCGTCGTCCATAAGTAATATAATACTATACTGTCCACCCATCTAGATTGTATTCCTGTGTTGTTGTTTTTTTCTTCATACTAGTTTAGCAGTCTGCTGACAGTGTCCACCAGGTCCGTTATACAGTATATTATATATATAAGCAGCAGTACGGTAGGCCACGGATGTACCTACCTCTGTGTCGTCACTCGTCGTCCATAAGTAATATAATACTATACTATCCATCCATCTACATTGTATACCTGTGGTGTTTTTTTTTTCTTCATCCTAGTTTAGCAGTCTGCTGACAGTGTCCACCAGGTCCGTTATACAGTATATTATATATATAAGCAGCAGTACGGTAGGCCACGGCTGTACCTACCTCTGTGTCGTCAGTGCACTCGTCGTCCATAAGTAATATAATACTATACTATCCATCCATCTACATTGTATACCTGTGGTGTTGTTTTTTTTCTTCATCCTAGTTTAGCAGTCTGTTGACAGTGTCCACCAGGTCCGTTATACAGTATATTATATATATAAGCAGCAGTACGGTAGGCCACGGCTGTACCTACCTCTGTGTCGTCACTCGTCGTCCATAAGTAATATAATACTATACTATCCATCCATCTACATTGTATACCTGTGGTGTTTTTTTTTTCTTCATACTAGTTTAGCAGTCTGCTGTCAGTGTCCACCAGGTCCGTTATACAGTATATTATATATATAAGCAGCAGTACGGTAGGCCACGGCTGTACCTACCTCTGTGTCGTCACTCATCGTCCATAAGTAATATAATACTATACTATCCATCCATCTACATTGTATACCTGTGGTGTTTTTTTTTTCTTCATACTAGTTTAGCAGTCTGCTGACAGTGTCCATCAGGTCCGTTATACAGTATATTATATATAAGCAGCAGTACGGTAGGCCACGGCTGTACCTACCTCTGTGTCGTCACTCGTCATCCATAAGTAATATAATACTATACTATCCATCCATCTACATTGTATACCTGTGGTGTTTTTTTTTTCTTCATACTAGTTTAGCAGTCTGCTGACAGTGTCCACCAGGTCCGTTATACAGTATATTATATATATAAGTAGCAGTACGGTAGGCCACGGCTGTACCTACCTCTGTGTCGTCAGTGCACTCGTCGTCCATAAGTAGTATAATACTATACTATCCACCCATCTACATTGTATACCTGTGTTGTTGTTTTTTTCTTCATACTAGTTTAGCAGTCTGCTGACAGTGTCCACCAGGTCCGTTATACAGTATATTATATATATAAGCAGCAGTACGGTAGGCCACGGCTGTACCTACCTCTGTGTCGTCACTCATCATCCATAAGTAATATAATACTATACTATCCATCCATCTACATTGTATACCTGTGGTGTTTTTTTTTTCTTCATACTAGTTTAGCAGTCTGCTGACAGTGTCCACCAGGTCCGTTATACAGTATATTATATATATAAGCAGCAGTACGGTAGGCCACGGCTGTACCTACCTCTGTGTCATCACTCGTCGTCCATAAGTAATATAATACTATACTATCCATCCATCTACATTGTATACCTGTGATGGCTTTTAGTTGTGCGCAAAATATGGAGAACAAAAATGTGGAGGTTAAAAAAATAGGGAAAGATCATGATCCACTTCCACCTCGTGCTGAAGCTGCTGCCACTAGTCATGGCCGAGACGATGAAATGCCATCAACGTCGTCTGCCAAGGCCGATGCCCAATGTCATAGTACAGAGCATGTAAAATCCAAAACACAAAAGATCAGTAAAAAAATGACCCAAAAATCAAAATTAAAAGCGTCTGAGGAGAAGCGTAAACTTGCCAATATGCCATTTACGACACGGAGTGGCAAGGAACGGCTGAGGCCCTGGCCTATGTTCATGGCTAGTGGTTCAGCTTCACATGAGGATGGAAGCACTCATCCTCTCGCTAGAAAAAAGAAAAGACTTGCGGCAAAAGCACAGCAAAGAACTGTGCGTTCTTCGAAATCACAAATCCCAAAGGAGAGTCCAATTGTGTCGGTTGCGATGCCTGACCTTCCCAACACTGGACGGGAAGAGCTTGCGCCTTCCACAATTTGCACGCCCCCTGCAAGTGTTGAAAGGAGCACCCGCAGTCCAGTTCCTGATAGTGAAATTGAAGATGTCAGTGTTGAAGTACACCTGGATGAGGATATGGGTGTTGCTGGCGCTGGGGAGGAAATTGACAAGGAGGATTCTGATGGTGAGGTGGTTTGTTTAAGTCAGGCACCCGGGGAGACACCTGTTGTCCGTGGGAGGAATATGGCCATTGACATGCCTAGTGAAAATACCAAAAAAATCAGCTCTTCAGTGTGGAAGTATTTCAACAGAAATGCGGACAACAGGTGTCAAGCCGTGTGTTGCCTTTGTCAAGCTGTAATAAGTAGGGGTAAGGACGTTAACCACCTCGGAACATCCTCCCTTATACGTCACCTGCAGCGCATTCATAATAAGTCAGTGACAAGTTCAAAAACTTTGGGCGACAGCGGAAGCAGTCCACTGACCAGTAAATCCCTTCCTCTTGTAACCAAGCTCGCGCAAACCACACCACCAACTCCCTCAGTGTCAATTTCCTCCTTACCCAGGAAAGCCAATAGTCCTGCAGGCCATGTCACTGGCAAGTCTGACGAGTCCTCTCCTGCCTGGGATTCCTCCAATGCATCCTTGAGTGTAATGCCTACTGCTGCTGGCGCTGCTGTTGTTGCTGCTGGGAGTCGATCGTCATCCCAGAGGGGAAGTCGGAAGACCACTTGTACTACTTCCAGTAAGCAATTGACTGTCCAACAGTCCTTTGCGAGGAAGATGAAATATCACAGCAGTCATCCTGTTGCAAAGCGGATAACTGAGGCCTTGACAACTATGTTGGTATTAGACGTGCGTCCAGTATCCGCCGTTAGTTCACAGGGAACTAGACAATTGCTTGAGGTAGTGTGCCCCCGTTACCAAATACCATCTAGGTTCCACTTCTCTAGGCAGGCGATACCGAGAATGTACACAGACGTCAGAAAAAGACTCACCAGTGTCCTAAAAAATGCAGTTGTACCCAATGTCCACTTAACCACGGACATGTGGACAAGTGGAGCAGGGCAGACTCAGGACTACATGACTGTGACAGCCCACTGGGTAGATGTATTGCCTCCCGCTGCAAGAACAGCAGCAGCGGCACCAGTAGCAGCATCTCGCAAACGCCAACTCGTTCCTAGGCAGGCTACGCTTTGTATCACCGCTTTCCAGAATACGCACACAGCTGAAAACCTCTTACGGCAACTGAGAAAGATCATCGCAGAATGGCTTACCCCAATTGGACTCTCCTGGGGATTTGTGGCATCGGACAACGCCAGCAATATTGTGCGTGCATTACATCTGGGCAAATTCCAGCACGTCCCATGTTTTGCACATACCTTGAATTTGGTGGTGCAGAATTATTTAAAAAACGACAGGGGCGTGCAAGAGATGCTGTCGGTGGCCAGAAGAATTGCGGGCCACTTTCGGCGTACAGGCACCGCGTACAGAAGACTGGAGCACCACCAAAAACACCTGAACCTGCCCTGCCATCATCTGAAGCAAGAGGTGGTAACGAGGTGGAATTCAACCCTCTATATGCTTCAGAGGATGGAGGAGCAGCAAAAGGCCATTCAAGCCTATACATCTGGCCACGATATAGTCAAAGGAGGTGGAATGCACCTGTCTCAAGCGCAGTGGAGAATGATTTCAACGTTGTGCAAGGTTCTGCAACCTTTTGAACTTGCCACACGTGAAGTCAGTTCAGACACTGCCAGCCTGAGTCAGGTCATTCCCCTCATCAGGCTTTTACAGAAGAAGCTGGAGGCATTGAAGGAGGAGCTAAAACAGAGCGATTCCGCTAGGCATGTGGGACTTGTGGATGGAGCCCTTCATTCGCTTAACCAGGATTCACGGGTGGTCAATTTGTTGAAATCAGAGCACTACATTTTGGCCACCGTGCTCGATCCTAGATTTAAAACCTACGTTGGATCTCTCTTTCCGGCAGACACAAGTCTGCAGAGGTTCAAAGAACTGCTGGTGAGAAAATTGTCAAGTCAAGCGGAACGCGACCCGTCAACTTCTCCTCCTTCACATTCTCCCGCAACTGGGGGTGCGAGGAAAAGGCTACGAATTCCGAGCCCACCCACTGGCGGTGATGCAGGGCAGTCTGGAGCGACTGCTGATGCTGACATCTGGTCCGGACTGAAGGACCTGCCAACGATTACTGGCATGTCGTCTACTGTCACTGCATATGATTCTCTCACCATTGAAAGAATGGTGGAGGATTATATGAGTGACCGCATCCAAGTAGGCACGTCAGACAGTTCGTACGTATACTGGCAGGAAAAAGAGGCAATTTGGAGGCCCTTGCACAAACTGGCTATATTCTACCTAAGTTGCCCTCCCTCCAGTGTGTACTCCGAAAGAGTGTTTAGTGCCGCCGCTCACCTTGTCAGCAATCGGCGTACGAGGTTACTTCCAGAAAATGTGGAGAAGATGATGTTCATTAAAATGAATTATAATCAATTCCTCCATGGAGACATTCACCAGCAGCAATTGCCTCCAGAAAGTACACGGGGACCTGAGATGGTGGATTCCAGTGGGGACAAATTAATAATCTGTGAGGAGGGGGATGTACTCAGTGAAAGGGGTGATTAATCGGACGATGATGATGAGGTGGACATCTTGCCTCTGTAGAGCCAGTTTGTGCAAGGAGAGATTGCTTCTTTTTTGGTGGGGGCCCAAACCAACCAGTCATTTCAGTCACAGTCGTGTGGCAGACCCTGAAATGATGGGTTGGTTAAAGTGTGCATGTCCTGTTTATACAACATAAGGGTGGGTGGGAGGGCCCAAGGACAATTCCATCTTGCACCTCTTTTTTCTTTCATTTTTCTTTGCGTCATGTGCTGTTTGGGGAGTATTTTTTGGAAGGGCCATCCTGCGTGAGATGGGCTAGGTGTTTGTGCCGGCCACTAGGGTCGCTTAGCTTACTCACACAGCTACCTCATTGCGCCTCTTTTTTTCTTTTCGTCATGTGCTGTTTGGGAAGTATTTTTTGGAAGGGCCATCCTGCCTGACACTGCAGTGCCACTCCTAGATGGGCCAGGTGTTTGTGTCGACCACTAGGGTCGCTTAGCTTACTCACACAGCTACCTCATTGCGCCTCTTTTTTTCTTTGCGTCATGTGCTGTTTGGGGAGTATTTTTTGGAAGGGCCATCCTGCCTGACACTGCAGTGCCACTCCTAGATGGGCCAGGTGTTTGTGTCGGCCACTAGGGTCGCTTAGCTTACTCACACAGCTACCTCATTGCGCCTCTTTTTTTCTTTGCGTCATGTGCTGTTTGGGGAGTATTTTTTGGAAGGGCCATCCTGCCTGACACTGCAGTGCCACTCCTAGATGGGCCAGGTGTTTGTGTCGGCCACTAGGGTCGCTTAGCTTACTCACACAGCTACCTCATTGCGCCTCTTTTTTTCTTTGCGTCATGTGCTGTTTGGGGAGTATTTTTTGGAAGGGCCATCCTGCCTGACACTGCAGTGCCACTCCTAGATGGGCCAGGTGTTTGTGTCGGCCACTAGGGTCGCTTAGCTTACTCACACAGCTACCTCATTGCGCCTCTTTTTTTCTTTGCGTCATGTGCTGTTTGGGGAGTATTTTTTGGAAGGGCCATCCTGCCTGACACTGCAGTGCCACTCCTAGATGGGCCAGGTGTTTGTGTCGGCCACTTGTGACGCTTAGCTTATTCACACAGCTACCTCATTGCGCCTCTTTTTTTCTTTGCGTCATGTGCTGTTTGGGGAGTATTTTTTGGAAGAGCCATCCTGCGTGACACTGCAGTGCCACTCCTAGATGGGCCAGGTGTTTGTGTCGGCCACTTGTGTCGCTTAGCTTAGCCATGCAGCGACCTCGGTGCAAATTTTAGGACTAAAAATAATATTGTCAGGTGTGAGGTGTTCAGAATAGACTGGAAATGAGTGTAAATTATGGTTATTGAGGTTAATAATACTATGGGATCAAAATGACCCCCAAATTCAATGATTTAAGCTGTTTTTTAGGGTTTTTTGAAAAAAAACACCCGAATCCAAAACACACCCGAATCCGACAAAAAAAATTCGGTGAGGTTTTGCCAAAACGCGTTTGAACCCAAAACACGGCCGCGGAACCGAACCCAAAACCAAAACACAAAACCCGAAAAATTTCAGGTGCACATCACTACCACAAACACAAATTTCTACTGTGATATTTGGCAAGGACTTTCCTCTATAGGATAAGTCCAAATGCTGAGTAGACTGAATTGTACTAAGGGGGTCATTCTGACCCGATCGCTCGCTGCATTATGTTGCAGCGCAGCGAGCTGGTTGCAACTGCGCATGCACCAGCGCCGCAGTGCGCCGGCGCATGGCAGCCTTCGTTACCTAGCGATCGCCTCTGAGACATAGGCGGTCGCTGGGCAGGAGGGGGCTGGACGGCGGCATTAAGCCGCCATTTAGGGGGAGCGGTCCGGCCAACGCAGGCGTGGCTGGACCATTGGGGGGGCGGGTCGCGGCAGCTGCGTGACGGCTCACGCGCAGCTGCTGTGGCCAGTGGCAGTGACAGTTAACTCCCGGCCAGCCGCAGGAGCTGCGCTGGCCGGGAGTTACTCCTCAAATACAAAGGCATCGCCACTGTGTGGTGCTTTTGTATTTGTGCGGGGGGAGGGGGCGGACTGACATGCGGGGCGGACTAGCCCTGTGCTGGGCGTCCCCCCCCCCCCCCGCATGTCAGGGAATATGATCGTAGCTGTGCTAAATTTAGCACAGCTACGATCAACTCGGAATGACCCCCTAAAATTGCAATGGATGGACTGGATGGCCATCTTTTATTTGCTTTTATATTTATTCAAGTGAGTCTGTAAGGGAGCTCCCACTGTGCACAGTACACCTCATATGGCAATCTACTGTACTGTACATAGTAAAACCACAAAGGAAAAAGTAAATGTTTCCCATCCAATTTTACCACATAATTTCACATGCAGTTTGAGGGTTGCAAACCACAAAACATCAGCCTGTGTAACTGTAGGATAATAAATCCTGTTATTTAAACATGAAACTGCATCAACTGTACTGTTTGGTGGTGTACTACCTGCTACTTAGAAAACGTATTCCTCACTCTCCTTCTCTAGTAAAATCTTCATATACTGTAATCAACTAAAAATACAAATACATAAAAATAACTAGATATGTGCACCGGAAATTTTTTGGGTTTTGTGTTTTGGTTTTGGATTCGGTTCCGCAGCCGTGTTTTGGATTCGGACGCATTTTGGCAAAACCTCCCTTAAAATGTTTTGTCGGATTCGGGTGTGTTTTGGATTCGGGTGTTTTTTTCTTCAAAAACCCCTCAAAAACAGCTTAAATCATAGAATTTGGGGGTAATTTTGATCCTATAGTTTTATTAACCTCAATGACCATAATTTCCACTCATTTCCAGTCTATTCTGAACACCTCACACCTCACAATATTATTTTTAGTCCTAAAATTTGCACTGAGGTCGCTGGATGACTAAGCTAAGTGACCCAAGTGGCCAGCAGAAACACCTGGCCCATCTAGGAGTGGCACTGTAGTGTCAGACATGATGGCACTTAAAAGAATTGGCCCCAAACAGCACATGATGCAAAGAAAAGAGAAAAAGAGGTGCACTGTGGTTGCTAGATGGCTAAGCTAAGCGACACAAACACCTCAATATCACAGGAATTATTCGTCCTAATCAATGGTATTATTGGTCCAAATCACTGGAAGAAAATGACAAAATCACTGGAATTATTTGGCAAGATCACTGTAATTAATAATTATAAATCACTCATATTAATTGGTAAAATCTCTCTATCACCTGCCTAGTGAAGTGGATTCTAGATGGGATTTTGTACCGGGGACACAATAACTTCATCAATTGTCTAAATTCCAATACACTAATGGCGCAAAATGGGCACACGTCTAACAGCGCACTGATTATACTGAGAACTGATTATACTGATCACTGATGATACTACGGAGAACTGACACTGAGCAGCGAGAACGGCACTGGACTATTGTACTGTAGTATACTGGTCCCCACAATGCAGCATGATATTGAGCACTGACCCGGAGAATAGAACTGAGTCTGACACAGAGCTGCAAGATACAGCAAAAGCCTACTGTACTGGACTACTATATACTGGTTGCCACCACAATGCTGCACTGTACTACTATATATTGGTCACCACAATGCAGCACAGATATGGATACTAGAAGTGACACGGAGCTGCAAGACACAGCAATGGCCTACTGTACTGTACTACTATATACTGGTGGTCACCACAATGCTGCACTGTAGTACTATATACTGGTCACAACAATGCAGCACAGATATGGATACTAGAAGTAACACGGAGCTGCAAGACACAGCAATGGCCTACTGTACTGTACAACTATATACTGTTGGTCACCAAAATGCTGCACTGTACTACTATATACAGTATACTGCTCACAACAATGCAGCACAGATATGGATACTTGATGTGAGACGGAACTGCAAGATGCAGCAATGGCCTACTGTACTGTACAACTATATACTGTTGGTCACCAAAATGCTGCACTGTACTACTATATATACTGCTCACAACAATGCAGCACAGATATGGATACTTGCAGTGACACGGAGCTGCAAGATACAGCAGTGGCCTACTGTACTGTACAACTATATACTGTTGGTCACCAAAATGCTGCACTGTACTACTATATATACTGCTCACAAAAATGCAGCACAGATATGGAATGGATACTTGCAGTGACACGGAGCTGCAAGATACAGCAATGGCCTACTGTACTGTACAACTATATACTGTTGGTCACCAAAATGCAGCACACTAAGCACAGATATTTGCAGCACACTGAGTACAGATATGGAGCTTTTCAGGCAGAGAACGTAGATATTTGCAGCACACTGAGCACAGATATTTGCAGCACACTGAGCACAGATATGGAGCTTTTCAGGCAGAGAACGTAGATATTTGCAGCACACTGAGCACAGATATTTGCAGCACACTGAGCACAGATATGGAGCTTTTCAGGCAGAGAACGTAGCCACGTACTCTCCGTTCAATCTCCAATGCACGAGTGAAAATGGTGGCGACGCGTGGCTCTTTATATATAATATGAATCTCGCGAGAATCCGACAGCGGGATGATGACGTACGGCCGCGTTCGGGTTAACCGAGCAAGGCGGGAAGATCCGAGGCTGCCTCGGACCCGTGAAAAATACGTGAAGTTTGGGGGGGTTCGGATCTCGACGAACCGAACTCGCTCATCTCTAAAAATAACAAGTGCATAAAAACATTGGTCAACACAAAGATCTAATAAATAACTGCTCCTACAGTAACAGCAGCTGCTGAAAAATGGGTTATTGGACACTAGTTAATCAATAGCTATAAAAAGGGCACTGATCAAAGATTAGTGTAATGTGCCACAATTGGCTAAATCACAAAGTGGAATCGATATAATCTAAAAATAATTTTGTACTATATTAATAAAAATATAATATATAGATACATAGTGAATTCAATTTAATACATTGAATTAATATTCTAGCAGCAGATAAAAATTGTACTTCTAATTAAATACAAGATAATGCACTTAATAGATAAGTCAGCCTATCACTGCATTAGACTCTAAAACCAGACTAAATATATACAATTTGAAGATCTTCAAGATATTTTATATATGATAGGAACTCATTGCAATGAGCAATACACCTATCCTAAATAATAGGGAAGTAATATGACTAGGGGAGCCAACTCCAACCACCATTATGCAGAACTAAAGTTAGTAGAAATAAATGGATATTCAATCAGGAAGAAAAAAATAAGGTCACTACTCCTTACCGCGCTATTGAAAGGAAGGTACCCAGAGACACTGGTGTATTTATAATAGGTGCAGTATGTGCAAGGGGGCCCACACCGCACACCCTGCACTAATTTTTTCAATATTTACCCTCTGGAGTCCCACATCGGGAACAGCAGCATTTTAGAAATTACCAGGAAAATGGCGCAGTGACCATTTTCCTGGTGTTTCACGCATGCGCAGTAAGGAAATCACTGGGAAAATGGCCACAGCATAATTTTCCCAGAGACCTGTGCATGCGCATTTGACAAAGTCCAGGAGGAAACATTCTTCCAATGAAGAGAAGTATGAGAACACAAGGACATGCACTGAAACTGAAGGGAGGTAGGATCAGGGGAAATTTGAGGAAAAATTAGACAGTCGAGCAATTTAAACATGCATGGGATAGACATAAGGATATCCTTACAAAGAAATAAGGATCAAATAAGGTTTGAGGTAAAAATATGGTGAAAAAGTGGCAGACTAGATCTGCCATCAAATTCTATGTTTCTATGACACATCTGTATATGTATTGTAAGTAATGATAGCCAGAGGACTTTTTCTTTTTTGTTTTTTAAATTGATGCACCATGCAATTTTTGGTTGTCATCTGTAAATAAACATAATTATTTATTTGTATATTTATTACTACTAACATTTATTTATATAGTACACATACTGTTTGTCACTGTATGCATCACTTTACAGAGAATATTTGTAGTCATTTATCAGTCTCAGTAGAACGAACAAGCTACTGCATATTGCCTACCACATGGACACATACACTAGGGTGTTTAATAAAAACTTAATTATTCTACTGTAGCAGTATGTTTTGAAATGTAGGAGAAAATCGATGCAAACCTTGTCAAAAATACAAAGTCCACACATAATTGAATTTATGAGCTCAATGCAGTAATGCTAACCAATATGACACTGTGCTGCTCGTAGGTTAGAGAACTATTAGTACTTCGTTCTTACTAGTCTTACTGGCCAGGAGAGCAGTCATCAAAGAGAATAGAGTACTGACTGGATATACTACAGTATTTAACGTATTCTGTCAATAATCATGCAAACATTTTCTAGAAAACAATGGGTGATGGATTTATGTATTTATTTATTGTAATGTTATTAAAGTCATTCCTTTATTATAAAGAGATAAAATACAAAGAGAGACAGGCACTCACTCCCGTCTACAATGCATTATGATGCCTGTGAGCTCTCTGAAGTAAAAGTTACAGTATATACAGTAGATGAAGGTAGCAGCAGCGTCACTCTTTGGACATGTAATGTTGCAGGTGGTTAGGCTCTGATCACAGGTCAACATTTCAGTTTTATTACAAAACTCTCATCAAATCCTGATGAAAATTTTTAATAAAATTTAAATATTGACCTATGATTAGAGCCTAACCGCCTGTCTTTGAAAGATTATTTATATAAAATGTCTTGCTGTGGTTACAAAACAGACTTGTAAAAGCTGGTGAAGGGTTCCTGGAGTTATGGATGGAGAGTGAGGTTGGGCTCCATCCATTAGGCCCATTTCAGGTCTTCAGCCTGAGAACAGGCTAATTAGTACTTACACCTGTAAGAGGCTACTAAAGCTGTGTCAGGATTTTTACTCAGGGTCTCACTACTGGGTGGACAGGTACTGTAGCAGGCATGTTAAGAGAAACTGTAATTTTTTGATCTTGAGTACTGTGCATATGCCTATGTTTGTGGTAAGGGCATTAGGTTCTACCATTTTTTGAGATAGGGAACCTGTTTGTTTAGTTAGAGCCCAGACTGGCTAGGATTTTGTTTTATGTCTTCTTTTACTGCTTAATAAACTAGCTGCGGCTAAATTGCATGAAAACCCTGGACTGGTGTGTTGTTTACTGGCTGCTGTGTGATTGGATGTGCTCATCTACCCCAGGAAAGGGAACCCCTACCTTGATCTCCTCACCATATTTAAACTCAAGCCAACAGTTTAAAATAAAATCTGCATAAATGGCAAATTTCATGGGTACTTTTACTGTCACTCTTTAGTTTTACAGTAACAAAATAGTATCTAAATTAAATAAAAGATTAAATAATCAATTTATTGATGTCATGGTGTGCTGGATTTTCATGACTGAAGCTTTTATTAAGTGTAATGAAGCAATGTATTTCTAAGATAAGATGAACAATGAATAAAATTCCTCTGGGGAGTAACCTGTAGCTTTCTTTAGTTTTTTTTTATATTATTATTCAGCTTGGAGTGTTTAAAAATGTCAAGGCCAAAAAGGTTACTTGGTCAGTGTCTTTTTTCACAATAAATCTCTTGAAATGCTGGCACATGGTCAGAAGGTTCCCATAATGCATTGCATGTCTGCTGCTGATAAGAGTGTGGTCTGTGTAACCTTAGAACATGTGACAAGAATACAGAAAGTACATTTCTATTATTTAGTGTTGAAAAAGGAAACTACTGCTTGCTGTAGATCAAACATCCTTAAAAGAGAAAACTGATAAGAAAAAGAAACTCTAAGACTTCATCCTCTTTAAAGCTGAAGGTTGCATGATTTTGATGTTTCAGATAAGTTATTTGTGTTGATTTTAGAAAGGAAACAGGAAAGAATAGTATGTGATCCTTAATTCATTTCTTATGCCTTCAATGACAGCTTCAAAGGAAATGACTCTTTCATATGAGTGAAGTAGTATAACTTGTGAAATGCTGGTTAATATTTTCAATATTCCAAAATGAAATACACCTGCTGCTATAATACAGACTATCAACACAAAAATAGGCAATTATTAGGTTTATTAGTCCATTGATTATTTGCTTATCTTTCAAAACTAAACAATTATTAGGTTTATTAGTCCATTGATGATTTGCTTACCTTTGAAAACTAATAGTAGGTGTCCTTTGTTGTGCGCACATCTATCTTCAGATCATGATCTGTTATAAAATTTGTTAATACTTACCATTACACTGCAATAATCCTCAGTAACCTGGGGCCTATCACTCAGTATACCATTCTAGTAATTATATGAAGATTTTGAAACAGCTTTCTATGAAAAAAAAAAAATAATATATATATATATATATATGTAAAATCACTTATTGACAGCAAGGATCACAACACACACTGGCTCTGACAGGAAAGTCTTTAGGCAACACTAAAGTCCAGTATGTATGTAATAGCAGCACACAAAGGCCATGGAAGTTAACAGGGTTATAGCTTAGTACTTTATAAGCAGAGAGTTTGTATGGTCAGTGCATAATGAGGCTTTTTCACATTGGTTAGCATATATTATTCATTACAAAAGGATTATTTCAGTAGATTGTTTTTGTTTAGGATTTTTAAGTCTCACAAGTCAGTCACTGCAATGGAGTTTAGTCCATTTAGTCTGGCAGCATATCTTGCAGTTGTATAACACTTTAGGGCTTATGTAATAGGGTCTAAGTTTGCCGGAGGTGCGGAATGTTGGACGATCTATGACTTTTTTTTTAAAGTGCCAATCATTTACAGGGCATGGTTTTACTTTGTAAATGATTGCCGCTTTAAAAAAAAAAAAAATCTTTCAAGATCTGACAGAACCTTATTACATATGCCTTCTTGTGTTTAATTAGCATTGTATTTAAAAGCTGAAATGCTCTGAAACAAATGATTTGTTCTTCAATGTCACACTCTTCTTCCAAATGTATGCACAGCAGTGAATACAGTATGTGTGGAAGGCCTGATCTTTGAACCTTGTTTATTTCTATTCTTTCAGCTTTGTTTCTCACTGACACTCCAGTGTCTTTGCTAAGATTGCTAACTCTCTGTCACTCTAATCTCTGTCACTAAGCAGAACGGGCTACCACAGCAGTTATTTTCTGCCCACTTTCCTTAAACCAACTAGCACTCACCAACAGCCACTTCTCTTCCATCAACTGTCTTCAAATCTTTCAGTTGACCTATCACAGGAACCCTCTCTGTTTGTACATGTGCAAAAAGCATTATGCTCTGTGGCAGACATAATACAATTAAACATGACTAGTGGCGGTTCTTTGATTGGGTGCTGCGGATCCCTTGTGGTGCCATATAAATAAAGGCTAATAGTAATATAATAATAATAATAATAATAATAATAATACTGTAGATGGATTGACAGATGGATTCCAGGCCTTGTATAGTCAGACAAGGGGGTGTGATGGGGGGGCATTAACAGCCAGATAGATAGATAGATGGTAGGGGAGAGGGAAGCTCACCATCAATGGGAGTGTGCATCAGTGACATGCCGTGAGGTGAGGCAGAGCCTTTCCTGTCATACTAATGTATATGCAAGAGTTTTGACTATATAAAGTATATGAAAAATACAAAGAATATATTAGAAATATCTTCTTTGCATTTTTATAATCATTGTTATAGTCAAAATTCTGGAGCAAAATGTCTACCTGCCTGCAGGGGCTGGCTGGGCAGGGGGCAATGCAATCTAAGTGATCCAGGGCTGTCTGACTGCAGAGGCAGGCAGAAGATACTCCTGATCCCCCTGGGTGCTCAGCTAGAAACAGATATAGAGTAGTACAGATGTGTGATTTTTTTGTAAACTCGCACCTAACTGAATGTACATATAGTATACCTGTATAGGTTCTGCCCATTATTTCATTAGCTATTTAAACCACACCCACATTACACTAACCACACACCCAACATTATTGTCATTCCCATTTTTCAATTGCATTCCCTATGGAAATCTGGGCCACTTGCTTGAGTTTGCTCCCCAGGCAGAAAGTTGCCAGCCAACCCCTGCAGGCTGCCTGCCTTGTCTGCACATCTCTGAACAATATTCACCAAATTCCATGCAGTATATACTGCTGCACCTTTGTATAATGCGCACATAAGCCCTGTCAATCTGACTCTGGTACTAGCCAGTGCCTCATGAGCCATTTACCTCACCGCACCGTTAGCTGGGTAGCGCCGATGATATTGCAGCAATGCTTCCTGATTCCCTCCAACAAGATGCGGCACTGGTCACACATTGAGGCAGCTCTGCACTCTGCCTTCCTTCCTGCCTACCACCCAGGAAGTAAATTGGAAGGCCAGCACAGCAGTACTAATTTAAAAAAAAATATTAAAAAAATTCAAAAGGGTGCAGTGGGATTGCTTGCTGGGCCTTCCGGCCCCATAGCAATTCTATCCCCTGCACCCTCTATGGTTACGCCACTGGACACATCTATACATTTGTTACCATGTTTGCATGGATTTTCACACCATTATCATGATTTTGTCTTGCTTTAAAAAAACATTTATGCAAATGTTCATACATACGCACAGCTGTGTTGGATGCCTACCACCATAATGCACTGATTGTATTTTTTTCATGAATTTATAGCATGTACTGTATACACTATTGAACAAAGCATAGCATGCAAACAAAACAAAAAAATTAGTCATTATTATTATTAGTAGTAGTAGTATCATTCAAAGTGCGAGTCGTTTTATGCAGCACTATACAGAGAATATGTAATCATTCACAGCAGTTGACAGTAGAGTTTACAGTCTATATTTCCTTACACACACCTCATGGGTGAATTTGTCATAAGCCAATTAGCCTACTGGTATTTTTTTGGACTGTGGAAGCAAACCAGAGTACCTAGAAATAGCCCAATAAACACAAGAATAATATACAAACTACACAGAGATGGGACCCTGGTGAGGATCATTGCTCTTCTGCCTGCCCCTCCTCCCATCTCTTGCTTGTGATGTTCTGCTACAGTATGCTGGATACGTCCCCAAGATTCCATACTCTTCCCTGGTTGGAAGCATAATCATATCCTTCATCATCAATCCAAGATGCCATCATTGTTCATTTTGCTGCTAGTGTCTCTTTTTTTTCTATATTCATATTACATTTTAGGAAAAATATTTTGGAAGTTATTTGATAATCTTTAAGGTAGAAAAAAATTATGAGGATCTTTTAATTTCTACAGCCCCGTAAACAATGCTTCAAACACTTAAAGTCACGTACAAACAATGCTTTGAGTAAAGATCTTCATTCAGTACATTCTTACACCTAATCTCAGTTTTCTTGTTCATAGTTCTTTTCTTTTGGGTTTTTTCTTTTATTGAAATGCTTTTCAAAAAGACACTAATTATACCCCTACATGGAACTCTTGTAATTATGCCTATTACAATTTGATTCATTTCCATATGTCAACACCATTGCAAGAGGATAAAAGTCCAATTTTTATAATCGGTATTGTCTGCAAGAAAATGCATATGGAACATGAGTGAAAAGCTCTTTGTTGAAATTAAAATGATGATTATAAATAAAAGTCTTCATCTGACATCTTGTAAATGGACACTTAGAAATAAATTGCCACAGTTGATCAAGAAAATTGCTAGCTACCTTTTATATAAATGAGGCAAATGCTTTTTAACATTGAACCAGCAATACATTTTTGTCATGTTCATCATTTTAGTGCACACATGCTTAATGTACTGTATACCAACTACTAGCCTTGTATATATATATATGAATACTTTTATTGCACAAAATTAAAATACAGATTTGCTGTGTTTATAAGAGATCAATGAATTATGAATGTTGTTAGTAACAGATATCAATGAATTACAAATGACTAAGCAATTGTTTTTTTCTAATTATATAGTACATCATCACAAAGTCAACAATAAATTTGGTAACTGCTCAATCCAATTAGTAATGTCACTCAGGTACATGAAATATAGGGGTCAAGAAACAAAAAAAACACTATTATCCCCCAGCACATGGGATGACATCAGCAACAGGATTTGAAAACTACATGGTGGTAGATAATTCAGAGATATCAGTTGCATATATTTGCAAAGATATGGTAAGCCCTCAGTTCAACTTCAAGGTGTCTCTGAGTACTGGGGGTACCTAACATTAAGTCTGGGGATAACTATCATCACAAAGGATCTGTAAACTGTATTACTGAAATATATCAGATTACATATAAACAAGGGGAGATACATGTAAATCGTGGGTGTAGTATGTTATCGCTGCGGTCGGTATCCCGGCGCCCAGCATACCGGCGCCGGGATCCTGACCTGAACACCGGGATCCCAACAGCCAGCATACTGAATACCCTGACAAGTGTAATGAGCATGTAAAGGAATGACACCACAGACTAAAAGCTTATATATATATATATATATATATATATATATATATATATGTCATGGAAATCCAAGCTGACTTCTAATATCTGTAGTAATTACAAAAAGATTGTAGTATTTGTTATTATACACATATTCATAATATATACTTGAGTGGTGGTATCAGAACACACTGACTATAAAGCAACAACTTCAGAACTCACTTTTTCAACTTATTAGGCATAATTCTGATTTGCACATTTTGCAAACACAATTCTGGATGCCAGCAGTGAACAGAATGTGAATAGACTTATAATACAACAAAGCTGTATGCCCTTACTGATCTATATGATCTCATGGTCTCACTTCTTCATTAGCAAAAGCAGGCATCATCATTATAATGGAAATTACAACTACCCCAAACTAGGTGCAGAATATGTGTCTAAGTTTGGTTGTCACTCAGTAATGCCCATTCAGCTGCCACAGAGAAACAGCAGTGATGTGTATGATTCACTTGAAAGTAGGGACATTGTTGCACCCACCTTATCTGTCTAATGTAAGAAGTAATACGGATGGGGGCATGTCCACTTCTCAAATCATCAAATGGCCTCACCACTACACAGTCCAAGCTAATTTTCACTCTAACAGTTAGACCTCAAAAAACAGACTGCTCCTCCTCCTAGACCACTATTCCCAAGCTCAGAAGTGATCAGGTTCTGCCTAATCCTCTGAACTGTGGAGTTCTAGGAAATTGACAAGATTAGAGGAACTCTAGTGGTCTTAAGACAATTGACCAACTGACAATAAATCACACTAGGACCATAACTACCATTTGGCCTTTGTGGCACTTGGTAATGGAGGGGGTGAGAGGGGAATAGGGCCTAGCTCATTCACCACAAATTTTAACCCTTAGGGGGACCATGGCAAATTAACGCATTTAAGGCTCTCTGCAAATTACCCCAGGTTTGTCTTTTATGCTACTGTAGCTCCTGAATCTGGGCTCCATCACATAGCAGTTATGATGCTGTGGTCCAGAAGTACTAAACTCCATCTTTTGCTGCTACAAATTCATTGTATCACTATTTAAGTTCCTACACTTTCTCTCTATATGCTCACAATACAAGTAAAATGACCCACCCTCACATACAAAGCCCTCAACCATACTTCTACTTCATATGTATCATATCTCATTTTAAAATAATCTGCTTCACGTCTCCTTATTTCTACCTCTTATGTGGATCTGGGCTGCTTTCCATTCCCACCACTTATAATATTGGTTCCATTACCCACTACATGCCATTATCAACTACACAAACTGTCCCAGGCTCTACCATGAGCCACACTGATTTTTTTTTAATGTGTCTGCCTTTTACTAACTAGATTGGAAGGTCACTTGTACAGGGCACGCCCTATCCTTTGGGAAGATGATAATGTAATATGCTATATACTGTATATATGTTTGCTTTCTATATTTATGACATAACTTAAGAGCTGATGTAAAATTCACTAAAATAATTAAAAGCTGAAAATGTCTTAAAAATGAAAGAAATATTTTATTAGGAACTGTATTTTTAAGCAGAATCTAGTATAGTTAAAAAGTAGATCAAACTGTAAAGCATAGCAGAATGTGCGGGTAATGTATAAGTACATTTTAGTAAATAAGTAAATGATCATAAAATGCGAATCTAAAAAATATATATATAGAAGTGACAGTTATTTTTGTAAATGTACAGATGTAAGATGCTTCCCTGAATCATGCATCAGTATCAATTTTATTAGCCTTCACATACTGTACAAGTGATATTAGTACTTGATGTACTGTAGGTGGTGCATTGAGCACTCTAAGTAAAAATTAAAAAAGACTAAACGTAGAAACTCTTATAATATCATAATACTGTATTAGCATATTTTTGGATAAACATTCTGTAGCTCTTGATTATGAATTTTTAAACATTTGCGCTACTATCAAACATTAGCATATTTTCCTGCTCACCATGTTTTACTAATTTACTAATTAGTACTGTGCTAAAGAGAAATATTACAGTATGTTAGTGGCATTACACAAAACATGTACTTTATGATATCATGTACTTAGGGGTGCCGACAGCCATGCCGAGGCCAGGTACAGGAGCAGGGGGTGGTCAATGCAGGTAGGTGTGGTCAGTCCCCCTCCCTAGGAAATATTCACATTTCTCCTGTGCGGCCGCACGAGGGGGGGGGGGGGGTGTCGAGCGGGTGTGATCACTCATGCAGGGAGAGAGAGGACACTGTTTCTGCAGCTACCTTTCTTTCCCAGTTCAGCACACAGCAGCGTGTGCTGTGTGCTGTGCTGGAGAGAGAGGATGCGGCAACAGCTGTCAGTCGACTTTCTCTCCACATCCAAGTGTCCACCATAAATCATGGGGAAGGGGGGGCAGGGGGACCCTCCAACATGATCAGGCCCAGGTAAAGAGCCTCTGCCCCCCTCTCTGTGCCACTGCATGTACTACACTGGAATATGCAAGTCATATGGCACTAAGAAAAATCATAATTAAAGAATGCATTGAAAAGATACAGTGGCCCAAATGTGTAATAAAAACTACCTACATGACACCTGTCCATTATGTACACAGTACATATATGAGGTTAAAAATAAATAAGGCTGTACTATTACTTTAAAAATCAAAAAGGGCCCTTAAGTTCAAGATTTTGTATTAAAGCAGGATACTCAAAACATCTTAGAAAGCATCTATCTCTGTTGAAAATTATGTGGAACAGTTTCAAAGTGATTCTCCCTGATAAAATTCATTAGGTCTAGGTAGAGTTGTCTTGAGTAGAGAAGCAAAGATAATACAAAAAGAATGATCAATTTCATACATTATGTTAACAGGCAACAATCCCACATACTTTTTTGTCTACATATATGGAGAAGGCATCTGACATAAAGGGGTCTATTTACTAAGTCTTCGATTGAGATAAACTGGATGGAGATAAAGTGCCAGCCAATCAGTGCCAACCTGTCATTTTACAAACACAGCCTGTGGCATGGCAGTTAGGAGCCTATTGGCTGCTACTTACTGTATCTCCGATTGTAATTGTCATGGTTACATGGTTTTGTTCATCTCGAACAGCCGCTGAACCTGGCGGCATTACATCCCATCCCATATCTGTTACTTGAGTCATACTGATAAAAGATATACTAAATTATTGCTTAGACCTCCATGAAAAGAAGTCTGCTTGCCTTTGTGGAGTTTTTTTTTGTTGATGCTGGAGATAATGATGACTCCCCTTTTCACATTTGGTGGCAGTGCCCTTCATTGTCAGGTGTGAGACATCTGTAAGGACATGCAGTAGCTGGGCTCCCTACTTATTTAACTCCTGAGTTTTAAATTTGATGGACCTACCTATTTATAAGCTTAAGATGTCCTCCTTAAACACTTCATGAATGCAGAGAGAGCTGTTATCACCTACCTCTGGAGATCCTCCACTCCACTTTTAATCTGTTACTTGTTCAAGATAATTTGCATATAAATGTCTATGGAAGACATAGGGTCTTCAGCCTTGGGCAACAATTTCTGCTGTTTGGCAATACTAGATGAGAGTTATATAATCTGTTCACAATTCTTTTAGAGCTTGCCGGATCACAATTGTAACTTCTACTATACCCATTTCCCAGATTAATAGCTACCCTTCACATTGATGTAGTACATTGCGCTCTATACACCCTTCCTTTAAGAAGATCCTTGACAACCCATACAACATACTATCAAATTGTGCTTGCTCTTTCTTCATAAAAAGACTTCCTTCCACACCCTCCCTTCCTCTACTCCACAGGTTTAAATTTCACCTTTATTGTTATTTATATTCCTGTTCACTAATGCAGTTTCCGCATCCTTGGCATCATGAGATCTTAGTTTACCCCATAATTGTGTTCCTTATGCATTTTTTATATGTGTGTACCATACGATGATTGGTCATGCATGCATTCAGCCAAAGATGAAGCTGTGTGGCAGCAGTGGAGGGATCCTTTTTAGCACCCTGTTTCTACTTTCCATAGAAAAGAGCGGGGCCAATGCCATTTGAAGATGGTGCTATTTCCTGCAAGCGAGTTTGCTAAATACTGGTTGGCCCTATTGGGCTCATAATAATGTATAGGCCATTACATATTACACGCAGAAACAAGCGTTTATGGTTTGCTCCTGTGTAACGGGCCCTTCAGTAATCATGAATAGGTCGCTATGTGATGTTTTAGTGCTAAAACTTTTAAAATATAAGGTGACAAGATAAAAAGGAGCGCAAATACATTATAAGTAGGTTTTATAGTATTTTTGAATATCTCCAGTTACAACGCTTTTTGAATAATTATGTTATATTATTAATCATATGCTGTAATACATAAGTGATGCTAATAGGTCTATTAGCACTTATGTCTACAATAACTTCTGGATTAATTCCTTATGATCGGCAAAATACTCCTTGAGTTATAAAATCCTTATAATTCATGCTAGAGATACATTAAGCCTATATTATTTGCATAATATTATTAAATGCTATTTCTAAACAAAAGAAATTAAAGCTCTGCAAACCTACATTGCATTCAGGATTGTTTGTTTTTTACAGATCCTTTGTTGTATCCAAAATACAATATATCTATTTTTGTGTTCTTTTTCAGTGTTATAATAAATACCTTATTCTTCAACAACCAATTAGACAATTACTCCCTCAGTACTACATCGCTTTTTCCCATAAGCAAGCTCTTTAGAAAATTGAATCTCGGAAATTGCACAGCCTTTGCTTCATCTGTCAAACTGCAGCGTTCACTTTATTTTATATTATCTTGTGTATGTGACTAAAGTCTAAATTTGTCATTTTATAGTGAATGAACTTGAAATGCTGTACTGGTACTTTATTTTACCTTACATAGTGAGGGTACAGCTATATACAGTTTATATAAAATGGAGTTTACTTTGTAATGATGTACATAAAAATGCAGACTTGTACTTCATTTACACTTGACAAACAAGATTTATTTTTTCAATTTAGCATACGCTTTTTTGTAGTTATGTGTAACTGGTTATATTTTAATTATAAGGAGACTGCATACCATATTTTTCAATAAAATACTAGTTAGCTTAAAACAGTTAATGAATACATTGTACACGCTCATTATATACCCTAGTTTACTACTTAGTTATCCCAAACAAACTAAACTTTATTTACTCTAATATTTTCCCGACATTGTGCATGCTTTAAACACATGCAAAGCCCTTGCCTTGGCAGTTTTGTGTTAAAGTGACATTTTTACTGGTACCTTATTTATACTGAGTGATAGGTCAATGGGTGTCAAGAATCACTATCGGGCATAGTAGCGGATCTTGCTACAGGCACACAGGATTTTTGCCTGGGGAGTCGCCTTCCGGAGGGCGCTGCGGCCATCTGGAGGGCACCGCCGCCGTGGCAAGATCCGCTACTGGTGGTGCTCCCCAGTGTTGGATGTTACTGCTGTGCGGTGTGCAATGAAGTCATCGTGCACTGCACGGCATTGTGGAACGGCACATAGACACTAGGGGTCATTATTGACCTCTAGTGTCTAAGTGGTGCTATGGGAGAGACGTCATGATATCTCTCCCATATATCAGAGGAGCGGCGCCGGCGGCCAGAGTCGGAGACAGAGGGCACCGGGAAGCAGCGGTCGGGAATCAGGAGCGGGGATGGTGAGTATTAATTTAAAAAATGTTTTTTTTTTTTTTATTTATGTTTTTGTTAGCAGCTCAACTAGGGGGCACAAACGGGGGCACAACTGTACTAGGGGCAAATCCACTGAGGGCAATACCACTGAGGGAACAAATGAGGCACAACTCTACAGGGGGCATAACTGACCATGCCCCTTTATGAAGCCACACCCATATTTTTGCCCAGGGCGCCACAAGGGCTAGAACCGGCCCTGATCGGGAACAGTGCTTCTTAACTATGCATTGGTGTGCCATTGAGTGGAGGTCAGGTGTTCAAGCTGGCTGTCCATCACCCTGGATCCGTTGCTGTTCCCAGTGTACCCCATTCAGTGTATCCCATTGTTGTCCTGCTTTCATGGACACTGGGCGCTGCCATGTTGGCAGGGGTCAGCTGATCTCTGATCCACCAACCAGAGTTGACTGGGTCAGCTAATTCTCTCCATTAGTCACAGCGCAGCAAGGGGGATATAAGTCTCACTCTGGCTTTTGCAAATTGCCTTGAACTATGGGGGTGATTCAGACATGATCGCTGTGCTGCTAATGTTGCTGACCTACGATCAGATAGTCGCCTCCAAAAAGGGAGTGGAAATTTGCCCATGCAAGTGTGTGATCGCAAGCGGGCAGCTGCAAATCCATTCACACCTCACTCATTGTGTGCAGTCTCTGCGCAGCCCAGGCTACAGTGCGATCACAACAGGATGATCGAGACGGAGCTGAAGTCAGACACCTTTCCTAAAAACGCATGGTAACGCCTGTGTTTTTCCGGACACTCCCAGTAAACGGTCAGTTATCACGCACGAATGGCCTCTTCCTGTCAATAACCTTGCAAATGCCCGTGCAAATGAAATTTTCTCACCATCCTGTTGCTGACCGGCGATGCCCATTGAAATTGTCCGACGCGTGTGTGCATTGCGGTGCATATGCATGCGCAGTTATGACCTGATCGCCCGCTGTGCAAAAAATGCACAGCAGCGATCAGGTCGGAATCAGGCCCTATGTTCCTTACTAGAGCTACGTATCCTGGCTCCAGACCTCTATGACTTTGCTGTCTATACAGCATTCCTATCTCCTGAGTCTGCTTCAGACGTTATGGAACTAGAGACCATACTTACCTACTTTGAAAACCTCCTCTCAGGGAGATGCCTTGAGAGGAGAAGCAGGTGGGTGGCGACAGGGGTTGGTCATGCTAATCGCGCTATTAGGAGTGGGCACCCCTCCTGAATTCTACCCACTTCTCTAGGAAGTAGGTAGAATGCAGCAGGGATGCCCACTCTTCCAGGGGGCTGGGGACTGCCTAAAATATCGGGTGTCCACTGCAGAAACCAGGAGAATAGAAAAGTATGCTACAGACCTCAGCCTGCACCTGTGTCTTAGTGTTTGTAATTGCAGCCTGCAGTACCAAATAGGTGTGTGCATTCAGGGATTGCAGCAGGTTCTCAGTGCTCATTACTTGCTTGCCTCAACATATCACCAGCTTCTGAGCGCACACCTTCTGCACTTACGATTATCTGGTTTCATATCAAATCCAGCCTGACTATTGTACATCCACTGTGTTTGCATTCTCCTGCAAAGCATTGTCAGTTCCAGTCTGATTCAACAAGTTCTGATGCATTCAGCTTAATTCTTCACACTTGCTGCATTCAGCTTTGCACAGAGCTTTCTTCAGTTCAAGCCAGACTCATTGGGGTATATTTACTAAGGGGGGAGTTTTTTTAAAACTAGTGATGTCGACTTTATGCTTGTCGATGTTAGAACTGTCAATCTAACATACCATATGCATATTGTGCTACATGATTTGCAAATATCAGAAAGTTCCATAGATTTAGAGCTGTGCAGCGGGCACTTTTTGTGTTTTGGTTTTGGTTCTGGTTCCATACACGTGTTTTGGAACAGGATTGGTTTTGCCAAAACCACCCTTTTGTGTTTTGGTTTTGGTATTGGATCTGGATTATTTTTGGAAAAAAAACACATAAAAGCAGCTAAAATCACAGAATTTGGTGGTAATTTTGATCGTACAGTATTATTAACCTCAATAACATTCATTTCCACTCATTTCCAGTCTACTCTGAACACCTCACAATATTATTTTTAGGCCAAAAGGTTGCACCGAGGTGGCTGTATGACTAAGTTAAGCGACACAAGTGTGCGGCACAAACACCAGTGCCACTCCTGGCAGGAGTGGCAATGCAGTGTCAGACAGGATGGCACAATAAAAAAATATAGGCCCCAAACAGCACATCATGCAAAAAAGTAAAACAGGTGCAATGAGGTTGCTGTATGACTAAGCTAAGCGACACAAGTGTGCGGCACAAACACCTGGTCCATCTAGGAGTGGCATTGCAGTTGCAGACAGGATGGCCCTCAAAAAAACTAGTCCCCAAACAGCACATCATGCAAAGAAGTAAAACAGGTGCAATGAGGTAGCTGTATGACTAAGCTAAGCGACACAAGTGTGCGGCACAAACACCTAGCCCATCTAGGCGTGGCACTGCAGTTACAGTCAGGATGGCACTTAAAAAAACTAGGCCCCAAACAGTACATCATGCAAAGAAGAAAAAGAGGTGCAATGAGGTAGCTGTATGACTAAGATAAGTGGCACAAGTGTAAGACGTGCTGGAATTTTCCCAGATGTAATATATGCAGAATATTGGTGGCACAGGAGAGCTTACCCCTAAACCACACACACAGACATGGCAATGCCTGTAAAATTAATTTGGATAATAATAACCCTTTTATTTGGAGCTATTATAATAATATGCAGCACAGGCGAGCGTACCCCTACACCACACAGGGCAAACCCTGTAAAAATTATTTGGATAATAATATAAGTAATGTATATAACACTTTTATTTGGAGTAAATAATATACAGCGCAGAACACCACCACTGGACTTATGGCAGCAAAAGACACCACCACTGGACTGATGCAGCACAACACAGCACCACTGGACTGGACTTATACGGCAGTACACCTGGACTTATACAGCAGTATCCCTGGACTTGTACGGCAATGTCAGACAGGATGGCACTTGAAAAAACTAGTCCCCAAACAGCACATGATGCAAAGAAGTAAAAGAGGTACAAGATGGAATTGTCCTTGGGCCCTCCCACCCACCCTTATGTTGTATAAACAGGACATGCACACTTTAACAAACCAATCATTTCAGTGACAGGGTCTGCCACACGACTGTGCCTGAAATGAGTGGTTTGTTTGGGCCCACACCAAAAAAGAAGCAATCAATCTCTCCTTGCACAAACTGGCTCTACAGAGGCAAGATGTCGACCTCATCCTCCAATTCCTCACCCCTTTCAGTGTGTACATCCTCCTCCTCACAGAGTATTAATTAATCACCACTGGAATCCACCATCACAGGTCCCTGTGTACTTTCTGGAGGCAATTGCTGGTAAAGATATTCCCGGAGGAATTTATAATTCATTTTGATGAACATCATCTTCTCCACATTTTTTGGAAGTAACCTCCTACGCCAATCACTGACAAGGTACTGGCTGCACTAAACACTCTTTCGAAGTACACACTGGAGCGGGGGGGGGGGCATCTTAGGTAAAATAAAAGCAGTTTGTGCAAGGGTATCCAAATTGCCTCTTTTCCCTGCCAATATACGTACGGACTGTCTGGCATGCCTACTTGGATGCTGTCACTCATATAATTGTTCACCACTCTTTCAATGGTGACAGAATCATATGCAGTCAAAGTAGACATGTCAGTTATCGTTGGCAGGTCCTTCAGTCCGGACCAGATGTCAGCACTCTCTCCTGACTGCCCTGCATCACTGCCAGTGGGTTGGCTAAGAAATCTTATCCTTTGTCTTGCAGCCCCAGTTGCGAGAGAAAATGAAGGAGCATCTGTTGACGGGACACGTTCCGCTTGAGTTGACAATTTTCTGACCAGCAGGTCTTTGAACCTCTGCAGACTTGTGTCTGCCAGAAAGAGAGATACAACGTAGGCTTTAAACCAAGGATCGAGCACGGTGGCCAAAATGTAGTGCTCTGATTTCAACAGATTGACCACCCGTGAATCCTGGCAAAGCGAATGAAGGGCTCCATCCACAAGTCCCACATACTTTGCGGAATCGCTCTGTCTTAGCTCCTCCTTCAAATTCTCCAGCTGCTTCTGCAAAAGCCTGATGAGGGGAATGACCTGACTCAAGCTGGAAGTGTCTGAACTGACTTCACATGTGGCAAGTTCAAAGGGTTGGAGAACCTTGCACAAGACGGAAATCATTCTCCACTGTGCTTGAGTCAGGTACATTCCCCCCTCCTTTGCCTATATCGTAGGTGGATGTTTAGGCTTGAATGGCCTTTTGCTGCTCCTCCATCCTCTGAAGCATATAGAGTGTTTAATTCCACCTCGTTGTCATATCTTGCTTCAGGTGATGGCAGGGCCTTCGGCAAGCAGTGGCTGAATGTCGAAAGTGGCCAGCAATTTTTCGGGCAACCAACAGCATCTCCTGTACGCCCCTGTCATTTATTAAAAAATTCTCCACCACCAAATTAATTGTATGTGCAAAAACATGGGATGTGCTGGAAATTGCTGAGATGTAATGCACGCACAATATTGGTGGCATTGTCTGATATCACAAATCCCCAGGAGAGTCTAATTGGGGTAAGCCATTGTGCGATGATGTTCCTCAGTTTCTGTAAGAGGTTGTCAGTGGTGTGCCTCTTACGGAAAGTGGTGATACATAGCGTTGACTGCCTAGGAACAAGTTGGTGTTTGCAATATGCTGCTACTAGTGCCCCTGCTGTTGTTGTTGTTGTTGCTGCGGGAGGCAATGGATCTACCCAGTGGGCTGTCACAGTTATATAGTCCTTAGTCCTCCCTGTTCCACTTGTCCACATGTCTGTGGTTAAGTGGACAGTTGGTACAAATTCATTTTTTAGGACACTGAGGACACTTTTTCTGACATCTCTGTACATTCTCGGTATCGCCTGCCTAGTAAAGTGGAAACTAGATGGGATTTGGTACTGGGGACACACTACTTCCATCAAGTTCTACTGAACTAATGGCGGATACCGGATGCATGTCTAAAACTAACATAGCTGTCAAGGACTCAGTTATCTGCTTTGCAATAGGATGACTGCTGTCATATTTCATCTTCCTCACAAAGGACTGTTGGACAGTCAATTGCTTACTTGAAGTAGTACAAGTGGTCTTCTGACTTCCCCTTTGGGATGATGATCAACTTCCAGCAGCAACAACAGCAGTGGCAGCAACATCAGCAGTAGGTGTACCACTCAAGGATCCTCCGGAGGAATCCCGGTTAGGAGAGGACTCCTCAGTCTTGCCAGTGACATGGCCTGCAGGACTACTGATGTTCCTGACTGAGGAGAGGAGGAAGTTGATGTTGAGCGAGTCTGTGGTGTGGCTTGCAGGAGCTTGGGTACAAGAGGAAGAAGGGACTTAGGTGTCAGTGGACTGCTTACGCTCTTACCCAAAGTTTAACAACTTGACACTGACTTCTGATGAATGTGCAGCAGGTAACATATAAGGGAGGATGTTCCTAGGTGGTTATCATCCTTATCCCTACTTATTATGGATTGACAGAAGCAACACATGCTTGACACCTGTTGTCCGGATCTGTGGAGAAATAATTCCACACCAAAGAGGTGGCTTGTTTGGTATTTTGCCCAGGCATCACAATGGGTTTATTCATCCCATGGACAACAGGTGTCTCCCCTGGTGCCTGATTTAAACAAACCACATCACCATCAGAATTCTCATTGTCAACTTTCTCCTCAGCGCCAGCAACACCCATATCCTCATCCTGGTGTACTTCAACAGTGACATCTTCAATTTGAATATCAGAAACTGGACTGTGGGTGCTCCTTCCGGCACTTGCAGAGGGCATGCAAATGGTGGAAGGAGCCACCTCTTCCCATCCAGTGCTGGGAAGGTCAGGCATCGCAACCGCTGACACACTTGGACTCTCCTTGGGGATTTCTGATACCATCTCAGAATGCACAGTTCTTTTCTGTGCTCTTTCCAGCTTAACTCTTTTAATTTTTCTAGCAGAAGGATGAGGGCTTCCATCGTCATTTGAAGCTGAACCACTAGTCATGTACATAGGCCAGGGCCTTAGCTGTTCCTTGCCACTCGGTGTCGTAAATGGCATATTGGATAGTTTACATTTCTCATCAGACCATATAAATTAATTTTTTGGGGTCTTTTTACTGAACTTTAGCCTTTTGCATTTTACATGGCCCCTACTATCACATTGGGCATCGGTATTGGCAGACGACATTGACGGCATTTCATTGTCTATGTCTTGACTAGTGGCAGCAGCTTCGGCACTAGGAGGAAGTGGTTCTTGCTCTTTCCCTATTTTATCCTTCAAATTTTTGTTCTCCATTGTTTTTTGCAGTTATACAACACAATATGCTGCACAGGACAGCGTATATCTACTCCACTAAGGGCAAACCCTGTAAAAATTATTTGGATTAAATATTAATAACCCCTTTAAATGGAGTAAATAATATTCAGCACAGATCAGTACCACTGGATTTATATGACAGTATCACTGGAATTATACGGCAGTACCACTGGAATTAAACGGCAGTACCACTGGACTTATATGGCCGCACCACTGGACTGGATTTATATGGCAGTACCACTGGACATATACAGCAGTACCGCTGCACTTATACGGCAATACCACTGGAAATATACGTCAGTATCACTGGACTGGATTTATACGGCAGGACCACTGGACATATATGGCAGTATCAGTGGATTTATACACCAGTTCTACTGGACTTATATGCCAATATCACTGGACTGGATTTGTACGCCAGTACCACTGGATTTATACGGCAGTACCACTGGACATAAACTGCAGTATCACTGGAGTTATACGGCAGTACCACTGGACATATATGGCAGTATCACTGGACTGGATTTATACGGCAGTACCACTGGACATATACGGCAGTATCACTGGACTGAATTTATATGGCAGTACCACTGGACATATATGGCAGTACCACAGGACTTACATGGCAGTAACACTGGACATATACGCAGTATCACTGGATAGGATTTATAAGGCAGTACCACTGGACATATACGGCAATATCAGTGGATTTATACGACAGTTCCACTGGACTTATACTGCAATATCACTGGACTGGATTTATATGCCAGTACCACTGGATTTATACGACAGTACCACTGAACATATACGGCATTATCACTGGATTTATATGCCAGTACCACTGGACATATACGGCAGTATCACTGGACAGGGTCTATACGCCAGTACCACTGGACATGCATGGCAGTTCCACTGGACATATACGACAGTATCACTTGACTGGATTTATACGCCAGTACCACTGGATTTATACGGCCGTACCACTGGAGATATACGGCAGTATCACTGAATTTATACGGCAGTACCGCTGGACATATACGGCAGTATCACTGGACAGATACAACAGTATCACTGGACATATATGGCAGTACCACTGGACATATACTGCAATATCACTGGATTTATATGGCATTACCACTGGACATATACGGCAGTATCACTGGACAAATATGGCAGTATAACTGGACATATACAGCAGCACAGGGAAACCATCAATGGACTGATTCAGGATAACACAGCACCACTGCAATGGACTGGACTTATACAACAGCACTGAACATATGGCAGCAGAGGACACCACCACTGTGACTGGACTGATGCAGCACAAGACACCACCACTGGACTGATGTACCATAAGACAGCACCACTGGACTGGACTTATACAGCAGCATTGGACATATGGCAGCAGAGGACACCAGCACTGTGACTGGACTGATGCAGCACAAGACACTACCACTGTACTGATACAGGACATTGAGGACGGAGACATGTCCTCTCTCTACACTCTCCAATGCTGGAGTGAAAATGGCGGCGACGCGTGGCTCCTTATATGGAATCCAAAAGCTACGAGACTCTGACAGCAGGATGATGAAGTTTTGCCTCATTCTGGTTTCTGAATCAGGCGGGAAAACTTGAGCCTGACTCGGATCTGGGCTCGGGTAGTTAAGTCCAGTAGGGTTCGTTTCACAGGAAACCGAACCCGCTCATCTCTACATAGAATAGGTTAAAAACATGTACCATCACAACTGTCCCTATATGAATATTGTGCCATACTTGTTTCTCCTCCTCCTTTAGTCTGTGCTTCCAATTAGAATGAGCTGGGTTTTCTATAGCTAATTTTTCATGTCTACATTTATTGGGGGGAATTCAAATGTTTGAAAAGTCAGATGGGTGTCTGTTTTTTCCTATCTAATAGACAGGTAAAAACAGACACCCAACCGACTTTTCAAACATTTGAATTCCCCCCATTGTGTCTACCTTGCATGTTCCTGCTTTAAGTATGTACTGTTTTCTACAATCTCTTGATCTGCAGTGTAGTGGGGCACCTGAATGGGGTGATATTTTAAACTACTTTTTAGATGCCATTTTGTCCATGTGTAACTCAATTTTGTATATGCATGACCACATTGCTTTATATTTGTACTTTTTATTAAGATTAGTGCTTTGCAGACATATAGGCACCAGTTAGAATTATAGTCTCACGTTAAGCTCCACAGCTGTCTTACACCTTTGACCTAGTATGAAAGATATAGTGAGTGGGAAGTGTACACAGTTTTAGGCTGGCTGATTATAATAAATACATGTATATAAATACATGTTCCTGTTATCAATATCTCAGATGGGAACTGTCTAGTAAGATGTTTGGGGTATTGTATTCATAAGTACAGGAAAGGGTACAGTTGTCTAGGATAACATAAATTATGTTATACTGAATGACTACTGCACCCAGCTACACAGACCCTGAATGTAATATCTGTTAAGACAATGTTAGCGTATCCTTGCAGGGATATAAAGCCTAGAGACTTACACATAGTAAGTAGTTCCGATCGAAGCTAGGTCTAGCTGCAACGAACCTAGACTTCTACAAATCCCCTCCAGCTTTTAACTTATGACAAAGTTATTAGGTGGAACCCTGGAGAACGACTGAACTACATTATTTAAACTACTTAATCGATGACCATCATCTGGGACAGATCTTAAAACATCTGAGATAAGAGCGAAGTATTCTAATTTGTTCTTGCTATTATTGTAACCGAGTATAATTTGTTACTTACTGCACGTGCATGTTTTCATTATTGTAATTTAAATATAAATAAATGCTTATCCTTTTTAATATGTCCTGCGTCAGTCTCCATATTTAATACATTGTATCCCAGAACCTGGTCACTTGAGTTTTTCAACCGACAACAGCACCTTAGAAATATATAATGATGATAAAAATAATGATGATGATGATGATGATGATGATGATGATGAAAATAAAAATACTTTGTGAGTTACAACAGCAGAATGAGACTTGTACTTTGATGTACATTTGCATTTGAGAACATTTTATTTAAGCCATGGACGTTTTAAATACTGTTAAAAGGCTGTATTAGCCTTTGAAATCTACCCCACCCCACATCTTTTATTAACCCATTTATTATTCACTTAATCCAATGGGATAGGTTCTCTTTGATTCATGTATCATCCCGGAGTTCTTGGCAATGAAATATCCTTACAGACATTGCAACTTTCAGGAACTCATCATTAATGAGAGGTGACCAGATGAGGACGCTATAGTGCCTGGTATAGGAAGTGGCAAGTTATAAAGTGGCAGCTTAAAATCAATAATAGCATTATACCTGAATGTCATTAGTTACACCTTCAACTGATATCTATTGCGAATTGACTCTACCTCTCTCCTTCTCATTAACAGGTATACCTATTCAGATCACAACTGCAGCCAATTTCGACTATTGTTAATTAAGTATTTCTAGGTAAACCTATTCAGATCACAATTGCAGCCAATTGTAACTATTGTTAAAGAAGTATTACTAAGTAAACCTATTCAGATCACAATTGCAGCAAATTTCAACTATTGTTAATGAAGTATTACTAGATAATTTGATCAACTTGTACTTTTATGGGATTTAAGTGATCTGTGTTTTCATATCATAGCAGTGATTGCATTTCATAGTTAAAACTTCAGATAGCTGTTATAAGTGGATTTATATCTGAACTACTGTATGTAAAGAACTTATAGTGATTGAGTATGGTTTACCGACTTTACATTTGTTAGATATGATTAACACCTTTCACTGGAGGTGGAGGGTTGCTGTGTGGGGGTAGGGGTTGTAATTAGGATGAACACATGTTGCAGTAGTCCTATTTATTCAGTATAGGTTAGGACGCCAGTCCTTTAGGATGCTACAGTGCCTAGTACAGTATATGAATTGGCTAGTTATAAAGTGTCAGCTTAAAATCAATAATAATGTTATACCTTACCTGCATTAAACCGAACAAAAACAGAAGGCAAACAATCAACAAACAAACATTACTACAGAAGGACTGCCTTACAACCTCAAAGCTCAAAGTCATTTTGTGGCCTCTCCCAACCACTGCAATGAGAACTCCAGGACCAGGCTTACGACCCCTCCGGCTGAAAACATTAGATTTGCCCCCAGGCCTAACACTCAACATAAGCAGGAAGCTATGGGGGAAAGCACCAGGAGCAGGCTCAGCAGTGACAGTTACATCGGACTTGAGTGTACTACCCACATTCTCATACACCACCATTCTGCTCCCATGAGACCAGGACAATTATAGTTTTATCAAAATAATGTTAACCTAATTTTCCCCCTCTGTTGATTACCTGCAAATATTTTTTACCATGCGTTTTTTCCTCTCTTCCACCCCACTGTTTGCACACCCTGCCAGTGTGACCATCGCAGTGCACCCCAGATGGTGGCCTCGGATGGTTCTTCCGCGGGCAGGACGATCTTTATGTGAATCTTTCCAAACAGGGTATATCATACTACTATTACTACTACTACTACTACTACTACTACTACTTCTGCTACTAATACTAATACTACTACTACTACTACTACTACACATATATGTATGTACTGGGCCCTTGTATGGCTCACCTCGCACACTGTATCCTTCGTAGTGTGCCCAACATGGCTGCCTCATCTGGTAAGCTTGTGGATGGGATGAAAAATACATGGACCTGACTGTTACGTTGGGACCCTACTCTTAGCATTAGGATGCTGAAATCACTCCATTTTGTGTCATCACTTCTAGGGGTAGACTATTCCACCCAGGGTAATCCTATGCAGTGTGCCCAAGATGGCTGCCACACCTGGTACAGTACCTGTGAGGGTGGAATACACAACCCTTGGAAGTTGTTACCCAAAATGCCTACACCCATCCTGCTATATGCTTACTGTGTGCTCAAGGTTTTCTTTTTATGTCTGTGTGTCTTGTCAATTGCAGTATTACTTAAATCTTCTGTACTATGTGCATTGTTTTTGATGTCGTTAAAGTGCCTTGAGTACTGTTGGAGAAAGAGTGCTATAGAAATAATAAACTAATTATTATTATTACTTGTAGATACTTTACATAAGAAACAAATAGGGTCACACTAATTGGTCAGAGAGCAAAAACTGACAATGTTACATACTGTAGATAGAAGAAGATGTACAATATCACATTGGTTTAAGTGATCAATGAGTAAATGAGGAATGTGTGGAGAATGTTTATTTTTTATGGTGGCCAGTTCTGTCAGACATCAGGTGCCAGTGGATCATTGATGTTTGGGCATGTGGGTACTTGTTTTTTCCAAGTGCCATCATGCACTGACAGCCATTCCAAGACCAGTAATTCACCTGTATAGAGCAATATTATTTCTAGTATTAGCCATTACCCCCATATCCATAGCCTTCCAGGGTACAGAGAAGAACCTTAGTGCTTTTTGTACTAGGGCTGGTTGGACATAGGAGAGGGGTCCTGCACATTTTTTTTATTCCACTCCTCTGGGAAAACCAGCCCTGGTACCAACTGGTCTTGTTTTAGTGGGAAGAGGTTGGGGGACCCAGCATTGATCGTTTTTCTGTCCTAGCTGGTTAAGCCTCATAATGGTATTGGAAAACATGGAGGCAAGCCACATGTTTTGTCTCCTCAATTTTTCTAATACTAGTATAGGCACAAGTGCTAATGCTTGTTAACAATTTTTTTATTAATATTTAACAAATGGAACTCTTGGAGCATTAGCATCTCATGTATCTCACTACCCTCTTGGTAGTTTATAGTTTTTAAAGTTGTTTCAGTGTGATTAAAGCTAGTTTATAGCTCACAGTCTGTTGAATCTGACATCTTGTATGATTCGCATTACACACATCTGGAGAGCATGTTGTGCCACTTCAAAACCCATGGGATATACTATACTCCCATTCTATTACATTAGGAGACATTAATCTCACTGGAAACTCTCCTGTATATTGCCACTTAAAAAAAAAATTGGCTATTACATTCCTCCAGAGACTTAATTTAGTAAATAAAAAGACAACTCTATATAATAAATGCTGTAAACTGGAAATCAAAAACATGAAAAAGAGTGGCCAGAAAGCATACAGAAGTCATCTGCACTCTACATAGATATCACCAGAAATGCTGTATGCAGCAGTTAGAGTTGTGCCACCCTTGTGGGTTGTGACACTAGCCAAACCCAAGCCAGTACTTCAAAGTACCACCTGTGCTCCATATGTCTGCTTACAATGCTTTTCTGCAAAATTAGAAATCACTATAATTCTTGTTATAAAGAAACTTTATTTTATAAATATTTATATGGAACGGATGAACATTTGGAAAAAAATATTAATTTCAAAACCTCACACTAGTACAGGTTGAGTATCCCTTATCCACAATGCTTGGGACCAGAGGTATTTTGGATATGGGATTTTTCCGTATTTTGGAATAATTGCATACCATAATGAGATATCATGGTGATGGGACCTAAATCTAAGCACAGAATGCATTTATGTTTCATATACACCTTATACACACAGCCTGAAGGTCATTTTAGCCAATATTTTTTATAACTTTGTGCATTACACAAAGTGTGTGTACATTCACACAATTCATTTATGTTTCATATACACCTTATACACACAGCCTGAAGGTCATTTAATACAATATGTATAATAACTTTGTGTATTAAACAAAGTGTGTGTACATTGAGCCATCAAAAAACAAAGGTTTCACTATCTCACTCTCACTCAAAAAAGTCCGTATTTCGGAATATTCCGTATTTCGGAATATTTGGATATGGGATACTCAACCTGTAATGTACTTTATAGTAATCAAACATTTTATGCCATGTTTGTTCATTAAATAGAGATCCAGAAGACTCCATTACAGTTAACCCACTCGCTTTTAATTTTATTACCTCTCCTCCAAAGCCTTAGTACAGATGTGTCCTTATATAACTAGCATCTATACACCATATAGCTCAAGACTTCGGGTATGACTGAAACGCTCCAAGAGGTGTAGCATACTGTACTTTACTTTACATTTTGCCTATTATTCACATCCCAAGGGGTGAGTAGGAAGGGCCTTATCCACTGGAGCACATGATTTTAGTAGACCTGTCCATACCTGTCTTATTTTATACCCTTTATCTAACGGCACACCTATGAACCATCTAGACATAATTTATACCTTTTAAACGTAACAGTTGTCATCTTTGTGACTCCTATATTACATAATACTCAGCTCCTTCTATAATTAAGCCAGGGAGCCTTTTTAATATAATTTTATATCTAACTGCATAATTTTTTCACCTGCTGCCACCAGAAAACCATTGTTACTCTGTATGCTAATGATACCGTAGATTGTAGTGCGGTTTTCTTCCCTTAGCAACAAAGTCATACAGTACTGGATTTGTTGATTAGACTGTACCTTACTACAGAAGTGACAGCCCTACTCTTTGCCGCAAGCGGGTTGCAGGCAGGGGCGGATTGGGAACAAAAAGGGGCCCTGGAAAAATTTGTACTAGTGGTCCTGCATGGGCAGCACCAGAGGTGTTAGGTCTAGCAATGGGCCATGGCAGCAGCACCCTCCCCCCAAGACTTTCCAGATACTGGGCATATCCAGCATCAAGGGGGAAGTTAAAAGGAAATAAAATTCAATATTATGAGCACATTATATGATACACCTTCAGAATTTAGGAAACTATATCATTCTTTAGAAAGATATATTTTCTTGCTTATTACACCAACCATATCCCAATCACTATTCACTCAATCTTATATGTCAGCCAAGCAGGCAGACAGAGCATACACTAGATCATCTGCAATCACAGGCTAAGTGGCAATGTCATTTTCATATATGCAAATTATTTTGCATCTTATTCATTATGTCTATAAAAAAGACCACATGTCCTCAAACAAAACAGGCCCCACGGGTGCGTCGGCCCACCTGGAATCTTCCCTGTAGACCCTATGGCCAATACACCTCTGGTTGCAGGTGTGCATGCATCGCAATTATTCGCGCCCACCTGCGACCCATTTGCAGCAGTGTACACACCTTGTGATCCTATGGATCGCTGGTGCATATGCAGTGCCCATGCATGTTTGCGGGTATGATAGTTACAGCAATCAATCTGTGATTGCCATGGCTAGTGGCAAAGATGAGGGCTGTCACATCTGTATTTTAACTTTGTGAATTTCATAAATCAGCAGATATCAATTTTATTATTTACATATGGCTATTTTTCAAAACTACTTGGCAAAGGCATATAAGATTGTGAAAATACAAATTTTTTAAGAATTGTAATTTCTCAAAAGAAAAAACAATATCTCTAAAAAACCTGAGCAAATACTAATATATTGTTATCCACCCTGCTGACAAAGTGGTCAGGATAGTCATATTACACACTGAAATATATTAGTAAGAAAAATACAGACACCTGGCAGATGCTTATGTTTATAAAAAAAGACTCTGATCCTCCAAACAACTTCAAGAAAGAAACATGCTTTAAATTTAATAGTCCTATAGAAGACAATGTTAGGGTTGGGATTGAAATGCCGGCAGTTGGAATGCCAGCGTTCAGAATACCGACTGTGGCATCCTGATATTGAGAATCCCAACAGGGGAAAGGTAATAAAACTTACTTCCACACAATTGCCCCCTAACCCTCCCTTCTAGAAGCCTAAAGCTAAATCCCCCCCCCCCCCCCCACAGCCTAACGCTAACTCTCCCTGCTGGTGCATAAACCTAACCCCCCTCCCCGCAGCCTAACCCTACCCCCCGCTGCAGCCTAATACAAACCTTCCCAAGGGGTGCCTAACCCTACCACTCTCCATGAAGTCTAACCCTACCACCTCGGCCTAAACCGAACCCCTCCCCCCCACAGCTTACCTCTCCGGCATCTGGGAACATGCTTGATCGGGATCCCAGTGGCCTGGATTCCGGTACTGGGCTTGTGACCCAATTCTGCATGCCGGCTGATTGCCAACTACTGACTCCACAATCTGTGCGGCAGTGCGGACCTCCGGCTAAAGCCAACTTCACCCTTGTCTGATGAGTTCTGCAAGCTGCTTTCGAATCAGAACTCCTGGTATTAGGGCCCACTCATGGAAGTGCTGTGTCTTCCCAGCTGGACTGGTACCTGACAGTGCCGAAATAGCACTTTTAACTAGATCATACTTCTCTGCATCAGTTTAGGACAAATCAACATATTCTTTCTGTGCTTCACCAGTGAGATAGGGGGCAAGTTTATCAGTCCAAGAAGTGACTGCCCACTTTAAATGTTGTGCTACCCCCTCAAATACCAATACATATTTCTCTGGGTTGTCTGAGGCAGACATTTTCTTTAAGTGCCCTACAGCTGTTGCTCCCACTGACTGTGACACTAGCTGTAGCAATTGTTCCTCTGTCCTCTAGTGAGAGACGAACAACTTTACCATGGTGCAAAATACCTCCTCCATTGTAACTTTTGGAGGTTTATTCAAAAGTTTATGTGCTTTTAAATAAGGGCAATGAGAAAACACTGACATGCATTCAGCCGCACCAGACTGCATGGGAGAGGTGCACTGCAGGTAAGACACACATTTTCTATCCTCCATATACATAACTACCCTGGGTTTATCAGCTAAATACCCCTGGTTCCTCTGTAGCACACTTTTTCTATTTCCACATATGTTACAAATTGCATCATGATATTATTTATGTTTTAATATTTGTAGAACATTTTATCCTTATGCTTTGGTATTTAAGAATCTACAAGTGCCATTTAAAAAATAGGTCACACAAAGATCTTTGTTTAATGAAACTATAATATTTCAGTGTGTCTGAGCATCCATTGTTTATTTAAGTATTATCAGAGTTATGAAACATTGTGGAACTTAAAAATTAAAATATTCCGTTTGAAATTGCATTTAACATAATCACAACTGCATTACAGTATCATTTTATTGTAAAAAGTCAAATCTCTGTCACATCACTTTATCTACCAAATCACAGCCAACAAACCAGAAAAGTAAATTATTCTCAGCTGTTGGATTGCTTAATTTAATATTTACTGTGTGTTCCTTCTTATACTTCTCAAGAATGAAGCAAGTATTTGTGCTATGTCACAAAACATGAACCATAGTCAGATAAATTCTATTCATGGTGATAACTTACAAGTGTTCAAAGGTTGTTCCATTCATAGTCTGCAGTACTGTAGTGTATTATTGCTGTATATTATATGACTTTTCTAATCATCATCATTGTCATTATAGTATTGTGCTTTAAATCAGGAATCAACATGCATCAAGTGCTCTCTCAGTCAATTCCCAGTAAAATGGTAAAAACAATAGCAGTTGCTTATTGCAAACATACAGTATACTGCATAAATAATCTAAACTTTTTTTTTAATTTTAAGACAATCTCATTTACAGTACTTAAATTCATAGTCAGATTTGATGCACACATTGAAAAATCATGTTCTATTTAAATTCTTCCCAACAATACTGTATATTGGAAACTAACATGGGGAAAACATCTAATCTATGCCTTCCACTGTCAAATATTGCAGTTTATAGAATTATGTATACTATATACAGTATACTGTATAAATATTAATAAAACTCTTACACCAACTTTATAAATACAATAGCTATAACAATCATTGCTGTACATTATTTATTTAACCTGTAATTATCTAATTGTAGTACTTTTTCAGAGCATCAAACATTCAAAAAAGAAACAATGAGATTGCTTGACTTAATTATTCATGAAACAGGTAAGCAGTTCCCATTAAAACAGAAGGGAAGCATGCATAATCTAATTTAAGAACTGTAGGTTATTTTCCAACATGTTTTTTTATGTATTGCTCCTCCATATTCTTTTTTCTTATTATTCTTGTCACTTTTTATTTTGTTATTTTCATGTGTATTTCTCTTTCTGTGTATTTATTTAGTTAATCACTCTAAATAAAAAAAACACTCCTATTAAACAGGCAATAGTTCAATGACCAACTTGTGGAATTAATGATGTGCATCCACCCAGCAGTATTCTATTTACTAGAAGCCTCAATGATTGGACATATACAGTAGGTTGCATTGCATGCATGTGCTGGTTCAACACCATCTTAAATGGTTTAATTTTATATTTCCATTGTGTGTCCATAACCTGCAGCTTTGTTTCCCCAGCTTCACCAAAAACAATGGCAAAAGGGCACTGAAGCTTTTCACGATGTTGCCAAAGATAATAATGTAAACACATAATTTTCTGGCATAGCCCTATGTGTCTTATGGCTGTGTGTGTGCACAGTTTGCTAGGTACTTGTCACTTGCATGACTGTAGGTATGCATGTTTGAACAGCTCTCAAGTAATATGTAAAATGCAATTTTAGTAATATTGTCTGCAGAGATAAGAGAATCAATACATCATATCTAAAATGTAAAAAAAATGTCCCAATTCTGTTGAACTAATCAGAATCAGAATCAGCTTAATTGGCCAGGTGTACTCACGTACACTAGGAATTCTTTGTGGTACAATGCATCGCCAAGCAGCAACATGAAGGGGGAATACATAGCATACGAAGGGGGAAGAACATAGCATACATTACACACATTACACGTATGAGTTGATACTGCACATTGCAACTGTACAATAGACTCAACATATTAGACATATTATACACGTAGGACTAAACACAAAGGCTGCTTGGCAGAGCAGCACCGAGGCGGCCATCCGCGGAGCCAACTAGAACTCAAACAATGCACATAGTACAGAAGATTTAAGTATTACATCAAAAGATAAACCACACAGACAATAAAGACAGAAAGCATAATGCAGGGTTGGTGTAAGCATTTTGGGTAATAACCTCCAGGGGTTGTGTATTCCACCCTCACAAGGTACCAGGTGCGGCAGCCATCTTAGGCGCTCTGCGTAGGATTACCCAGGGTGGGATAGTCCACCCCTAGAAGAGAACACAAAACGGGGAGATTGCAGAGTCCTTAGGTTCAGAGTAGGGTTCCAATAAAACCATCAGGTCCATGTATTTTTCATCCCATCCACAAGTTTACCAGATAAGGCAGCCATGTTGGGCGCACTACGAAGGTTACACAGTGGGAGATGAGCCATACAAGGGCCAAATACATTCACGGGAAAACTGACACGAGTGTAGGAGTATGCTATACCCTGCATGGAAAGATCCAAATGAAGCACACCCTGCCCATGGAGGAACCATCCGAGGCAGCCATGTGAGGCGCACTGTGTAGGTTACTGCTGGCAGGGTGTGCAACCAATGGAGGTATACATTACAGGAATAGCACACAGTGGGGGGAAAGTACCCTGTAAGAAGAAAGAAGAGAAAGACACGTTTGCAGGAAAACATTAATTTGTGAAAATGATAAATGTCCTGGTCTCATGAGAGCAGTGCGGGTGGGTGTGAGAGTGTGGGGAGCAGTGCGGGTGGGTGTAAGAATGTGGAGTGCACACTAATATCCAATGGAACTGACCCAGCAAAATCTGGTCCTGATGCGCACGCCCCTCAGTTCCCTGCTAAGCTTGAGGGGTAGTCTTGGGGGCAGTCATGATGTTCTTGGACAGAGAAGTAGTAGGCATTGGTCCTGGTGTTCTCAAGGCAGAGGTGAGGAGAGGCCACATGATGGTCCTGAGTTGCAGTGTTTGCGGAAATTGTTTTATTCGAGATTTTAGCGTAGTCCAAATCCAGTTCAAACTCCAGTTCTAACTCCATTCTTAAATCACATTCTTAACAAATCAGGTAAAAGACCCCAACAAACACACTTCTGATAATAAAATACTATGCTAAAATACTTACAAATACTGTACAGTACAATAAAATATAGCTTGAGCAGATAAATTGCAGCTACTATATAGTTATAAGGTAAAGACGCCAATATAGAAGCAATAACCACCATCACATACCCATAACCAGTCCCCACTCCATCTTCTTGGTTGCCTGGGAGGAGAAACTTCATTCAATGTTTAATTTCTTTGTACTGGATTATGACTTCTCCTACTCTTTTACAATATACAGTCTGAACAGTGCAATTACATACCTCCCAATGATTCCAACAGGACAGTCGCACTATGCGGACCCTGGGAGTAATTCAGATCTGATTGTAGATGTGCTAAATTTAGCACATCAACGTTCAGTTACTCAGTCATGTGGGGGGATGCAGAGCACATGGCTCATCTGCCCTGCAAGTCTGGCTCTGCCCCCCCCCCATGGGTTTAAAGCATTGCACGGCAACGATGCTTTTGCACCCGGTGAGTAGCTCCCTGCCAGCGCAGCTCCTGTGCACTCGCAGGTGGATACCCACTGCGTCCCTGGTCACAGCGGCTGCATGTGACATCACACAGCCGCGGTGGAATGCCCCCCCAATGATCCTGACAGGCCTGCGTTGTCCGGACCATGCCACCCCGTGACTTCCTCAGAGGCGATTGCAGCCCTGAGATTATGTTAGCATCTCACTGGGCTCCCGAGGTGTGTGGGTGCACTCTCCAAAGGGTTTCAGACTGCTATCACTGCTGCAGTGATCCAGTCTGAATTAGGCCCACTGTCCCGCTATCCCACCCGTGGGCTACTTTGTCCCATGTGTGGGACGGGGGGGAGGTTGGGGCAGGTTGTGAGAGCCTGTGATCACAGCTGGGCATGCCCCCAAAATGGCAAAAATGGGGGTATTGCAATGAGGCACACCTTCTGTTCAGCCATGGGCGCGCCTCTGGTGCACCAGTTTTGATTAACTACCTTCTAAAGTTGGAGGTATTCATTTTTTGTCAGATTAGAATGCTTTTTTTACACTACTGGTACTGTAATACCTGTGTCAGGAACCAGCATTTAGTGATGTCTTACTTACCGTCGCGCTGGTGTGCAGGCCTCCGGAGGTCACAGCCCCAGTCTGCGGCCGTATGAGCATCCTGTCTGCGGTGCGCAGTACCCACTATTGTGTTGCACCCCTGAAGTCCATTCTGCGGGTGTCCTCCTGTGTACCAGCCATCTGTTCAGCATGGACGTCGCCATGACACTTGCGGTCAGCTGACCGGAGAGCACCCAATCCTGTGCTGTGATTGCTCACATGATCCAAGTATCCAATGATTGCCAACCAGGGGGTATAAGTCCAGAGCACTGGCTCAGTCTCATCACCTTGGACAATGCATCGCATTGCAGCATAGCGTCTCCTGGTCTCCGTTCCTGTTTCCAGTCTTAAATTCCTGTTTCCAGTTTCCAGTCTTCAACTCCTGTTTCCAGTCATCTCTCGGTTCCAGCATTCCTGTAGAACTACAGGTCCCAGCATTACATCGGCTCCAGCTTCTGCTACAGTCAGCTTCCACCGTTTGCAGTAGAGACTTCTCTCCAGGTGAAATCCATTGTTTTCACCTGTGTATGATTGACTGTGAATGATCGTGCTTTGATATCTGGCACTCAAATACCATCTCTTCATATGCATTTCATGCCGTCCCCTGCTTAAACCTTGCTTGGTTATGGACTTGCATGCCTATTGACTGTGTGGAGAATTATTGCTGGGTTTTAATCCAACTGTGGGAGTGATCACCATCAGATTGCTAATTCAGTTTCCAGACTGATTAATTGCATGTGTTTCTGCACTGGTTCCCAGACCAGGTGAATATCAGTGACTGTTTGTATTATTGTTATCAGCATTCCTGTACCCATCATTTCAAATTCTTCTGTTATAATCCGTGACCATTTAATAAACATCATTGTGCACATGCACAGGAATCATTTACAGCCTCCCAGGTTTCTCCATCGCACCACCACTGTTCCACTAGTGCCCCCTCTGGGGACAGACAAAACCACAGATCTGACAACCTGTACAAAACTCACTTTCTTAGCATCAATTTTACATTGACCGTAGATTAGAACCTCAGTGGGTCTTAGCAGTGCTCACAGCTGATTGGATGCATTTTGTAGAATGTGCAAAGCCTTTCACATGTGAACTTAGGTTACAGGGAAGTGTACCCTCGCTGATTTATGCACATTTGTAGTAGTTCTGTAACATTCACAGTTTCTTTAGTTAACATCTGAACTAATGTGCAAGCATTGAGGTTAATGAAAGAGCATTAATTAAAATAGAAAATTAACATTAACCTTAGTTATTTACTTCCCTTTTTTAACATATCTTACTTTTAAGCAATATGTCACTAAAGGCCTTTATTATATGCACGTTAAATCATCTGCTGAAATCTTTGCAAACTACTCATAAAGGGGCCTATTTATTATCAATAATCGGCCTGTAATACATGTAGAAACATTGGTTTCCACTTTTTTTTAGTAATGGCTCATTCATTATTAGTAGCCCAATGGGGACACCTAATATTCTGCTGCAGATGTAAGTTTTTTTTGTTTACCTGAATGAACCTACATCATTTTCAGAAGGAGTGTGCACTTGTGAAGAGAGATCCATATAGATCCTTCTACTGACTCTGCTGTGTGTGTACCCTGCAGCTCTCCGCATGTGTGGACTCAGGTCATGCATGCACAATGGGAAAGATTGGCTGGGGTAAGTATCACTGCTACAGGGTGAGGCAAATAAACCTCACAGATTTTGAAGGTTAACAAAATAGGCATGGTGAATGCTATTCAAAATATTAGTACATAATCTAAAAGTGTGTGGAATACAGTTTATTTTCAATTGGTTTTGAATATGATATTGTCCAGAAGGTGGCCTACATTAGTGATACACATTTGTAATGGATTTCTGAAGTTTTGCATCACGGTCATTTTCGGTGTTATTGCTGCAATATCTTGACAAAGCTCAATTTCATTTGTCTGGCTAAGTTACCAAGCAGAATTTTCATTACCGGGCAGAAAATAATCTGTATCAGCTTCATGAAAGGCCTCTACACAGCCAATGGAGCCATCTGACAGTGAGGTCTACAAAGATCAACTAAGAACCATCAATGAACTGTGGGCTGCTATGATGATATAATATTCAAAACCAGTTGAAAATAAACTGTATTCCATGCACTTTTAGATTACTGTATGTACTAAAATGTTGAATAGCATTATCATGTTTTTTTATTAACCTTTAAAATCTGGGAGGTTTTTATTGCCACACCCTGTACTTTAGTAGTAATGTTAGGGATCACGTGGACAGATGATTTTCAGATCAGCTGTCCCTGAAGTGAATTGCTTATGTAGTTAAGTATCCACTGTTGCAACTCACGGCAAGTTGGATACTTAATTATCGGTGTTCATTAAGCCTCTGGTAATGAATCAACCCCACAAGCTAATATCTCTGCTTACAGTTAGTTCGAGTTTGTAATGGGTACAATAATTTCTAAAACTTAGTTTGCAGGGTATTAAGCCCTCTTTTTATACAAAAGGCTGTGCTAGTACTACCAATGCCCTTTAACAATCCAACCACTGACTGCAATCTGAGGTGGAACAGTAACTGACACAGTGTTGTAGAATAGTGGCACAAGGGGGGGGGGGGGGCATATTCTCTCTTTCTATTGCACAGATGATAGGAAATACTGTAATACTGCAGCTGAGTGCTTTCTCCTAAATTTAGAACCTTGGTGCCAAGAAGCATCAAGAAAAACTTGTGTGCTGCATGGGGAATTTGTTGACAGTTTGAACCCATGTTGGCATTCTTATGTTGACATTGTGATGCCAACACTGTGAATCTTGACCTGGTTACTGTTGACCTTCTGACTGGATACCGCAGTATTACCCGGTGGTAATCAAGTAAAGCCTTTCCAGCTTCACAGGTTCCCCATTTCCAGGATAAGGTAATGCCATCTCAAGATCTGCAAAGATGATATTACTGTACATATTAACAAAAATTAAATATTTTCATTGCTTATAAAATTGCAGTAAGTCTCCCTCCAAAGAGAGGTCTACTCTACGGGGATTATGTTAAGGGGCAATAACTATGTGAGCAAAATATGATTTCTCTGGTCTTAGGGGCTGATTCTGAGTTGGGAGCAAAATAGAAAAAAGGCATGTAAAACCATGTTACCCAGCAGGCGGGGGCGGGGGGGGGGATTTAAAATGTGAGCCGAGATGTGATGAAGTCCGATTTCAGTGGGCATGCAGGATTCCGGCTGAACTCAGAAGCTTTTTTTTTAAAGAAGCAATCATTTACAAGGCATGGTTTAGCCTTGTAAATAATTGCACCTTTAAAAAAACATCTGAGTTCGGCCAGCAACCCAAACAACTGCTGAACATGGACTTCATTAAATCCCAGTCTTGTACAGAGATTTATATTAAGAGAGGGTTATGCTCAATCTTAAATCTGAATTGCAGTTTAAAAATAAAGCTGTATAGCATTTGTTGTCTACATGCAAAAGTAACCAGTATTTACCCTTCATGCAAACATAAATAAATAAATACATAAATAAATAAATAAATAAATACATGTACTGTATTTGCACCCCTTCCTCTGTAATATTCTTTGTCCACGTACATAGGACCTCATTCCGAGTTGATTGCTCGCTAGTTACTTTTAGCAGCAGTACAAACGCATAGTCGCCGCCCACGGCTGAGTGTATTTTCGCTTTGCAAGAGTGCGAACGCCTGTGCATCCGAGCAGTACAAAAACATTTTGTGCAAAACAAGACCAGCCCTGTAGTTGCTTGTTCTGTGCAATGATTGCTGCAATGAAGGTCCCGGAATTTACATCAGATACCCGCCCTGCAAACGGCTGGACACACCTGCATTTTTCCAAACAATCCCAGAAAACAGTCAGTTGACACACATAAACTCCCACTTCCTGTCAATATCCTTGTGATCGGCTGTGCAAATGGAATCGTTGCTAGAAGCAGTGCAAAACAACGATGCTCTTTGTGCCCGTACGACGCGCGTGCGCATTAGAGGCCCAAACGCATGTGTAGTTTTGCCATTTTTTTAAATGATTGCTACACAGCGAACAACGGCAGCTAGCGATCAACCTAGAATGAGGGCCATAGATCCTTGCTTTCTTTCTGCTTTACTCTCAACTCTGAATCTTCCCTTAACCACTTGCCTGGCATGGTCGCATCAGATACCTGCAAGTGCTCTATCTGACCTGGTCGCACAGGATGCGACCAGTCAGATAGAGTGTTAGCAGCGGCAGGGAAGATAAACTTCCCTCTGCTGCTGCTGTCAGAGGGACCGGAAGGTCCCTCTGCCTCCCTGCACTCTCCCCTACTGATGGCCGTGCTGCCGATCACTGCTGATCGGTCAGCACGGCAGGATCCTCCCCCACCCCCTCCAGCGGCTGCAGACAATGGCAGCCGCTGGGGAGTGTAAATGAACCCTCCCAAGCCACCCCCAGACCCCCCCTGTATACCTGCAGACTGCCCCAGTTTTCAAAATGAAAGCCGCAATGTTCCTGATGTTCTGATGGTCGCGATGTTCCCGATCAATGTTTCGATGTTTGAATTTTTTATTTTTTATTTTATAAAAAAAAAATATTTTTTCCCCTTTTTTTTAACTATAATCATTTGGGATAGGGTTAAATTCATGTTCTTCACCTAATTCACTCATAAAAAACCCAGACATTTTCGGAGTGGTTTTTGGCGAAATAAATCATCAGTTAAGTGGTTAATCTATGGTTATTGTGGAATAGGTGAGAAAAACTTTTTGTCCTGAGAAAGGGCTTTTCGCAGCTTAAAAAAAAGATGTAATAGAGTTATGTTGGAAGTGTCACATAGCCAAACTGTTAAATGGTAAATCTTCCCCAGCTATGGAAAAATTAGAACATTTCTTCCACAGTTTTGTACAATCTACAGGTGCACAATATTTCTTATACTTGTACTCAGATGTGTTCTGTAATATATTAGCAGATGTGGGTTGTATAGTGAGTGGAAAATGACCATTTCTTGGTTTTCCAATCTGATATAACACCCATTTGTTTCTGAAAAGGATAATGTAATCAATTACATGGTGAATGTCTAAAACAATTCATAATGCAGCTGATTTGCATTTATTTGTTATGCTACAGATATGCCACATCATTTTATCACTTGCCTTTCCCTGTTTAGTGCACTATCCTTGGATTTCATGCTCACCATTTAAGTAAATGGAAAGTAGACAGCATGTCAAAAACTGACAGTATATGACATGTTTTGATGGTGCTTCTTAATGTGATGCAAATAAACAAAGTGATTTAACAAATAAAAACAAAATATTTTTACATCTGGATGGTGAAAAGACTGAAATAATCAGGGAAATAGATTGTTGCCTTGGTGATATTCATTCTCTTTCAGAATTTTATTTGTCTATGTATTTAACAAAGAAAAAAACATTTAATAGTAAAGTTTTAGGACTAGTAAACTGTACCTTGGGATGTGCAGATTTTACTAAAGGGTAGGTATGATTCCGCATTAATCTTCAAATACTATAAAGAATGAAAATAGAACAAACAATAAATATATATATACAGGGTATATCCCCTCAGTAGGTTGTGTTAGCAGTGCACCAAAGAGTGATGATGTACTGTAAACATGAGAGAAAAGAAAGAAGACTCTTTGGGGGAAATTTACTAAGCTCCCGATTTTGACCGAGATGCCGTTTTTTCATCAAAGTGTCATCTCGGTAATTTACTAAACACTAATCACGGCAGAGATGAGGGCATTCGTAATTTTTTGCAAGTCCAAGTAAAAAATTACGAATGAATACACCATCGGTCAAAACGCGGCTGTTTAAGTATGAATCTCGGTCATTTACTAAGAAGTGCAAAGCAAAAAAAAACAAAACACTGCCGTGAAAAATTACAACTCGTAAAAAAGTGCTAAAAAAAACAGACCTGCTTTTTTTTTTTCGTGATTGGATAGACATGCACGGATCCATGAGATCCGTGCATGTATATCAGTTGGAAGGGGTGGGAAAGTGCTTATTTTTTCAATAAAAATTGCGTGGGGTCCCCCCTCCTAAGCATAACCAGCCTCGGGCTCTTTGAGCCGATCCTGGTTGCAGAAATATGTGGAAAAAAATGACAGGGGTTCCCCCATATTTAAGCAACCAGCATCGGGCTCTGCGCCTGGTCCTGGTCCCAAAAATACGGGGGACAAAAAGAGTAGGGGTCCCCCGTATTTTTAAAACCAGCACCGGGCTCCACTAGCTGGACAGATAATGCCACAGCCGGGGGTCACTTTTATATAGTGCCCTGCGGCCGTGGCATCAAAAATCCAACTAGTCACCCCTGGCCGGGGTACCCTGGGGGAGTGGGGACCCCTTCAATCAAGGGGTCCCCCCCCCCAGCCACCCAAGGGCCAGGGGTGAAGCCCGAGGCTGTCCCCCCCCATCCAATGGGCTGCGGATGGGGAGGCTGATAGCCTTTGTTGTAAAAGAAAAGATATTGTTTTTAGTAGCAGTACTACAAGGCCCAGCAAGCCTCCCCCGCATGCTGGTACTTGGAGAACCACAAGTACCAGCATGCGACGGAAAAACGGGCCCGCTGGTACCTGTAGTACTACTACTAAAAAAATACCCAAAAAAAGACAAGACACACACACCGTGAAAGTATAATTTTATTACATACATACACACATACATACATACTTACCTTAAGTTCCCACGCAGGTCGGTCCTCTTCTCCAGTAGAATCCAAGGGGTACCTGTTGAAGAAATTATACTCACGAGATCCAGGGGTCCAGGCTCCTCGGGAAATCCAGGGGTAATCCACGTACTTGCATAAAATAAGAAAACGGAAAGCCGAGCCACGAACTGAAAGGGGCCCCATGTTTTCACATGGGACTCCTTTCCACGAATGCCAGAAACCCACTCTGACTGATGTCTAAGTGGGTTTCTTCAGCCAATCAGGGAGTGCCACGTTGTAGCACTCTCCTGATCGGCTGTGTGCTCCTGTCCTGAATGACAGGCAGCACACGGCAGTGTTACAATGTAGCGCCTATGCGCTCCATTGTAACCAATGGTGGGAACTTTCTGCTCAGCGGTGACGTCACTTTAGGTCAACCGCAGGGCAGAAAGTTCCCATCATTGGTTACAATGGAGCGCATAGGCGCTACATTGTAACACTGCCGTGTGCTGCCTGTCAGTGAGGACAGGAGCACACAGCCGATCAGGAGAGTGCTACAACGTGGCACTCCCTGATTGGCTGAAGAAACCCACTTAGACATCAGTCAGAGTGGCTTTCTGGCATTCGTGGAAAGGAGTCCCATGTGAAAACATGGGGCCCCTTTCAGTTCGTGGCTCGGCTTTCCGTTTTCTTATTTTATGCAAGTACGTGGATTACCCCTGGATTTCCCGAGGAGCCTGGACCCCTGGATCTCGTGAGTATAATTTCTTCAACAGGTACCCCTTGGATTCTACTGGAGAAGAGGACCGACCTGCGTGGGAACTTAAGGTAAGTATGTATGTATGTGTGTATGTATGTAATAAAATTATACTTTCACGGTGTGTGTGTCTTGTCTTTTTTTGGGTATTTTTTTAGTAGTAGTACTACAGGTACCAGCGGGCCCGTTTTTCCGTCGCATGCTGGTACTTGTGGTTCTCCAAGTACCAGCATGCGGGGGAGGCTTGCTGGGCCTTGTAGTACTGCTACTAAAAACAATATCTTTTCTTTTACAACAAAGGCTATCAGCCTCCCCATCCGCAGCCCATTGGATGGGGGGGGACAGCCTCGGGCTATACCCCTGGCCCTTGGGTGGCTGGGGGGGGGGACCCCTTGATTGAAGGGGTCCCCACTCCCCCAGGGTACCCCGGCCAGGGGTGACTAGTTGGATTTTTGATGCCATGGCCGCAGGGCACTATATAAAAGTGACCCCCGGCTGTGGCATTATCTGTCCAGCTAGTGGAGCCCGGTGCTGGTTTTAAAAATACGGGGGACCCCTACTCTTTTTGTCCCCCGTATTTTTGGAACCAGGACCAGGCGCAGAGCCCGATGCTGGTTGCTTAAATATGGGGGAACCCCTGTCATTTTTTCCCCCATATTTCTGCAACCAGGATCGGCTCAAAGAGCCCGAGGCTGGTTATGCTTAGGAGGGGGGACCCCACGCAATTTTTTTTAAACATTTTACAGTGTTTAATTAAAAAAAAAAAAAAAATAGAACCCCAGCACGGATCACACAGATCCGGCCGAGATTAATTGTAAAAAAGTCGGCAGTGTTTTGCTAATCACTGCCGTAAAAAACACAAAAAAAACACGAATGACATCGACATCGGAAGAAACGAAAAACACGAATACGACAGCTTAGTAAATTAGTCGTAATCAATTCAAAAAGTTGCAATTTTACACTGTCGATGTCATTCGTGATTGAACTTGGACATGATTCTGGAAAATACGAATCTTAGTAAATGTACCCCATTGTAGGCATACTCACTATAATAAAAATAATGTTATTTGAAGAGTATAAAATATGAATATGTCTTATATCCCAAAAATGATTTGTGCTATATTAGCCAGGGATAATGGGCCTAATTCAGACCTGATCGGTGATGTGCATTTTCGCACAGCAGCAATCAGGTGTGAACTGCGCATGCGCCGGCACTGCAGTCGTAGGCACATTCCAGACAGCGGACGGCTGTCTCAGCCCTGCAAAAGCCTCTGCCTGATTGACAGGCAAAGGCGGTCGCTGAGCGGGCCGGCGGCGTTTGGCTGCAATTTAGGGGACGCAGTCTGGGCAATGCAGGCGTGCCTGGACCATTGGGGGGGTGGGCTGCGGTGGCTGCGTGACATCACACGCAGCCGCTGCGGCCCTCACAGCAATGGGTAGCTCCCTTCTAGCTCACAGGAGCTGCATTGGTGGGGATCTACTCTTCAAGTACAAAAGCATCGCCACCGTGCAATGCTTTTGTACTTGTGCAATGGGGATAGGGCCTGACATGCGGGGCGGACTAGCCCTGTGCTGGGCGTCCCCCGCATGTCAGGGAAGCTGATTGTAGATGTGCTAAATTTAACACATCTACGATCAGGTCTGAATTACACCCATAGACAGGTAGTGGTCTGTAAATGGACTCTATCAAATACAGCTTAGACAGAGCCGGCGGAAACCCCCTCAGAAAAGGTATACAAAGCAGGTATGCGCCAGGCTGTAAAGGCGCTCTCCCTGCTCTGCATGCCTGTGCTGTGCACTATTGCTGCCGGCTGCCTCTGCACCTATCACTGTACAAGCAGCGGCAGCCGGTAGCCTGAAACGTTGCTCTTCTAGTCCCTACTGCAGCCACACCCCTGATGTTATCTCCTCCTGTGTCAGTGCAGTGGTGCTAGCAGGGGGAGGTGTGTGTGTGGTGGGGGGAGCTGACCAGCAAATGATGACTTCGGGAGCAGAGATCTGCAGTTACTGCTGACTGCAGTACTGGCAGGAGCCACTAGATGCCCCAATCTACATTGAGCCATCTCATCACCTGACATGACTCATGATCAATAGAGAGACTGCCTTGGACCAGTACAGAGAAACTAAGTGAGTTTTCTTTTTATGTGTGATTATCTGTCTGTCTGTCTTCCTGTCTATTATCTATCTATCTATCTATCTATCTATCTATCTATCTATCTATGTGTTTGTCTATCATCTATCTATCTACAGTATCTGTCTATCTATGTGTCTGTCTATCTATCGATTATCTATCTATCTATCTATCTATCTATCTATCTATCTATCTGTCTATATATCTATCTGTCTATCTATGAGTCTATCTATCTATCTATCTATCTATCTGTCTGTCTGTCTGTCTATCTATCTATCTATCTATGTGTCTATCTATCTATCTATCAATTTGTCTATCTATGTGTCTGTCTATTATCTATCTATCTATCTATCTATCTACCTATGTGTCTGTCTATCATCTGTCTATCTATGTGTCTGTCTGTCTATTATCTATCTATCTATCTATCTATCTATCTATCTATCTATCTATCTATCTATCTATCTATCTATCATCTATCTATATGTATGTGTTTGTCTATCATCTATCTATCTACAGTATCTGTCTATCTATGTGTCTGTCTATCTATCGATTATCTATCTATCTATCTATCTATCTATCTATCTATCTATCTATCTATCTATCTCTCTCTCTATCTATCTATCTATCTATCTATCTATCTATCTATCTATCTATCTATCTATCTGTCTGTCTATATATCTATCTGTCTATCTATGAGTCTATCTATCTATCTATCTATCTATCTATCTATCTATCTATCTATCTATCTATCTATCTATCTATCTATCTGTCTGTCTGTCTATCTATCTATCTATCTATGTGTCTATCTATCTATCTATCAATTTGTCTATCTATGTGTCTGTCTATTATCTATCTATATATCTATCTACCTATGTGTCTGTCTATCATCTGTCTATCTATGTGTCTGTCTGTCTGTCAATTATCTATCTATCTATCTATCTATCTATCTATCTATCATCTATCTATATGTATGTGTTTGTCTATCATCTATCTATCTACAGTATCTGTCTATCTATGTGTCTGTCTATCTATCGATTATCTATCTATCTCTCTATCTCTCTATCTATCTATCTATCTATCTATCTATCTATCTATCTATCTGTCTATCTATGAGTCTATCTATCTATCTATCTATCTATCTATCTATCTATCTATCTATCTGTCTGTCTGTCTGTCTGTCTGTCTGTCTATCTTTCTATCTATCTATCTATGTGTCTATCTATCTATCAATTTGTCTATCTATGTGTCTGTCTATTATCTATCTATATATCTATCTACCTATGTGTCTGTCTATCATCTGTCTATCTATGTGTCTGTCTATTATCTATCTATCTATCTATCTATCTATCTATCTATCTATCTATCTATCTATCATCTATCTATATGTATCGGTTTGTTTGTCTATATCAATATATATATATATATATATATACGTGGGTGGATTTCCATTCTATCTATCTATCTATCTATCTACCTCTATATCTATGTGTCTATCATCTATCTATCTATCTATCTATCTATCTATGTGTTTGTCTATCATCTATCTATCTATCTATCTATCTATCTATCTATCAATCAATCTATATGTCTGTCTGTCTATCTATCATCTATATGTCTATCTATCTATGTATCTATCTATCTGTCTATCTATCTATCTATCTATCTATCTATCTATCTATCTATCTATGTGTTTGTCTATAATCTATCTATCTGTCTATGTGTCTGTCTATGGATTATCTATCTATCTATCTATCTATCTATCTATCTATCTATCTATCTATCTATCTGTCTGTCTGTCTGTCTGTCTGTCTGTCTGTCTGTCTGTCTGTGATTGCATTGACCCTGAGCTTAGCCAATGACATTTGCACCCTAAATTATGATAATTGAATCCAGGGTAAGGACTACCCTAAAGGAAATAGATACTGTATAATGGTTTGATTCCCTCCATCCTTATTGTTAAATAGTTTATCCACAGAGCAAGGTATACATTAAATTCTGCAAAAATAATGTGTTTTTAGGTTTTAATGGATAAGAATCACATAGAGTGTCAGGGTTAATATAGGTACGGTGCACAGTATGTCTCAAATGTGCATTTTGTGAAACTGAATGGATGAATTTGAATGTGCATGATCTCTCCATGACACTGAAAAAAGAGAAATATCTAATCTGTTGTCAGTGTAAAGGGACATATTCATGGCCTGATTTGGGGAGAGATGTATGCTGAGCAAACCGCTCAGCACACATCTCTTCCCCCGCTCAGCACAGGGTGATGTGTGCTGAGCGTGCGGGGGGAGATGGGGGGTTGTTCATTTCACCCAGAGGGTCAATCTAGCATCAGCGAAAGTACACATGGAGAGATCACTGCTTAAAATCTAAGCAATCTAGTCAGATTGCTTAGATTTTAAGCAGCGATCGCTCCGTGAGTAACCCCCTTTAGACTCAGAGCATCATGTTGCCTATAGATAACCTACAGTGTTTAGGATTCCCTAGTGGTCTCCCATTTAAGTACTGACCAGGCCCAACAAATGTAGCAAATGTCTAATCTCTGTGTGTTCACAATTTTCTTACAATGTAGCAGAAGAAATACTTTCCTAGACAAATTCTGGAATCACAATAGGTCTGGTGGTATCTGGTCACTTGCTGCAATGTTTCACAGAGTTTTCTGCTTCCTGGTAGCACATCGCTGTTTCTGCTCTACAGTGCTGCTTTCACCACCCAGCATGACCATGCGGTGCTTCTGTTACTCAGCTCCCACTCCGCTCCTCACTCAGCGTTTCCAGCACCTTCAATCATTTCCATCAGACTCCTCCTTCTTCCCATAAAGCTCCTCTGCTCCCAAACTGCCTTGTCCAATCCTCAATCAGTATCTGGATCATGTGACCAGACTAGGGTCCATCCTTAACCCTTGCTGTACCAGCACTTCACCCTCACTGCTGCAGACACTGTAAGTAAGCTTTGAAAGGGCCACACACTTACCGGGGTGCCACATAACCTCCTACTGCAAATATGCTTGTCCTCATGCAGCTTGAAGCTCTCTCTAAACTAGGCCTAAACACAAATTCTGGCATTTTGGCTCAATTCTTGACATGCCCTTTCTTACATCAAACAATTGTCTCAAGAATTCACTATTCGGCAAGCATAACATAACAAGCTTTGTAACATTTCAAACACTGAATATTTTTGTCAAATAACTTTTTAGCTTTGCAAATTTCTCTTCTTCTTTCTTATTACCGTTATCTGGGAGGTAATATTCCTTTTGTACTTCTCTCTGACCTTCTGATAAGGGGGTAATTTGTATTATCTTTTGCCACCACTGGTTCTGCTCTTGCTTGGATCTCTTGTACTTGTTCTGGTTGAGGTATATGGGTTGGTTGCATTTGCTCAGGAATTCTCACTGATGGTAGCGGGCAACACATATTGAATGAGAGCTCCATGGGTTGAGAGACATCACTTCACTATGCTGTACATTTGGCTGTGGGATCATTACTTCTGGATTAAAGATTCTGGCTGCAACTGGACCACCTCTTACAGTCACCAATGTTCTTGCCCTGACTACTTCACTTCTGATGTACTCTGCACATGGCGCTATGAAAGCTTCATAACTTGCACCTTGGAGTCCACATCTGGTCTTTCCCCTGACAATGGCCTCTGTTTTAGGCTTTAGAATAATGGATATCTGATCAGTGATTTTCACTTTTCCTGCAGGAATCTCAGACACTTTGGTGTCCTTGTAGCAATCGAATGGTGTGTTGTAACACTTCTTGCTCATGTTCAGCAGCTTGGGACATCTCATCCTGCGATATAGTCACTAGCTCTTCAGGGAAATGCTACAAGATATTCATACCAATAACAATAGGAACAGTACCTTAGTCATGCATTTTCATGATTAGGCATTTCTGCTTCTCAAGACAGGCCTGGCCAATCTGTACAGTGGCCTCCCAGTATGCTTGACATGAACTCTTGGTTTTCTGACTCTGGGGAGCAACACCAACCCTGTATTATGGTGAATCTACCCGAGTAATCATAGGTATTTGGTTTTCTTTAAAGAATTAACCCCCCTCGTGTGTTCATTTTGTGTGTAACTGTGTCATCCAGGCACAAACAAGGGGGTATCTTGTTGCGGATCATCACAAATGTTTCTTTTGACATGAACTCTCCAAATTGTTGCTGGCAATAAGGTGAAGCCAGGATGGTGGCGGGAATAATATACATTCTTTGCACCAGTATTTTTTTAAATACGGCCAGTTGAATGGTAGAAATTTGGGAGCCTCTATCTAACATAGCTTGGACTTGGATCCCATCGATACAGACTGGTATGACAGCGCATCTGCCAACATAACGCAGCCCCCACTTTCTTGGTTGATAATTAGTGCTTTTCCTCTCCGCGTGGATCAGTTATCCTCCCCTAGCCCACTCTACTTTCCTAGAACTTTACAATATTCAGACCTACAGTAGAGTATTTCAAGGTAATAATCATTATTAGTGAAGTTGTCACTAAAGTGTAAGTTAGTAATACTATAGAAGCTTATTCATCATCACTAATGTTAAATTCTGCTTGTTTTTTTGTAATGGCCCATTCATTATTAAGGGTCAGATTAGGTCGCCTAATATTAAGCAACCTTAGAAAATGGAAAAGTTTTCAGAGTTTGCTTACATAAATAAACACCATAGAGTTTGTGAAGGGTTATCTGAGTGGATCCCTCCTCCGCAGTGAATGATGCCACAGCTGCTGATCAAAGCAGCTATCCCTGCACCGGAGCAATGCTGAATTGCTCTAGTAATTAGATATCCAAACAGTTCTGGAGTGAATTTATGGGATTCAAAAATACTATTTTTTTCTCTGCACTTACACTCTAACCCCCTGGCTTACTTATGCTTGAACTTCTCCAACTGGTCTCTGAGCCCTGGAAAGAAAAGGTCCATTTTTGTACTTTTGATTTTGGTGACTTTAGATAAGAATATAATCCTTATTCACTGGACCTCAAATCAGTGAACTCAAACAACATATGCTACAGCTTTTGTGTTTTGATAGGCAGGCTATTCTCCCTGACATTGAAAAATGTGCAGATAAGTTTTACTTAAAATAGGGCCCTTGTATTGACCACATCAGAAACACATTTTCAAGATATTTGAGTCTACTTTTTTTCACATCACAAATTGTTACTAGGTCAAGATGGGGTTACATGATTGTTCTACTTGATCCCGAACTGCTTTATGGGGGTAATTCTGAGTTGATCGCAGCAGGAACTTTGTTAGCAATTGGGCAAAACCATGTGCACTGCAGGGGAGGCAGATATAACATGTGCAGAGAGAGTTAGATTTGGGTGGATTATTTTGTTTCTGTGCAGGGTAAATACTGGCTGCTTTATTTTTACTCTGCAATTTATAATGCAGATTGAACACACCACACCCAAATCTAACTCTCTCTGCACGTTATATCTGCCTCCCCTGCAGTGCACATGGTTTTGCCCAACTGCTAACAAAGTTCCTGCTGCGATCAACCCAGAATTACCCCCAATGTCTGGTACTACTTTCATATTGCACTTGTGGTGATGATGATGATGATGATGATGATGATGATGTCTGTTTATTCTGTCTGTGATTATCTTCTGCTGAATGTTTAGATCCTGGATGTATATATGAGTTATGGTGACTCATTTGTCCCCCCTTTAAACACTTAAATACTTATAGATCAATATTCACATACAGTATATATTCTTGACACGCTTAATCCATGTAACATCACTTTGTTTGTTGATTCTATTCTTGTACTCTTTATTGTTATTGTTTTGTGTGCAAAACTTAATAAAAATAGATCTAAAAGAAGTATAGGTGTAAAATATACTTATATGAGCAAATTAAAATAAAAACATCAATGTAACTGCATGAAGATACATATAAAGCATATCAAGATTATGCAATGTAAGTATTGTGTAATTGAATATATGATACAAAATTGCTCATCTAAGCACTGCACAAAAAGTGCTACCATTACCAGGGCTCATAGCATGGACTGCTAGTGCAAAATAAGCCACTACCCATACTAGTATTTCAGTGCCGGTTCAAGTGGAGCCCAGGGCAAAAAATTCCTTTCGTCATCCCCGATACAAAAACTGAACAGTGCAAGCATAATGATACTGTACATGGTACAAGCCATGGTGCTTGTCACTTGTACACTATAAGCAGCTTATCACTTATTCTGTAATGGGTATAAAATACAAAATTGAATGGAACATACGTAATGCTACTCCTCTCAGAGCAACTCAGTTGCATTGGCATCTCATACAATATGGCACATAGATGATAGATGCATGATAACATATCCATGGTATGGGAATCTTAATACAGCTGATGCTCTGTCACAGTGATTACAGCTTCAAAATACACATGCTCATTACTGTGATATGGTCTACATACTTGGAACCCAAGAGATTGAGTGGCAACTGAAGGGTTCCGAGTACAGATACGTGAAACTGTGAAAGAACTGAGAAACGCAGCTTCACCTAACAAAGATCCCTGACTCCATTGTCCTTCCCAGTGGTCGATTAATGCCTGCAAGACTATGGTTTCTTGTGCCCGTGGCAGCCATGTTTTAATGGGCAAATTAGGTCCGCCCAGACTCCGATGCCCCCAGTCTTAATAGGAGACAAGGCGTTAACCGAGACCAAGGAGAACAAGGGGAAAACTAACTAAGACTGACATGACTAAAACGGAGAAGGATACGGAAAATAACAAAGAAGTATATGTGCAGCGCGGTCGTCTGGGACAACAGCAAATAAAGTAATGCCGCCTAATGGCCCAATACGAACCTGTCGTAATAAGGAGAGGACAGGAATGCGGAAACCTCCGCAAAAATGACACAACCAAAAACGGATAAAGAAAATACGGCTTCAGACATAAAGTGCGGCAAAGCCGCTACTCACGACACCACGAAAGGTGTGCACAGGAAACGCCTGGAACCCAGAAGCTTCGGATACCAGACCACTCTGCTAGAGGGAACATCGGAATGCAGCGGGATACGATCCCTCGAACAGGACTCAGGAAACTGGACACTGGATACTGGACACTGGACAATGGACACTGGAGTACACCAGCTGGATGCAGGAACACACCAGAGGCAGGAAGACAGGCTCCAGAGGAAGTTATCACCGGCGAGGCTGCACCGTCCTGGCTCCCATAAAAAGTTCCTGCTGACCAATCACGGAACCACCAGTCTGGACAGCCCCCCAGACCCAAATTGCCCCAGCTGCTATGTGGTGTGCTGAACGCTGTGTCCCGGCTGCTTAGTAACAGCTGGGACTGCAGTGCAGGGCGGCGCCCGACCTCTCTGGTTGCTAGGCAACCATCCGGGAACAGAAAGTCAGCGGCAGAAGTGACGTGCTGGCCCCATTGCCTAGTAACGGCCAGGCACCGGCACGACCCACCGCTACTGACATACTGTGCCAAGTCGACTGCAGCACATGAGAGTCTGCAGCTTCCGCCTTTAACACCAGTCTGTGGATGCTTCCCGACTGATGGCTGTATCAAATGTGCAATCGCAGTGCCAAGTGATTATCTCTCCCCTGGGTAGTGTACAGTGAAGCACTGGGATGTCCCACCGGGTGATATAAGACTTGAGACTCTTCTCTTCCACTGGTGGTAAGATCACACAGGACATTAATCTTATGGGTGAGGGGGGCATGGTCTAGCACCGGTGGAGAGCAATCGCAGCTTCCATCAGCTCCTGCTTTCTGATCTTCTATTATTCCCTCCTGGCCTACCCTTTCATGTTCATCCACACTGGTCTCTCTCCCTGCTCCCTCCCCAACCCCCAGCCGCTGTTTGCGAGACCGGACAGTGTCATAGAAGCTATCACAAGCTGCGGCCTACTAACTATTGGCTCAGCGTACCATTCAGGCTAAGCAATTGGAGATCTCCGACCTCTCAGAGAAGATCAATGACCTTAAAAATTGCAGCCGGCGTAACAACCTGAGGGTCATTGGCATTCCTGAATCGGTTAAGAGTCGCGAGCTTATGGACCTCCTCTCCTCAGACATCCCGGAGCAATTAGCTATGGATCTCTAAGGGGTCTCACCATTTTGAGTGCCCACAGGATCGGGCCCAAACGGAAGAACTCCGCGGGCCGCCCCCGCCCTGTCATTATAAGGATACTGAACTATGCAGATAAGATGAAACTACTGGATCATTACCGCAAAGCTGCCAGCTTGTCCTATACAGGCGACCGCCTCCTCATATTTCAAGACTTTTCTGCCCTCGTGGCTAATAAACGCAGAGAGTTTGCCCCCGTTTGCAAGCACCTTTTCAATCTTTAGGTTAAGTTCTCACTACTCTAGCCGGCCCGCCTCTGAGTTTTCAAGAATGGCAATCCGCTGTTCTTTGACGACCCAAAGAGGAGAAACTGCACTTCTCTCAACCTGACACTTAACTATTGACTGCCTTTACTAGCTTGTGGCCCATTTATGTCCTGACCCCTGACTCGGGTCTCACATGCAGAGTATTATATGAATAACACATGTATACTCCTGGTTCACTACCTAATGGTTTACTGCTTTTACTGTTTTGGTTACTGTTTCTCTGTTTGTTAGATTTTGCCTGCGTAGACCGGGGCCCCCTTCCTCTCCTGGGGTGTTCTCCCCCCGCTCGCTAGTACCGGGGTGAGGCCCTATCTCGCCATACTTATTCTTACTCTAATGTTTCTGACTGTGGGTGTAGGCTAATATAGCTTCTGTTGCCTCCCCACAACCCCATATAGATGGAGATTGCCGAGATAGTTTGCTACGTATTGTCTCCTGGAACGTAGAAGGTCTTAATCACCCTGTTAAAAGAAGGAAAGTGGTATCCCACTTGAAACGTCTAGCCCCCCATGTTGCGTTTCTTCAGGAAACACACTGGCTAGATGACCCTAGGAATTCCTTACGAGCTCCATTCTAAATCCAGGGGAGTGGCTATTCTTTTCCACACCAACCTACAATACTCCCTTCGTAGAAAGCTTCTCGATCCTGAAGGCAGATTTATACTACTTGATGTATTAATTGATTATACTGTCTATACCCTTCTTAATGTATATGTGCCTAATGTTTCGCCTGACTCCTTTTTTGCAGCTCTATTGGATGACACTCCTCACTTGGGGGGGGCAGAATTTGATTGTAGGTGGGGCCTTTAACCTGGTGGTCGACCCATCCATGGACAGATCCCGAGTAAGTACTCACACTACCACTCCTCTCTGTCACCTACTGCCCTCTTTCTGCACACAACTGGACCTGCTTGACCCCTGGCGCATATTTCACCCTACCCAGAAAGACTTTTCTTTCTACTCTCACCCCCACTCATCTCACTCCCACATTGATTACATTTTTACTTCTACCTGCCTCTTTCCCAAGGTCACCCACAAATTGATTGCCAACATCATTATCTCTGATCATGCCCCTATATCCTTACACATCCAACTGACCTTGCCTCTTCGTTTTTCCCCGTGTTGGCAATTCCCCGCATACCTACGCCACTCCACCGAATTTCTCTTTCACCATTAAACAATCCTGGCTTAACTCTAGATAATAGCGACCAGAAATGAGATATGCCACTGTTCTGGGGGGCTGCTAAAGCAGTCTTCAGGGGACACATTATGTCTTACACTCATTCCAAAATTAAGAAGTTCTCCTCACAATTGAGGATGCTAAGCGCGACACTCACCTCCTCTTATAGGAGATATAAACAGCACGATACTCCTGCCCATAAGGAAGCCTATCTTTCAGCAAAACTTATATACGACACTTTCCTCACTGAGCGAGCTCAACTCTTGTATGATTATCAACGGAATAAATTCCATAGATGGGGCAATAAGTCGGACAAACTATTGGCTAATTTGATCAAGGGTCCTAAGTCTCATATGTGGGTCAACGCCATTAATGTTTCAGGGAAACTAGTCTCTGACCCTGAAGCTGTCTGTTCCGAATTTATGCACTCTTATCGCTCCTTGTAGTCTAAAGACCCTGACGATATCACTGCTGGTCACTCCTTTCTTGAGGAAGCTGACCTCCCTATTCTCTCCCGGGAAGAGAGGGATTTACTGGAAAGCCCGGTTACCACCGAAGAAGTTATTGACACTATTAAAAGTTTGCCGAATAGTAAGAGCCCCAGTCCTGACAGCTTTGGCACAGAATTCTATAAAATGCTCTGGGAAGATTTGGCTCCCACTCTTACATCCCTCTATAATCATATTCTCATCTCCAAACAATCCCCAATTTGATTTAATGAGGCTAAGATAATTGTTATTGCAAAACCTGGTAAAGACAATCCCTACCTAGCTCTTACAGGCCGATTTCCCTCCTTAATCAGGATTTCAAGGTTCTGACCAAATTAATAGCTAATCGCCTCCAATTATGTCTCTCTCACATTATATCACCTGCGCAGTTGGGCTTCATTAAACATAGGCAGTCGGTACTGGGTATTAGGGCTGCAATGGCCGCCATCACCCATTCTCCTTCTCATAACCTTGTGAATAATGTTCTCATTAACCTTGATGCTGGCTAGGCCTTTGACAAATTCACCTGGCCTCACCTTGATAGAGTCTTACGCTATCAACACTTTGGGGAGAAATTTTGTGGCCTTGTCAACTCCCTCTATGATGCCCCTACTGTGCAGGTGATGGTTAATAATGTCTCCTCAACTCTCTTTACACTTGAGAGGGTAACTAGGCAGGGTTGTCCTTATTTCCCCTTCCTCTTCAGTCTAGTTTTGGATCCCATTTTGCGCTATATTGCCAATCTGTCTACTTTCAAGGGTATTCAAATAGGCACTCAGGAACTGAAAGTCATAGCGTTTGCGGATGATATTCTTCTCCTCACCTCTAACTCCAAACAGTCTGTCCCAGCGCTACAGGATGCTATAACATGCTTCTCTTCCTTTGCAGGATTTTCTATTCATTTTGATAAATCGGAAGCCCTACCTATATTTCGTCAAGCACCCCTTTTCCATTCCGATGGGCCCCTACTCATCTCACTTATCTTGGGGTTTTCTTGCCCTCAGACCCAGCCCTCCTATACTCACTTAATGTTCACCCCATTCTTAATAAAATCCAAACTGAACTCGGTCTCTGTCAAAACTTTCCCCTTAATCTCTCAGGTCACTGTAAACTTGTTAAAATGGCTAGCTTCCCGAAATTGCTCTATGTCCTCCAAATGGTCCCTGTCTTGCTCACAAAATCTGATTTATCCCTCCTCAACTCATGCATCTCTAAATTCATATTGTCCAATAAATGGCCCAGAATAAGTTTACTTAAATTGTCCCAGACAGTACAGAATGGAATACTAAATCTGCCTGCCATAGAGCAATACAATAGAGCCAAGCTTCTCCATTTTGCCATGGACTGGATTAGAGACACACACATCTTTACAGACTCATTACTACACTCCCAGCTCTGCGCCCTTCATCTCTCAGTGATATCCTGCATGCTACAACTGCTACTTTAAAACTATCCCCCCTTGATAACATACTTCTGATGTCTACTATCTGGGCATGGAGAATGTCTAGAAAGTCAATGGACCTCCACTACTCTTAAACCCTATTTCTCCCCTTCACTGGTAATTTTGATTTCCAAAATGGTCGGACCTCCTTCCCTTTTAACATTTGGCACTTCGCAGGGATTATGCGAGTCCGTGACCTTCTTAATCCCTCGAATAAGCCACTTACCTTTACTGAAGCCATTGACAAATATAATATCAGCCCCCATTACGAATTCTACTATTTCCAAGCCTCTCATTACCTATGTTGGGACTTATCACATCTACATACGCCAGACTATCTTAACCCCTTAGACTCGCTTATACAATCTGGCACATACTCCATCTATACCCGAATCCACACGGATATTGTACCCACCTCTGACCTTGCTCAACTACAAAAATGGTCCTCTGAAATCACTTCAATGTCCCCTGATGCAGTGATGGACTGTTTTACTACATCCTGAAGCTTATTCCAGTGAGTATATATCAGGAAATGTCGTATAAGATTTTGCATAGGGTTTACATATCTCCAAAAATGGATAATTTAATGGGCCTTTCTGACTCAGCAACATGTGTTAAATGCTCTGCAACAGAGGCTGATCTTATGTATTGCTTTTGGCACTGCCCCCACAATCAAACATTTTGGAATGAGCTACAGACATACAGTTCTTCTGAATTGGGTATAAATTTCCAATGTACTGTTTCCTGGGCCCTGTTTGGTTGTCTCCTTGACCAACCGAATATTCCTTTTCATGACAAAAAACTGGTGGTACTTCTTTCAGCCGTCGGTATGAAATCCATACTCCAGCAATGGATTCATGTCACTCCTCCCACTTTACCATTGGTTACCTCTAGACTGCTTTTTCTATTTACAATGGATTGGCTGTAGACATCTCTCAACAAGGAAATCCTCACTCCTGCATTATTTCAATGCTGGGGTAAGTTTATCCATAAGTTAACCACCTCATCAAAATTGGCTATACGACTAAGCTTTTATAGTACTACATGGTACTGTCATCAACTTTTAGACGATAGACTTCCTTTCTCCCTTCCATGACTGCCTACTATCCTATGGCTACTCCCCTCCTCTCTCTCCCCCTTGGCCCCTCATTTTCCTATAACCCCATTCACTTCTCCATTGAACTCCATCTTCTCCAACTTTTTCTTTCTGCGTTAATGATTTCTCCATGGATGGGTCGACGGTCCCCTGGCCTTAGCAGGTAATGTTTTGCTGTTTTGGTTTTTGTATTTATTTCTGTTAGTTTTTTATTTATATTCGGGGGACACTTTTTTATGTTCAATTTTTTATTATGGACTCAGACCTACTACCATCCTTTGCTAGTTCCTTTTTTTTCTCATTATTCAATTATACTATGTGAAGGTATTCTCTCTAATTTTTGAGTTCTGTATTAGAAAATGGAAAATTTGAGGTATAACTTTAGACTGTGCCGTATCTATTGCAGGAGCATTCATTGATATGCTGTTTTCTTATATTTACTATGAACGGCTGTGTCTTATCTCTTTACACTGTATGTTACTATTTGTTCTGGTCCTCAATAAAATATATTTGGAAAAAACTTATGGGTGAGAAACCTATAATATTTTCATTTATAGTCTGTCCATTTATCATTTTGGTCCATATCTTAACAGTATGACTTCATAAACTTCATTGAGTTTTTTAAATATCAATATATTGCATAGCACTCAGATATCAAATCTACATGTTTTCCCAATAAGTCAGAGCAGCACTTTTATTGATGTTTAATTAGTTGAATATTATTTTACCACTGCCCATTTTTTTATGACTCTATGTATTAATAAATTATTTTCATGTACAGTACAAGTATGTACTGTACATGCAGTCTGATTGCAGCGCTATGAAAATATATTGCTTTTACATTTTTTGTGGTTTGTGACCCTATCACAGTGGCGTGATTCAGATTTTACACCAATTTTCATTATATCCCCTACCAGCACACATAGTGATTACTTTGTGGTTTTCTAAATGCTCTTGGCATCATCATGCTCAAAGCAAAACAAAGTGCAAATTGGTGTGGATTTTTTTTGTAGCCCAACTTCACTATGAATTCTATCCCAATGCTGTAAGGCAAAGGACTGGTTGGTATTTTAGCAGTGGTACTGCACACTTTGTGTCCCCCCTTCTATAGTTTCACCAGTCCTGGCAAGTAAAACCTAATGCCGGATCATGAAAACAATGGCAGGACACCATAATACCAATTTACCAACCTGGGTTTACAAACCTAATACTGATTCTGATTTGGGGATGACAACATACTTACAAAAAATACAAGCCTTCATGGATCCTAGTAGTTCATGCTGCGCTAGTCTTGCTGGAGAAAAGCACTATAGAAAAAAATAAATAAATAAAAAAAAGAATAATAATAATAACAACAATAATAATAATAATACATTATTATTATTATTATTATTATTATTATTATTATTATTAATAATAATAATAATAATAATAATGATAATATTTTTGGTGGTATGATTGTGGTAGAATCACGGCAGAATTGGAGTTAAGAAACAGCAGTTTACAAAACAGCATCAAATCAGATGCTTATTGAATTATGTATTTTTGATGCCTCACTGTTTCTGACGCCCATCAGTTTCTAAATACTGGAAAACCTGCAATTTAGTAAATTTACTCCAAAGTATCTTTGTTTGTGAACAGTGCAGCTAGACTTTTTAGTTTTACTTCACAAAGACAATCTTTCAATTTATATTAATGCAGGCCATACATCAGTCTACAGAATCCCTGATTACCCCATGCCAATCCGATTCTCCAACTGGTGGTCCAATTTATTGCAGACTTTGATGATTGCTGATTTCTCGGGGGTTTGGTAAATTATAATAGATTAAATAAATGTCTGACTCATTGATTCTGATAATTTTAGGGTCGAATTGAGATTGTCTATCCTGTTGGTTTTGCCAATCTTTGGAGAAACAATATCAGGATACGGGAATCAGCGATTCTGATGACTGATGTGCTGACCCCATTAGTTCCCTCTAAGCGGGGTATCCAATTAGCTGCAAAAATTCAGCAATTTATTGCAGATTAACTTTTCGCACCTATTGCACTTAAGTTGCCGTGAAAACATCTTATTGCGATATGCACGCTCCCTCTTTTTGCATCTATACTATACCAAAATTGTGAAAACAGGATTAGCATGATAATTGTAGATGGCAAAACCAGAGATAAGCATAGGAGAAAATGGGGAAATCTGCCTGTACCCCCCAAAAAGCCAAACTAATATAGGAAAATGTTATAGATGTCTATTAGTAGGTTTACCCTACTATCCTTTAAACTAGAGACGTGCGGCGGGCACTTTTCGTGTTTTATGTTTTGGTTTTGGTTCCATGCCTGTGTTCTGGATCTGGATTGGTTTTGGAAAAACCACCCTTTCGTGTTTTGGTTTTGGTTTTGGATCTGCATGATTTTTGGGGGGAAAAACCCCATAAAAACAGCTAAAATCACAGAATTTGGGGGTAATTTTTATCCTACAGTATTATTAACCTCAATAACATTCATTTCCACTCATTTCCAGTTTATTCTGAACGCCTCACACCTCACAATATTGTTTTTTGGCCAAAAGGTTGCAACGAGGTGGCTGTATGACTAAGCTAAGCGACACAAGTGTGCAGAACAAACACCTGACCCATCTAGGAGTGGCACTGCAGTGGCAGAGAGGATGGAATATTTAAAAAATAGGCCCCAAACAGCACATCATGCAAAGAAGTAAAAGAGGTGCAATGAGGTAGCTGTATGACTAAGCTAAGCAACACAACTGTGCGGCACAAACACCTGGCCCAACTAAGAGCAGCACTGCAGTGGCAGACAGGATGGCACTTAAAAAACTAAGCCTCAAACAGCACATCATGCAAAGAAGAAAAAGAGGTGCGATGAAGTAGCTGTATGACTAAGCTAAGCGACACAAGTGTGCGGCACAAACAACATGGGACATGCTGGAATTTGCCTAGATGTAATACACGCACAATATTGGTGGCACAAGAGAGCATACCCCTAAACCACACACACACACAGCAAAGCCTGTACAATTTATTTGGATAATAATAACACTTTTATTTGGAGCTATTATAATAATATGCAGCACAGGTGAGCATACCCCTACACCACACAGGGCAAACCCTATAAAAATTATTTGGATTATAATATAAGCAATGTATATAACCCTTTTATTTGGAGTAAATAATATACAGCACAGGACACCACCACTGGAATCATGGCAGCACAAGACACCACCACTGGACTGATGCAGCACAAGACAGCACCACTGGACTGGACTTATACGGCAGTACCACTGGACTGAATTTATATGCCAGTATCTCTGGACTTATACGCCAGTGCCACTAGAATTATACAGCAGGATCACTGGATTTATACGCCAGTACCACTGGATTTATATGGCAGTACCACTGGACATATACGGTAGTATCACTGGATTTATATGGCAGTACCACTGGGCATATACGGCAGTATCACTGAAATTATATGGCAGTACCACTGAACATATATGGCAGTATCACTTGAATTATACGGCAGTATCACTGGACATATATGGCAGTACCACTGGACATATACAGCAGCACAGGGACACCACCACTGGACTGATGCAGCACAAGACAGCACAACTGGACTGGACTTATACGGCAGTACCACTGGACTGGATATATACGCCAGTATCTCTGGACTTATACGCCAGTGCCACTAGAATTATACAGCAGTATCTCTGGATTTATACGCCAGTACCACTGGATTTATATGGCAGTACCACTGGACATATACGGTAGTATCACTGGATTTATATGGCAGTACCACTGGACATATACGGCAGTATCACTGAAATTATATGGTAGTAATACTGAACATACTGTATACGGCAGTATCACTTGAATTATACGGCAGTATCACTGGACATATATGGCAGTACCACTGGACCTATACAGAAGCACAGGGACAGCACCACTGGACTGATGCAGCACAAAACAGCACCACTGGACTGGACTTATATGGCAGGACCACTGGACTGGATATATACGCCAGTATCCCTGTGCTTATACGCCAATACCACTGGAATTATACGGCAGTATCACTGGATTTATACGCCAGTACCACAGGATTTATACAGCAGTAACACTGGACATATATGGTAGTATCACTGGATTTATATGACAGTACCACTGGACATATACGGCAGTACCACTGAACATATACGGCAGTAACACTGGAATTATATGGCAGTACCACTGGAATTATACGGCAGTATCACTGGATTTATACGCCAGTACCACAGGATTTATACAGCAGTAACACTGGACATATATGGTAGTATCACTGGATTTATATGACAGTACCACTGGACATATACGGCAGTACCACTGAACATATACGGCAGTAACAGTGGAATTATATGGCAGTACCACTGGACATATACGGCAGTATCACTGGAATTATATGGCAGTATCACTGGACATATACGGCAGTACCACTGGACATAAACAGCAGCACAGGGACACCACCACTGGACTGATGCAGGACAACACAGCACCACTGCAATGGACTGGACTGATGCAGCACAAGACAGCACCACTGGACTGGACTTATATGGCAGTACCACTGGACTGGATATATACGCCAGTATCCCTGGACTTATACGCCAGTACCACTGGAATTATACGGCAGTATCACCGGATTTATACGCCAGTACCACTGGACATATACGGTAGTATCACTGGATTTATATGGCAGTACCACTGGACATATACGGCAGTATCATTGGAATTATATGGCAGTACCACTGAACATATGCGGCAGTAACACTGGAATTATATGGCAGTACCACTGGACATATACAGCAGTATCACTGGAATTATACGGCAGTATCACTGGACATATACAGCAGTGCCACTGGACATATACAGCAGCACAGGAACACCACCACTGGACTGATGCAGGACAACACAGCACCACTGCAATAGACTGGACTGATGCAGCACAAGACAGCACCACTGGACTGGGCTTATATGGCAGTACCACTGGACTGGATCTATATACGCCAGTATCCCTGGACTTATACGCCAGTACCACTGGAATTATACGGCAGTATCACCGGATTTATACGCCAGTACCACTGGATTTATACAGCAGTACCACTGGACATATACGGTAGTATCACTGGATTTATATGGCAGTACCACTGGACATATACGGCAGTATCACTGGAATTATATGGCAGTACCACTGAACATATGCGGCAGTAACACTGGAATTATATGGCAGTACCACTGGACATATACAGCAGTATCACTGGAATTATACGGCAGTATCACTGGACATATACAGCAGTACCACTGGACATATACAGCAGCACAGGAACACCACCACTGGACTGATGCAGGACAGCACAGCACCACTGCAATAGACTGGACTGATGCAGCACAAGACAGTACCACTGGACTGGACTTATATGGCAGTACCACTGGACTGGATATATACGCCAGTATCCCTGGACTTATACACCAGTACCACTGGAATTATACGGCAGTATCACCGGATTTATACGCCAGTACCTCTGGATTTATACAGCAGTACCACTGGACATATACGGTAGTATCACTGGATTTATATGGCAGTACCACTGGACATATACGGCAGTATCATTGGAATTATATGGCAGTACCACTGAACATATGCGGCAGTAACACTGGAATTATATGGCAGTACCACTGGACATATACAGCAGTATCACTGGAATTATACGGCAGTATCACTGGACATATACAGCAGTGCCACTGGACATATACAGCAGCACAGGAACACCACCACTGGACTGATGCAGGACAACACAGCACCACTGCAATAGACTGGACTGATGCAGCACAAGACAGCACCACTGGACTGGGCTTATATGGCAGTACCACTGGACTGGATCTATATACGCCAGTATCCCTGGACTTATACGCCAGTACCACTGGAATTATACGGCAGTATCACCGGATTTATACGCCAGTACCACTGGATTTATACAGCAGTACCACTGGACATATACGGTAGTATCACTGGATTTATATGGCAGTACCACTGGACATATACGGCAGTATCACTGGAATTATATGGCAGTACCACTGAACATATGCAGCAGTAACACTGGAATTATATGGCAGTACCACTGGACATATACAGCAGTATCACTGGAATTATACGGCAGTATCACTGGACATATACAGCAGTACCACTGGACATATACAGCAGCACAGGAACACCACCACTGGACTGATGCAGGACAGCACAGCACCACTGCAATAGACTGGACTGATGCAGCACAAGACAGTACCACTGGACTGGACTTATATGGCAGTACCACTGGACTGGATATATACGCCAGTATCCCTGGACTTATACACCAGTACCACTGGAATTATACGGCAGTATCACCGGATTTATACGCCAGTACCACTGGATTTATACAGCAGTACCACTGGACATATACGGTAGTATCACTGGATTTATATGGCAGTACCACTGGACATATATACGGCAGTATCACTGGAATTATATGGCAGTACCACTGAACATATGCGGCAGTAACACTGGAATTATATGGCAGTACCACTGGACATATACAGCAGTATCACTGGAATTATACGGCAGTATCACTGGACATATACAGCAGTGCCACTGGACATATACAGCAGCACAGGAACACCCCCACTGGACTGATGCAGGACAACACAGCACCACTGCAATGGACTGGACTTATACAGCAGCACTGGACATATGGCAGCAGAGGACACCACCACTGTGACTGGACTGATGCAGCACAAGACACTACCACTGTACTGATGCAGGATAACACAGCAACACTGCAATGGACTGGACTTATACAGCAGCACTGGACATATAGCAGCAGAGGACACCACCACTGTGACTGGACTGATGCAGCACGAGACACTACCACTGTACTGATGCAGGATAACACAGCACCACTGCAATGGACTGGACTTATACAGCAGCACTGGACATATGGCAGCAGAGGACACCACCACTATGACTGGACTGATGCAGCCCAAGACACTACCACCGTACTGATGCAAGACACTGAAGGACACTGAGGACGGAGACACGTCCCCTCGCTACACTCTCCAATGCCTGAGTGAAAATGGCAGTGACGCGCTGCTCCTTATATGGAATCTAAACCCAGCGAGAATCCGACAGCGGGATTATGATGTTTTGCCTCGGTCTGTTTTCTGAGTAAGGCGGGAAAACCCAAGCCGGGCTCGGATCCGGGCTCGTCGGGTGGTGAAGTTTGGGGGGTTTTGGTTCTCAGGGAACCGAACCCGCTCATCTCTACTTTAAACTGTGACACTTATGAATTACATAAATTCTGTGGCTGGCTGATGTCAAACCTGCATCTCATCTGGTTTTATTCAGATAGAGAACCTGTGAAATTCATAAGTGTCCAGGTTTAAAGGGATAATATGGTATTAGTGCCCATAATAACACTATTTAATGTCTTGTGCTTAAATTGGGTCAAATGGCTGTTATATGCATTTTTCTTTTTACTTTTTTTGAACAAGAAGAAATTGTTAACACAATGCAAAAAAGACAATTACACAATAAAGGTGATACATATTTTCTGTAATTTTTTTACAAAAACAGAAACTTTGCTGAAGTAAAGAACTTAACAGAGTAAGAAAGAAGGGAAAAAAGGGACAGGTAAGGATAAATTGGAGAAGACAAAGAGGTCAGTGTCATTTAAAGAGAGTAGAGATTACAAGGTGAAACAATATGGGGTATACCCCCAAGGTAGTGCTAAAAGAGCAAGAATGATAACTTACGTAAATGTTAGAAAGACAGGTGGATGGAGGACTCATGGACAGCCCATCAAATGAGGCAGAAGATTTTAGTCAGATTCAGTCAACTGATATTAAGATCAATGAGGCATCATAAGCATCCATAGACCCCAGACTAAGTCAAATTTGTGGGGGCAGTCATGTAAGTAACAAGTATTTTTTTCCATGTTTGCAATGAACCAGATATAGGTATGTAGGGCAGAAATTGTAGGAGCATTCAGAGATTTCCAATTTCTGGCTATTAAAGATTTAGCTGCAGCTAGAATGTGTGACAATAATTTATTTAAGGGTGGATCAATATCTTCAAAAGGGCATGCCAATAAAAACACCCATGGGTCTAACGAAAGCGGAAGACCAGAGAAAGATTTCAAAACTTCAAGTACTTTATTCCAAAATGGAACCATATATGGAGAAGAGTTTCCCTCTGTCCACAACTCCGTCAAGACACAGGAGTAGCAGAAGGAACCAACTTAGATAGTTTATCAGGAGTATAATACCATCTATAGTAGAGCTTATAGGAGGTTTCTTTAATTTGGGTAGAGATCGAAATTTTAGCAATCCCCTCTCTTATCTCCTCCGAACAGGAATCATCAGGGGGAGGGCCAAGGTCCCTTTCCCACTCCTGCTCATAGCGGGTTCGCGTGACAGAGGTAACATCAACCAAAATATAATATACATGAGAGATCATACCATTGCACAAAGGGTCCCTAGTACAAAGAAGTTCAAATGAGGTAAGATTCCTTCTAACATCAGGTTGAGGTAATGATGAAAGATAGTGATGGATTTGGAAAAATTTGATAAAGGGCGGAGATAAAGAAGGGAACTTATGGGGGCGTGGCCTAGCTTGCAAGCTGAGAGGAAGCGATCTCTCTGAGCTCCTGCTGGCCCCGTCCATAAAACGTTTATAAAACCTTCATCAAAGGTCCTCAAGCACCTCTATACTGGTCCACCTGCTCCCCTTAGCACAAAACATCAGAGGGGCTTGGTTGCGGAGCCGGGGAGCCCTTATCAGGGCTCCTGCAGGTTGCGGCCTTCCCCTCCTCAAGAAGCCGGGGACTGTGGTACGACCCCCCTCCCCCTACCAGAGGTGCGGCTGGACGGGCCGGGTGGCGGAGGAAACCGGGTGGACGCGACTGTTGCCTGGAGGGGTAGGAGTCGTTACCCCCAACGCCGGAGACCCCCTGTGTACCTGAAGCGGGCGCAGCTGACGGAGACGGTTCCACGCGGCGGGTGAGTCCCCTCTGGCTGACGCACTCAGGCAGGGCATCGAGGCTCCTTACCCCCTCTCCCCGCGGCTCCCGCCTCTACAGTAACACCAGCGGAGGCTTGCTGTGTGCCGCGGGTCGGGAGAGCAGGCCCTGAGCTCCCGCGAACTGCGGCCTCCCGGCGGCCCTCAGACCGGGGCCTCGCGCACCCGGCCAGCCCGGCGTGTCCCACGTCGGACACGATTTGGGTGTGCGGCCTCTCTCCCCGCCCCTGACCCCTCAGCGGGCCGCTGCACACTCTGGGGGGCTCCCTGCTGCTCTTACCAGTCCCCTAGGCCGGGGACCAGGACGAAAACGGGGCAGCCCGGCAGAGCTAGAAGAAGTCCGGCGGCCATCTTGGGGGCAGCACACACTCCATCAGGCCGGCCCATTGCGGCTCTACTTCACCCTCTGAGCCTCACTCAGTGCCCCCCTCAGAGACCCCCCGACATCAAACTGCGGGAAAGCTCACCGCCTGGTTGCTGAGGGAATACCTTACCCTGCTCTCACCCTCACCCCCTGAACATCCTATCACGTTCTATAGGAGCTCCTACGGGCTGGAACTACTGGGCCAGATAGCACCTCAGAGGGACCAGACCACTATTACCAGTACAACGGTACTCTTTAAGCACCCTGCAGGGACCCCCTGGCACCCACGCACGTAACGCCTGCAGGGCCTTGGGTATCCCTAAAAGAAGCCCCGGCCTCCGGAGGATCCCAAATCTGCTGGAGCTTGGGAGCGTACACTCACTGCGCTGAGGCTTGATCAATACCTACATGCCGTGGCATGCCCGACTGGGCCCTTTTGACCATCTTCTTCAAAGCGCCTAGCATGTGACCTCGATATGTACTACACCTGGTTCCGTGTGTGATCCTAATGATATAGGAGCTTCCCTCGTCCTTCCCAGGTGTTGACAACCAACCTACCTCACCTCTTTCCGCCACTATGCCTAAAGGGGGGAAAAAGTCGAACACCCATAACCTGGTGGGCTACTTCAAGAATTCTGCTCCATCTTCCACCCGGAGAGCAACCTCACCCCCACCCACTTCAGCAATTTCTGACAAAGACTCAGACGATGACTCTTCCTCCACTCCCGCCACAAAGGCTGATGTCGCCCTTCTCCTATCCGAGATGCGTAATATTAAAAAATCAATTCGTGCAGAAGTACAGGAGGCTATCTCGGGTTTAAAATCGGACGTGGATAGCCTGGGCACCAGGGTGGATGCCATCGAAAGAAAACAAGAAGAGCTTATCGCCTTCCAACAAGAATCAGAACAGGAGATATCTCAAATGCGTACGGATGTTATGCTCTTAGCGGATAAACAGGAAGATTTGGACAACAGGGGTCGTCGGAACAATCTTAGAATTCGCAACGTTCCCGAGACGGTGGAACAAAATCACTTCACGGATTATCTACTCCGCCTCTTCCGCTCACTTGCTCCCTCCGTCCCAGACGATATGCTTCTTCTAGACAGGGCTCACAGGGCTCTACGTCCTAGATCCCAAGACGCTAAAACACCAAGAGACGTAATCCTCCGCTTTCACTATTTCGCGGTCAAAGATCAAGTCTACGCCAAAACCAGGAGGATGTCGACTATCCCGTTCGAAGGCTCCGATCTCTTGATCTTCCAGGACCTGTCGCCGGTCACGCTGAACAGAAGGAGGGAACTAAAAGACATAACCAAAGCCCTAAGAGATCATAATGTCAGATACAGATGGGGCTTCCCTTTTGCCCTCCAAGTCAGAGCAGATGGTAAATTCCTCTCTGCTAGGTCCCCAGACGAGGCCCTTCAACTACTCCATCAACTGAACATATCCGGCCCCCCGACCACTCCTCAACGTTCTCTCCCAGTCAACACCTCCCCTTCTCTCACAGCCACAGCCTCAAACTGGACCACCGTCGGATCTGCTTCTCACACCTCCCCAGATACATGAATCACCATGTATGGATGTCCATGATGGGACTCGATGCCCATACGAGTCCCTAACGGACTACAGGGGGTCTTTCCGCACTATGCCAAGATCCCCATAGGGTGTAGAGCCTTTGGTTAAGCTAATGTTTACCATTTATTGCCTTGTTGATCCTGTTGTGGGGGGGCCTGTCCGGGCCCTCGGGGCCGGGGTTCTTCGTGGCTGGCCGCGCGGGCTCCGGCCCCGGGAGGCCCGTCTGGGCCGAGTCTTCTCTCTTTACCTCACGCAGGTTTTAATGTTATTGTTGTTGCTATGTGGTCAACATACCATGTTTACCCCCAGTTCCATTAATGCTGTTTTCCTCCCTCCCCCCCCCTCCTCCCTCCCCCCCCCTCCTCCCTCCCCTTTAAGCTCCCCTAGTTTATTGTTGCAATAAGTACACTTAATTTTAGTCTGATCGCACACGGGACCCGGTCTCCTCTCCGAGCAGCTGGGTCCACCCACCCCCCATTCGACCTTTAGGGTCGACGTCGGACGACCTAGACCTGCGGGTCTGCTTCTTCCTTGGGTCCGACTAGCGAGAATGGATTTTCTCCGCCCTCTAACCACTGATACTAATATATGCTTGTCCTTCATCTGTTCTCCTACCCTCTCTCTTCTTTTCTCACTGATCCTCTTTCCTTCTCCTTCCCCCATCTCTTTCGGAGCCCCGCTGGTGCGCTTCCACATGAAGAGTGCTCTGCTCTCATACCATGGTTCTTAGGATAATCACATTGAACACGAAAGGTCTGAATAGCCCGCGTAAACGCTCTCTCTTATTTCAATCCCTTAAACAACTTAAAGGCGACATCGTTTTCCTACAGGAGACCCACTTCTCGGGTAAATCACATCCAGAACTTAAGTCCAAACACTTCCCGCACACTTTCCATGCTTGCGACCCCATACGCAAGAAGAAAGGGGTCTCTGTACTCTTTGCTAATCATTTAGATTTCATCCCCTCTGAAATACTGAGCGACCCTGAAGGTAGATACCTGTTGCTGGTGGGGTTGTTAAACGGGTCCCCCTATACATTCTTAAATGTTTATGCTCCAAACCAGATCCAGGCCCCCTTTTTCCACTCCCTAAATAGCCTCTTAGCCCTACACAGACGCGGTAATGTGGTGTTGGGGGGAGATTTTAATGTGACTTTAGACAGCGTTCTGGACAGATCTAAACCTCTGCCCAGATCTATGCGCCCCTCACATACGCGCAATGCAGCTGCTTTGAACCTCCTGCTGTCACGTCACGTTCTCTTCGATGCATGGAGAGTGAAAGAGCCGACTGCTAAAGATTACACATACTATTCCCCCATATACGATGTTTACACAAGACTGGACATGATTTTCCTGAGTTCGGAGCCTGCGCAATGTATCATCGACACCTCCATTCACCCCAACACGTGGTCAGACCACGGCCCGGTCACTGTAGATGTCCCGGGCCCACACCCACCCGCTCGCCATCCTGTGTGGAGATTGAATGACAGACTCCTTCTTAACCCCCAAACGAAAGCCCACATAGCCGCCGAAATCTCCCACTACTTTGAGACAAACGCATCCCCGTCTGTTCCCCCTATGTTACTATGGGACGCTCACAAAGCGGTTATACGTGGATGCCTGATCAGCGCCTCCTCTTATAACAAGAAGGCCAGATCTAAACGCATCCGGGAACTCTCGGACATGCTTAGTTCCCTCTCACTGAAACACAAAAAAACAGGGTCCGAAACGGATCTCTCCTCCCTATCTGCGGTCAGAGGTGAATTAAACATGCTCCTGACGACGAAGGTGGAGACCAGCCTGAAGTGGCTCAACTAATCCTTCTACGAAAAAGGGGATAAAGCCGATCGGCTATTAGCCTCTAGGCTCCGGGCTAAACTTGCAAGGAACAACGTTATGTCTATCCAGCCTTCCTCTGGTTAAAAGACCAGGGATCCCAAACGTATCACTGAAACTTTCTCTCGCTTCTACGAGAAGCTATACAACGCCCATGAGACCACTCAGACGAAACCAGACTTTATTGGGGCTATCCGTACCTTCCTATCCCACTGCCATCTCCCTCGTCTGAGCTCATCGGTTTCTGCCGAATTGAACTCAGAGATATCCGATGAAGAAATTGCCACTGTTGTCAAAACCCTAAAACTTAACAAAGCTCCTGGACCAGACGGCTTTACGGCCGCATATTACAAGACCTTTCTCCCCCAGCTTACACCTCACCTCTCAGCCCTTTTCAATGCTATCTTGCAGGGAGCATCTTTCTCCAAATCGGCACTGGAGGCTAAGATTATAGTCATTCCTAAGGAGGGTAAGGACACATCTAATTGCGCTAATTATAGGCCTATATCACTACTTAACTCAGATATCAAGATCTATGCCAAAATATTAGCCCTCCGTCTAAATAGTGTCTTACCCCACCTTATCCATAACGACCAGGTAGGATTTATTCCCGGCCGCCAAGCCCGAGACAACACGAGACGAGTTATTAGCCTGACTCACTATATCAACCTTACACACACTCCTGCTCTCTTGCTTTCTCTGGACGCGGAGAAAGCATTTGACAGAATAGGATGGCCCTTTATGTTTGAAACCCTTGCTCATTTGGGTTTTCAGGGGGAATTCCTTGCAGGGATACAAGCCTTATACTCGACCCCTTCCGCTAGGGTATCTGTGAACGGAGTACAATCAGACCCTTTGAACATTTCCAACGGTACCAGACAGGGCTGCCCGCTCTCACCCCTGATCTTTGCCTTAGTGATAGAGCCATTAGCAGCCCGCATCCGAGCCTCGCCCGATATCGGAGGGCTGGAAGTGGGGGACTCTGTTTACAAGATCTCCTTGTTCGCAGACGACGTCCTCCTATCACTTTCCTCACCTCACACCTCTCTGCCAAACCTTTTTACTCTCCTGTCTGAATACGGAAATATATCGGGCTACAAAGTCAATTGGTCCAAGACAGAAGCTCTCCCCTTCCACATCTCCCCTTCCCAAATGGCCAACATGCAAAACAACTTTAAATTCTCCTGGTGCACTTCTAAAATTCGATATCTGGGGGTCTTTATTACGAGCCGCTATGGAGACTTGTTTAAGGAAAACTTCTCGCCATTGCTTAAAAACCTTAAGGCCGATCTCCATAAATGGCAATCACTAATCATCTCTTGGCTAGGTCGTATTATAGCTCTGAAAATGAATATTATCCCCCGCCTCCTCTATTTGTTTCAGACGCTGCCAGTGAAAGTCCCGGATTCGGTGCTGGCACAAATCCATTCGTGGTTGCTTCGTTTTGTGTGGAGAAATAAAACCCCTAGGATAGGGTTCTCTACCCTCCGCAAACCAGTGCAAGAAGGGGGGAGAGGATTCCCAGATATCCGTCTTTACTATCTGGCTACTCATCTCAGCCAAGCGGTGGCATGGTTCGCCCCTACGCAGTCCATACGTTGGCTTCAGTTAGAGAGGACGCTTAGCCACACTCCATCTCTATCGTCTCTACTCTTATCCCCTCCTAAAACTAGATCTCCCCATTTGCAACTCCACCCGGTTCTGGAATTCACTTGCCAGATCTGGGACTATTGCACACGCCATTTCCACATGCTGTCATTCCCCTCGGCGCTTACCCCCTTATGGGACAACCCTTCTTTCGTCCCAGGCCATTCCATGACCCGCTCGCGCCCATGGTCGACACATAACATTCGCTTTGTTCTAGATGTGTTGTCCGAAGGGACCTGTGCACCCTTACCGGAAATCATATCAAAATATGACTTCCCGGAAGCGAATCCTTTTACCTATCTCCAGGTGAGACATTTTGTCTCGTCCTTAATGAGCTCATCCCCATTCCAACCTCTCTCCACCCTGGAGTCCTATTGTTATCACAAACCGCTTGCTCGTGGAATCATCTCCCTACTGTATTCCCTTCTCCAGGCAGGGGATAAGTCGGCGACCCCGGCTTTTATACTCAAGTGGGAACAGGATCTTGGCCCGATACCGGATGACTATGATTGGTCAGATGTCTTTACGGCGGCCGCGAAATCCTCTATCTCAACCCTAGTTAAGGAAAACGCATATAAAATCTTATATAGGTGGTATCTAGTCCCCTCTAGACTCCACAAAATGTTTCCCTCCTTTCAGCCTTTGTGCTGGAGAGGATGCGGTGAACATGGCTCTTTCCTCCACATATGGTGGACGTGCCCCAAAATTAAGCTATTCTGGGATTCAGTCGCACACCTGTTGAGTACAGTGCTCCAGACCCGGATATACAAAGACCCTTGGTCCTTCCTGCTAGGTCTCCCCATTGCCAATGCACCTCCGAACTCCGGTAAACTACTGACACAGATCTTGAACGCGGCTAGATGCGCAATTGCCCTCCAATGGAAAAAGAGGGAGTCCCCCCCTATACAACAGATCATCAACAAAGTATGGTACTTTGCAAGCATGGAAAAAATCACTGCATACCTCCATAACAGATCTTTCCAGTTTCTTCAAAACTGGGAACTATGGTTCGACTCACAGGCTCCCGCACATGGAGTACGACCCCCCGGGAGCTCGACGGCCCTCCTATTATGATTCCTGTACTCTCCTAACCTGACAAGTAGCTCGTGGGATATCCTCAACATGTCCTTTCCGTGTTTCCCGAGTAGCACTTTCCATCTTGTACTAGCGCCCTGTGCGTAGCCAGCGCAACACGGGGGCGTACCAGCGGCCTCTCTCTAACCTTGTCCCCTCTCCCCTTCTACTCTATTCCCTCCCCGTCTTCCCTGTCTCTTCTTCTCGCCTTTCATGCTCTCTCTCTTTAGTCTTTATCCTCTTATTGATATAATCACGAGCTTGTTTTTTGGTTCCCATCCAATTGAACAGTTTCCGCTTACCCCGATGCATAACTCCTTGCTGTATCTTTGCATTATGGGAACCACATGTTCCTTATTTTAAGGTTATATCTCTGCTTTTGGTAATATAATGTTAGACGGAACAGCCCACCCCAAGAATGGGGGGAGGCTGCTGTAATGTTTGTAACCTGTAAAGTTTATACCCTGTAAATTAAAATAAACAATTTAAAAAAAAAAAAGAAGGGAACTTATTTTTAATATCAGCTAATGTTGCTCAAGAATCCTGGGAGCTAAGGTCATACACCAGATGTATCCCAGCTTTGTGCCATAATGTAAACTGCAGGGGAGATTCTCCAGGGGGAAAGGCATAGTGGGGTGAGCGGTGAAGGGATAGAGTATAATTTATACTTAGTTAAGGAGTAATTCTAAAGTGAGAGATGAAATTTAAGAGAGGGAAGAGGATTTAAATGGGAGAGAATAAAAAGCTTATCCAAACCCCAAATAGAGGACATAGATCGGATTCCCAGGGAATATGTCTCCAAGTCTATCCAGGATATAGAGCCCAGAGGAGCAAAGGAGGTTGCAATTTGACTCAAATGGCTAGCTAAGTAATATAGTTTGATATCAGGGAATCCTCTTCCACCACCTGATCTAGGAAGTTTAAGTACATTAAGAGCAATTCTTCGGGGTTTATCATTCCACACAAATTTCGAGAAGGAAGCCTGGATATCTTTAAGGACCCTCTGAGGGACTTTAACAGGTAAGGTTTGAAACAAATAAAAAGTAGAGATGTGCACCGGACACTTTTCGGGTTTAGTGTATTGGTTTTGGATTCGGTTCCTCGGTCGTGTTTTGGATTCAGACACATTTTGGCAAAACCTCCCTTTCAAATTTTTGTTGGATTCTGATGCGTTTTGGATTCGGGTGTTTTTTCTTTAAAAATCCTCAAAAACAGCTTAAATCATAGAATTTGGTGGTCATTTTGATCCTATAGTATTATTAACCTCAATAGCCATAATATCCACTCATTTCCAGTCTATTCTGAACACCTCACACCTCACAATATTATTTTTAGTCCTAAAATTTGCACCGAGGTCGCTAGATGACTAAGCTAAGTGACCTAAGTGGGCTGCACAAACACCTGGCTCATCTAGGAGTGGCACTGCAGTGTCAGACAGGATGGCACTTAAAAAAATAGTCCCCAAACAGCACATGATTCAAAGATAAATAAAACAAAAGAGGTGCAAGATGGAATTGTCCTTGGGCTCTCCCACCCACACTTATAATGTATAAACAGGACATACACACTTTAACAAACCCATCATTTCAATGACAGGGTCTGCCACACGACTGTGGCTGAAATGACTGGTTGGTTTGGGCCCCCACCAAAAAAGAAGCAATCAATCTCTGCTTGCACAAACTGGCTCTACAGAGACAAGATGTCCACGTCATCCTCATCTTCCAATTCCTCACCCCTTTCACTGTGTACATCCTCCTCCTCACAGAGTATTAATTCGTCCCCACTGGAATCCATGATCACAGGTTCCTGTGTACTTTCTGGAGGCAATTGCTGGCAAATGTCTCCACGGAGGAATTTATTATAATTCATTTTGATGAACATCATCTTCTCCACATTTTCTGGAAGTAACCTCATACGCCAATCGCTGACAAGGTGACCGGCTGCACTAAACACTCTTTCGGGGGTACACACTGGAGGGGGGGCAACTTAGGTAAAATAAAGCCAGTTTGTACAAGGGCCTCCAAATTGCCTCTTTTTCCTGCCAGTATATGTATGTACTGTCTGACATGCCTACAGTGATGCTGTCATTCATATAATCCTCCACCATTCTTTCAATGGTGACAGAATCATATGCAGTGACAGTAGACGACATGTCAGTAATCGTTGTCAGGTCCTTCAGTCCGGACCAGATGTCAGCACTTGCTCCTGACTGCCCTGCATCACCGCCAGCTGGTGGTTTTGGAAATGTTATACTTTTCCTGACAGCTCCAGTGGCGGTAGAAAATGAAGGAGGAGCTGTTGGCGGGTCACGTTCCGCTTGACTTGACAATTGTCTCACCAGCAGGTCTTTGAACATCTGCAGACTTGTGTCTGCCGGAAAGAGAGATACAACTTAAGCTTTAAACCTAGGATCGAGCACAGTGGCCAAAATGTAGTGCTCTGATTTCAACAGATTGACCACCCGTGAATCCTGGTTAAGTGAATGAAGGGCTTCATCCACAAGTCCCACATGCCTAGCGAAATCGCTCCGTTTTAGCTCCTCCTTCAATCTCTCCAGCTGCTTCTGCAAAAGCCTGATGGGAATGACCTGACTCAGGCTGGCAGTGTCTGTACTGACTTCACGTGTGGCAAGTTCAAAGGGTTGCAGAACCTTGCACAACATGTAAATCATTCTCCACTGCGCTTGAGTCAGGTACATTCCCCCTCCTTTGCCTATATCGTAGGCAGATGTATAGGCTTGAATGGACTTTTGCTGCTCCTCCATCCTCTGAAGCATAGAGAGTGTTGAATTCCACCTAGTTACCACCTCTTGCTTCAGCTGATGGCAGGGCATGTTCATGAGTGTTTGCTGGCGCTCCAGTCTTCGGCACGCGGCGGCTGAATGCCGAAAGCGGCCCACAATTCTTCGGGCCACCGACAGCATCTCCTGCATGCCCCTGTTGTTTTTAAAAAAATGATGCACCACCAAATTCATTGTATGTGCAAAACATGGGACGTGCTGGAGTTTGCCCACATGTAATGCACACACAATATTGGTGGTGTTGTCCGATATCACAAATCCCCAGGAGAGTCCAATTGGGGTAATCTGAGATGATGTTCCTCAGTTTCCGTAAGAGGTTGTCAGCTGTGTGCCTCTTATGGAAAGCGGTGATACAAAGTGTAGCCTGCCTAGGAACGAGTTGGCGTTTGCGAGATGCTGCTACTGGTGCCACCGCTGTTGTTGCTGCAGGAGGCAATACATTTACCCAGTGGGCTGTCACAGTCATGTAGTCCTTTGTCTGCCCTGCTCCACTTGTCCACATGTCCGTGGTTAAGTGGACAGTGGGTACAACTGCATTTTTTAGGACACTGGTGACTCTTTTTGTGACTGCTGTGTACATTCTCGGTATCGCCTGCCTAGAGAAGTTGAAACTAGATTGGATTTGGTACCGGGGACACACTACCTCTAAGTCTCATGCAATTCTCTAAGTCCCTGTGAACTAACGGTGAATACTGGACAGACGTCAAACACCAACATAGTTGTCAAGGCCTGAGTTATCCGCTTTGCAACAGGATGACTGCTGTGATATTTCATCTTCCTCACAAAGGACTGTTGGACAGTCAATTGTTTACTGGAAGTAGTACAAGTGGTCTTCTGACTTCCCCTCTGGGATGACGATCGACTCCCAGCAGCAACAACAGCAGCGCCAGCAGCAGTAGGCGTTACACTCAAGGATCCATCGGAGGAATCCCAGTTAGTAGAGAACTCATCAGACTTGCCAGTGACATGGCCTGCAGGACTATTGGTGTTCCTGTCTAAGGAGGAAATTGACATTGAGGGAGTTGGTGGTGTGGTTTGCAGGAGCTTGGGTACAAGATGAAGAAGGGATTTAGTTGTCAGTGGACTGCTTCCGCTGTTACCCAAAGTTTTTGAACTTGTCAATGACTTCTGATGAATGCGCTCCAGGTGACGTATAAGGGAGGATGTTCCTAGGTAGTTAACGTCCTTACCCCTACTTATTACAGCTTGACAAAGGCAACACACGGCTTGACACCTGTCCGCATTTCTGTTGAAATAATTCCACACTGAAGAGGTGATTTTTTTTGTATTTTAACCAGGCATGTCAATGGCCTTAATCATCCCACGGACAACAGGTATCTCCCCGGGGGCCTGACTTAAACAAACCACCTCACCATCAGAATCCTCCTCGTCAATTTCCTCCCCAGCACCAGCAACACCCATAGCCTCATCCTTGAGTACTTCAACAGTGACATCTTTAATTTGAATATCAGAAACTGGACTGTGGGTGCTCCTTCCAGCACTTGCAGGAGCCACCTCTTCCCGTCCAGTGTTGGGAAGGTCAGGCATCGCACCTGCCGACACAATTGGACTTTCCTTGGGGATTTGTGATTTAGAACGCACAATTTTTTGCTGTGCTTTTGACAGCTTAACTCTTTTCATTTTTCTAGCGGGAGGATGAGTGCTTCCATCATCATGTGAAGCTGAACCACTAGTCATGAGGAACATAGGAGAGGCCCTTAGCTGTTCCTTGCCACTCAGTGTCGTAAATGGCATATTGGCAAGTTTACGCTTTTAATTTAGATTTTTTGGGTCATTTTACTGAACTTGTTTTTTGGATTTTACATGCTCTCTACTATGACATTGGGCATCGGCCTTGGCAGACGACGTTGATGGCATTTCATCATCTCTTCCATGACTAGTGGCAGCAGCTTCAGCACGAGGTGAAAGTGGATATTGATCTTTCCCTATTTTTCCCACCACATTTTTGTTCTCCATTTTTTAATGTGTGGAATTATATGCCAGTAATATATCTGGAATTAGACGGCGGTAATGTCTGGAATTAGATACCACTAGATAGATAGCAGAAACCACTGTGGCTGGAATGATGATGCACAGTGACAGGACACTATCACAGCACCCTACAGCAGCAATATGCAGCACAAGACACTGGACTAGTATATTAGTAATGTACTGTAGTATGCTCAGCACCACAATGCAGCACAAGACCATGAGCAGCGGTACTGAACACTGATGATGATAATACTGAGAACTGACACTGAGCAGCAAGATGCAGCACAAGACACTGGACTATTAGTAATGTACTGTAGTATACTGAGCACCACAATGCAGCACAAGACAATGAGCAGTGATACTGAGCACTGATGAGGATAATACTGAGAACTGACACTGAGTAGCAAGATGCAGCACAGGACACTGGACTATTATTAATGTACTGTAGTATACTGAGCACCACAATGCAGCACAAGACAATGAGCAGTGATACTGAGCACTGATGAGGATAATACTGAGAACTGACACTGAGCAGCAAGATGCAGCACAAGACACTGGACTATTAGTAATGTACTGTGTACTTTCTGGAGGCAATTGCTGGCAAATGTCTCCACGGAGGAATTTATTATAATTCATTTTGATGAACATCATCTTCTCCACATTTTCTGGAAGTAACCTCATACGCCAATCGCTGACAAGGTGACCGGCTGCACTAAACACTCTTTCGGGGGTACACACTGGAGGGGGGGCAACTTAGCTAAAATAAAGCCAGTTTGTACAAGGGCCTCCAAATTGCCTCTTTTTCCTGCCAGTATATGTATGTACTGTCTGACATGCCTACAGTGATGCTGTCATTCGTATAATCCTCCACCATTCTTTCAATGGTGACAGAATCATATGCAGTGACAGTAGACGACATGTCAGTAATCGTTGTCAGGTCCTTCAGTCCGGACCAGATGTCAGCACTTGCTCCTGACTGCCCTGCATCACCGCCAGCTGGTGGTTTTGGAAATGTTATACTTTTCCTGACAGCTCCAGTGGCGGTAGAAAATGAAGGAGGAGCTGTTGGCGGGTCACGTTCCGCTTGACTTGACAATTGTCTCACCAGCAGGTCTTTGAACATCTGCAGACTTGTGTCTGCCGGAAAGAGAGATACAACTTAAGCTTTAAACCTAGGATCGAGCACAGTGGCCAAAATGTAGTGCTCTGATTTCAACAGATTGACCACCCGTGAATCCTGGTTAAGTGAATGAAGGGCTTCATCCACAAGTCCCACATGCCTAGCGAAATCGCTCCGTTTTAGCTCCTCCTTCAATCTCTCCAGCTGCTTCTGCAAAAGCCTGATGGGAATGACCTGACTCAGGCTGGCAGTGTCTGTACTGACTTCACGTGTGGCAAGTTCAAAGGGTTGCAGAACCTTGCACAACATGGAAATCATTCTCCACTGCGCTTGAGTCAGGTAAATTCCCCCTCCTTTGCCTATATCGTAGGCAGATGTATAGGCTTGAATGGACTTTTGCTGCTCCTCCATCCTCTGAAGCATAGAGAGTGTTGAATTCCACCTAGTTACCACCTCTTGCTTCAGCTGATGGCAGGGCATGTTCATGAGTGTTTGCTGGCGCTCCAGTCTTCGGCACGCGGCGGCTGAATGCCGAAAGCGGCCCACAATTCTTCGGGCCACCGACAGCATCTCCTGCATGCCCCTGTTGTTTTTAAAAAAATGATGCACCACCAAATTCATTGTATGTGCAAAACATGGGACGTGCTGGAGTTTGCCCACATGTAATGCACACACAATATTGGTGGTGTTGTCCGATATCACAAATCCCCAGGAGAGTCCAATTGGGGTAATCTGAGATGATGTTCCTCAGTTTCCGTAAGAGGTTGTCAGCTGTGTGCCTCTTATGGAAAGCGGTGATACAAAGTGTAGCCTGCCTAGGAACGAGTTGGCGTTTGCGAGATGCTGCTACTGGTGCCACCACTGTTGTTGCTGCAGGAGGCAATACATTTACCCAGTGGGCTGTCACAGTCATGTAGTCCTTTGTCTGCCCTGCTCCACTTGTCCACATGTCCGTGGTTAAGTGGACAGTGGGTACAACTGCATTTTTTAGGACACTGGTGACTCTTTTTGTGACTGCTGTGTACATTCTCGGTATCGCCTGCCTAGAGAAGTTGAAACTAGATTGGATTTGGTACCGGGGACACACTACCTCTAAGTCTCATGCAATTCTCTAAGTCCCTGTGAACTAACGGTGAATACTGGACACACGTCAAACACCAACATAGTTGTCAAGGCCTGAGTTATCCGCTGTGCAACAGGATGACTGCTGCGATATTTCATCTTCCTCACAAAGGACTGTTGGACAGTCAATTGTTTACTGGAAGTAGTACAAGTGGTCTTCTGACTTCCCCTCTGGGATGACGATCGACTCCCAGCAGCAACAACAGCAGCGCCAGCAGCAGTAGGCGTTACACTCAAGGATCCATCGGAGGAATCCCAGTTAGTAGAGAACTCATCAGACTTGCCAGTGACATGGCCTGCAGGACTATTGGTGTTCCTGTCTAAGGAGGAAATTGACATTGAGGGAGTTGGTGGTGTGGTTTGCAGGAGCTTGGGTACAAGATGAAGAAGGGATTTAATTGTCAGTGGACTGCTTCCGCTGTTACCCAAAGTTTTTGAACTTGTCAATGACTTCTGATGAATGCGCTCCAGGTGACGTATAAGGGAGGATGTTCCTAGGTAGTTAACGTCCTTACCCCTACTTATTACAGCTTGACAAAGGCAACACACGGCTTGACACCTGTCCGCATTTCTGTTGAAATAATTCCACACCGAAGAGGTGATTTTTTTTGTATTTTAACCAGGCATGTCAATGGCCTTAATCATCCCACGGACAACAGGTATCTCCCCGGGGGCCTGACTTAAACAAACCACCTCACCATCAGAATCCTCCTCGTCAATTTCCTCCCCAGCACCAGCAACACCCATAGCCTCATCCTGGTGTACTTCAACAGTGACATCTTTAATTTGAATATCAGAAACTGGACTGTGGGTGCTCCTTCCAGCACTTGCAGGAGCCACCTCTTCCCGTCCAGTGTTGGGAAGGTCAGGCATCGCACCTGCCGACACAATTGGACTTTCCTTGGGGATTTGTGATTTAGAACGCACAATTTTTTGCTGTGCTTTTGACAGCTTAACTCTTTTCATTTTTCTAGCGGGAGGATGAGTGCTTCCATCATCATGTGAAGCTGAACCACTAGTCATGAGGAACATAGGAGAGGCCCTTAGCTGTTCCTTACCACTCAGTGTCGTAAATGGCATATTGGCAAGTTTACGCTTTTAATTTAGATTTTTGGGTCATTTTACTGAACTTGTTTTTTGGATTTTACATGCTCTCTACTATGACATTGGGCATCGGCCTTGGCAGACGACGTTGATGGCATTTCATCATCTCTTCCATGACTAGTGGCAGCAGCTTCAGCATGAGGTGAAAGTGGATATTGATCTTTCCCTATTTTTCCCACCACATTTTTGTTCTCCATTTTTTAATGTGTGGAATTATATGCCAGTAATATATCTGGAATTAGACGGCGGTAATGTCTGGAATTAGATACCACTAGATAGATAGCAGAAACCACTGTGGCTGGAATGATGATGCACAGTGACAGGACACTATCACAGCACCCTACAGCAGCAATATGCAGCACAAGACACTGGACTAGTATATTAGTAATGTACTGTAGTATGCTCAGCACCACAATGCAGCACAAGACCATGAGCAGCGGTACTGAACACTGATGATGATAATACTGAGAACTGACACTGAGCAGCAAGATGCAGCACAAGACACTGGACTATTAGTAATGTACTGTAGTATACTGAGCACCACAATGCAGCACAAGACAATGAGCAGTGATACTGAGCACTGATGAGGATAATACTGAGAACTGACACTGAGTAGCAAGATGCAGCACAGGACACTGGACTATTATTAATGTACTGTAGTATACTGAGCACCACAATGCAGCACAAGACAATGAGCAGTGATACTGAGCACTGATGAGGATAATACTGAGAACTGACACTGAGCAGCAAGATGCAGCACAAGACACTGGACTATTAGTAATGTACTGTGTACTTTCTGGAGGCAATTGCTGGCAAATGTCTCCACGGAGGAATTTATTATAATTCATTTTGATGAACATCATCTTCTCCACATTTTCTGGAAGTAACCTCATACGCCAATCGCTGACAAGGTGACCGGCTGCACTAAACACTCTTTCGGGGGTACACACTGGAGGGGGGGCAACTTAGCTAAAATAAAGCCAGTTTGTACAAGGGCCTCCAAATTGCCTCTTTTTCCTGCCAGTATATGTATGTACTGTCTGACATGCCTACAGTGATGCTGTCATTCGTATAATCCTCCACCATTCTTTCAATGGTGACAGAATCATATGCAGTGACAGTAGACGACATGTCAGTAATCGTTGTCAGGTCCTTCAGTCCGGACCAGATGTCAGCACTTGCTCCTGACTGCCCTGCATCACCGCCAGCTGGTGGTTTTGGAAATGTTATACTTTTCCTGACAGCTCCAGTGGCGGTAGAAAATGAAGGAGGAGCTGTTGGCGGGTCACGTTCCGCTTGACTTGACAATTGTCTCACCAGCAGGTCTTTGAACATCTGCAGACTTGTGTCTGCCGGAAAGAGAGATACAACTTAAGCTTTAAACCTAGGATCGAGCACAGTGGCCAAAATGTAGTGCTCTGATTTCAACAGATTGACCACCCGTGAATCCTGGTTAAGTGAATGAAGGGCTTCATCCACAAGTCCCACATGCCTAGCGAAATCGCTCCGTTTTAGCTCCTCCTTCAATCTCTCCAGCTGCTTCTGCAAAAGCCTGATGGGAATGACCTGACTCAGGCTGGCAGTGTCTGTACTGACTTCACGTGTGGCAAGTTCAAAGGGTTGCAGAACCTTGCACAACATGGAAATCATTCTCCACTGCGCTTGAGTCAGGTACATTCCCCCTCCTTTGCCTATATCGTAGGCAGATGTATAGGCTTGAATGGACTTTTGCTGCTCCTCCATCCTCTGAAGCATAGAGAGTGTTGAATTCCACCTAGTTACCACCTCTTGCTTCAGCTGATGGCAGGGCATGTTCATGAGTGTTTGCTGGCGCTCCAGTCTTCGGCACGCGGCGGCTGAATGCCGAAAGCGGCCCACAATTCTTCGGGCCACCGACAGCATCTCCTGCATGCCCCTGTTGTTTTTAAAAAAATGATGCACCACCAAATTCATTGTATGTGCAAAACATGGGACGTGCTGGAGTTTGCCCACATGTAATGCACACACAATATTGGTGGTGTTGTCCGATATCACAAATCCCCAGGAGAGTCCAATTGGGGTAATCTGAGATGATGTTCCTCAGTTTCCGTAAGAGGTTGTCAGCTGTGTGCCTCTTATGGAAAGCGGTGATACAAAGTGTAGCCTGCCTAGGAACGAGTTGGCGTTTGCGAGATGCTGCTACTGGTGCCACCACTGTTGTTGCTGCAGGAGGCAATACATTTACCCAGTGGGCTGTCACAGTCATGTAGTCCTTTGTCTGCCCTGCTCCACTTGTCCACATGTCCGTGGTTAAGTGGACAGTGGGTACAACTGCATTTTTTAGGACACTGGTGACTCTTTTTGTGACTGCTGTGTACATTCTCGGTATCGCCTGCCTAGAGAAGTTGAAACTAGATTGGATTTGGTACCGGGGACACACTACCTCTAAGTCTCATGCAATTCTCTAAGTCCCTGTGAACTAACGGTGAATACTGGACACACGTCAAACACCAACATAGTTGTCAAGGCCTGAGTTATCCGCTGTGCAACAGGATGACTGCTGCGATATTTCATCTTCCTCACAAAGGACTGTTGGACAGTCAATTGTTTACTGGAAGTAGTACAAGTGGTCTTCTGACTTCCCCTCTGGGATGACGATCGACTCCCAGCAGCAACAACAGCAGCGCCAGCAGCAGTAGGCGTTACACTCAAGGATCCATCGGAGGAATCCCAGTTAGTAGAGAACTCATCAGACTTGCCAGTGACATGGCCTGCAGGACTATTGGTGTTCCTGTCTAAGGAGGAAATTGACATTGAGGGAGTTGGTGGTGTGGTTTGCAGGAGCTTGGGTACAAGATGAAGAAGGGATTTAATTGTCAGTGGACTGCTTCCGCTGTTACCCAAAGTTTTTGAACTTGTCAATGACTTCTGATGAATGCGCTCCAGGTGACGTATAAGGGAGGATGTTCCTAGGTAGTTAACGTCCTTACCCCTACTTATTACAGCTTGACAAAGGCAACACACGGCTTGACACCTGTCCGCATTTCTGTTGAAATAATTCCACACCGAAGAGGTGATTTTTTTTGTATTTTAACCAGGCATGTCAATGGCCTTAATCATCCCACGGACAACAGGTATCTCCCCGGGGGCCTGACTTAAACAAACCACCTCACCATCAGAATCCTCCTCGTCAATTTCCTCCCCAGCACCAGCAACACCCATAGCCTCATCCTGGTGTACTTCAACAGTGACATCTTTAATTTGAATATCAGAAACTGGACTGTGGGTGCTCCTTCCAGCACTTGCAGGAGCCACCTCTTCCCGTCCAGTGTTGGGAAGGTCAGGCATCGCACCTGCCGACACAATTGGACTTTCCTTGGGGATTTGTGATTTAGAACGCACAATTTTTTGCTGTGCTTTTGACAGCTTAACTCTTTTCATTTTTCTAGCGGGAGGATGAGTGCTTCCATCATCATGTGAAGCTGAACCACTAGTCATGAGGAACATAGGAGAGGCCCTTAGCTGTTCCTTGCCACTCTGTGTCGTAAATGGCATATTGGCAAGTTTACGCTTTTAATTTAGATTTTTGGGTCATTTTACTGAACTTGTTTTTTGGATTTTACATGCTCTCTACTATGACATTGGGCATCGGCCTTGGCAGACGACGTTGATGGCATTTCATCATCTCTTCCATGACTAGTGGCAGCAGCTTCAGCACGAGGTGAAAGTGGATATTGATCTTTCCCTATTTTACCCAGCACATTTTTGTTCTCCATTTTTTAATGTGTGGAATTATATGCCAGTAATATATCTGGAATTAGACGGCGGTAATGTCTGGAATTAGATACCACTAGATAGATAGCAGAAACAATTGTGGCTGGAATGATGATGCACAGTGACAGGACACTATCACAGCACCCTACAGCAGCAATATGCAGCACAAGACACTGGACTAGTATATTAGTAATGTACTGTAGTATGCTCAGCACCACAATGCAGCACAAGACCATGAGCAGCGGTACTGAACACTGATGATGATAATACTGAGAACTGACACTGAGCAGCAAGATGCAGCACAAGACACTGGACTATTAGTAATGTACTGTAGTATACTGAGCACCACAATGCAGCACAAGACAATGAGCAGTGATACTGAGCACTGATGAGGATAATACTGAGAACTGACACTGAGCAGCAAGATGCAGCACAAGACACTGGACTATTAGTAATGTACTGTAGTATACTGAGCAACACAATGCAGCACAAGAAAATGAGCAGTGATACTGAGCACTGATGAGGATAATACTGAGAACTGACACTGAGCAGCAAGATGCAGCACAAGACACTGGACTATTTGTAATGTACTGTAGTATACTGAGCACCACAATGCAGCACAAGACAATGAGCAGTGATACTGAGCACTGATGAGGATAATACTGAGAACTGACACTGAGCAGCAAGATGCAGCACAAGACACTGGACTATTTGTAATGTACTGTAGTATACTGAGCAGCACAATGCAGCACACGACATTGAGCAGTGTTACTGAGCACTGATGAGGATACTACTGAGAACGGACACTGAGCATCAAGATGCAGCACAAGAGAGACACACTACTAGTGTTACTGAGCAGCAACAATTAAGCACTGATACTGAGCACTGATATTGATTTTCCACTGAGAGAAAGTAGCCACGTCCTCTCTGCTCTCTCTACAATGCAAGAGTGAAAATGGCGGCGACGCGCGCCTCTTTATATGGAATCTGAATCTCGCGAGAATCCGACAGCGGGATGATGACGTTTTCCCTCGTTCGGGTTTCACGGGTCAGGCGGGAACAACCGATCCTGCCTCGGACCCGTGTAAATCACGTGGCGTTCAGGGGGGTTCAGTTCTCGGAGAACCGAACCCGCTCATCTCTATAAAAAAGCTGAGGTACAAAGGTCATTTTAATTGCAATGATTCTTCCAAGCCAATAAATGATTTGAGATCTCCACTTACCAAGACTCTTAATTTTGCTTAAAAGGCGGGGAAACATCTCCATGTATAAAGTAGCATAATGAGAAGTGATAAACACTCCTAAGTATTTAATTTTACATGCTTGCCAGTTAAAGTTATAGGAAGAGTGGAGACAAGCTTTTAATTCAGAAGAAATATGAAACAACATGGCTTCAGACTTACCAAATTAATTTTATTTCCTGACAGTTTCCCATATTCGTCAATAATCTTGTAAAGGGTTGGGAGAGAGGATTGTGGTTGAGTAAGGGAGAGCAAAACATTGTTGGCAAAAAATGAAATTTTGAATCCTGGGAGCCCACTTTCACCCCTCAAACGCTGTCTAAATGACTAATCAGAGCAGCAAGGGCCTCAATGACCATCGCAAATACCAGAGGTGAGAGAGGGCATCCTTGCCTCGTACCATTAGAAAGCGGAAAAAGGGTGGATAGGATACCATTTGTGAGAACTTTAGCTATTGGGGAAGAGTTTAATGCCGAAATGCCTGTTAGACATTCCGCTGTTATACCAAATGCTTGTAGGGTATGAAATAAAAATGGCTATGAAATGCTTTTTCGGCGTCGAGTGAGAGGATGATAGATGGGGTTTGTCTATGATTTAGGATCTGGATTAGATCTATCGCTCTTCAAGTGTTATTCCTGGCCTGACGACCAGGAGTAAAACCAACCTGATCATAATGAATCAGACCAGGGAGAACACTATTCAGTCTTGAAGCCAAAATCTTAGAATAAATCTTAATATCTAAATTTAGTAGCGAGATTGGCCCATAATTAGCACACTCACAGGGATTTTTCCCCTCCTTATGAATAACTATTACTCTGGCTCCCCAACATTGTCTTGGGAAGTGGAGTATCATGTAATACCGCGTTAAACAGAATTTTCAAATGTGGGAGCAGAATAAGGGCAAATTTCTTATGATAAGAGGCTGAAAATCCATCTGGGTCCTGGCCTAAGATGGCTTTTGGCCGTTTAGAACCAAAGATATCTCTCCTCTGATATATCTCGATATAACTCTAAAGAAACATGTTCTGACAGTCTAGGCAGATGAGCTCGCTGTAGAAATTCAGATATACAGTAATAGTATGTGAAGGAACAGGGTCCAATTTATCAATATTCAAATTATAGAGTTTAGCATAGTAATCTTGGAATTCCTGATTAATAACTTCAGGGGAATACGTCACTATGCCAGATTTAGTGTTTAATGCAAGAATATTGTTCAGTGCACGTTGAGCCCTGAGTCTAGATGCCAAAATTCTATCAGCCTTATCACCATTTTCATAAAAAGTCTGATATGCATTTTCTTTTAAATGTTAAAAAAAGATAGAAAGCTATTTTTTTCAGCAAAATAAGTGGCTTCATTAAATTAGGGGAACTTACAAATGGGTATAAGTATATTTTGGGTTATTTATAGGCCCTTTTAAAAAGGTTTAAACAAAACATCTACTACTCAAACCTGCAAGCCTAAAAACACTTGTTCCACTCATAAAGCACCACAATATGCCTGTCACATTCCTTGTACCCCAATTTCCATAACTTTGCATTTTTTGACCACAAAAATTACATGTCATTATTGGCCAAGTGAACATAATTAACTTCTAAGTGTTTAATTAGTCATTAAGGGGGGGTGTCCCAGGGGTCCTGCACCAAAGCCTCATGTTTTTACCTTAAAATAGGGATTTTGCACTACTTATCACCTGATCAGAGATGGTGAAAGCAAATTTGTGATAAAACCTAAGTAGACTTTTCGCCAAAAACTTTTCACAGCTACCTTTCTGCCAATAACTTATCGCAATTGGGATAAAAATCCCTTTTATTGCAGAACCGTACAGCTAATAGGTTAACCATCTAAGATTGATGCTTTTTCAAGTTAAATGAAAAGTTATTAATTATTTTACTACATTATCAAACATCAGAAACACTGTCAAGCTGTAATTCTCATTTTGTGCTTTTTGACACGAAATTTAGAAAAACAGTTAATGGAATCTGTCCCCAAAACTAATAGTATTAAAAACTAGAAAGCATAATGGCATAATGGATGCATTAAGCACTATGTCTTTTGCAATTAAATGCATTTAGATAAAATGTTTATAAAATTAAAATAACATTATTTTAAAATATAACACTGCAATACACTATAATTGCATAATTGTCTTTCTAAAATAAAAAATATTTCTCCAATTAAAAATATACTATAGATTTTTTAAGTTTGCAAGTGTTACTTTGAAATAAACATGTTAACAGTTACACCTTTAAAAATCTCATTACACAGTGAAAAGCTTTTAAGCGGATATAATATATTAATTACATTATATAATCATTTGCTTGACTGGTTTAGAAAGTGATTATATAATTATTTTTAAACACTGCAAATGCAAAAGTGTTTATTACTAAAAGAGAGATCTAATATGAAAGAGGTTGGGAAGGCATAGCTTTTCCAGAGTGCAGTTCTCCCAAATTTAAGTGTGTACCGTTACATAATTATAATAATTAATAAGAATAATGAAAATAACATTTCTTGAAATTGCGCTAAGCCTAAAATGGTGAGGAAACGATTAAGGTTAAAGAACATAGGACATTTGCCATTATGCAGTTAATGTTTTTATAATATATGGGAACAATTTATTAAATGAGTAAATGGTCTCAATATGCACTGGGTGTCACGCATAGCTATTATTGCATGTATCAATAAAGACATACAGTTGTAACCATGCTCGTCTTTGCTGTGATGCATGGCATGCTAGACTGCAAGTTTTTGCAGCCGTCGATCGTTCCATTAATTCCTATGGAAATTAATGAAGCGATCGATAGCTGTGAATAGTCCCAGCCTGGCACCCCATAAGCAAATCACAAGAACTTATCACTCTTTTCTTATTATAACTAATACCTTAATAAATAAATAAATATGAACCATCAGTTGAATAAGCTATAATATCAGAATTAAGCAATACTATAGAATATTACACTGTTCATACTGTATTCTTACAGTCCCCTCTCTGATCTCTTATGGACCACTAAACCAGTGAATCCGCTAATGACATTGTAGACACATTTAAAGCATGGGATAATATGCTATGTCCAAGAGTCTTGTGTTGCCAACCCATACCCTCTCTATGGTTGCAATCTCCCTCATGATTCTAGACCTCGGCGCTTCTGCCAGGTGTGCTAGGGGAATAGTTTCTTGGCTTGTGGATGTATTATGTGCCAGTTCCTTGGTCCTATTGCAGACCTCATTATAACCTTCCAATTGGCGAATTATTTACATATCTTTGTAGAAGGCGTTGAATTTCTATTTCACCTAAGCTGGGTACACATTGAGCAATATGTCGGTCTGTTCTGGTTGATCAAACAATATATCACTCAATTTGGTGCATATCAGGTATATGCCTGACATGCGGGTGCCTGTGGTTGCTAGTGACATCATCAAGCTTGATGAGCTGCACATCAGACCTGACAATATCACTACATCCTGTAGTATGTTAATGAAGGAAGAACATGATCATTCTGTCCTTCATTAATGTCGCTCCAGTGTGTATAGATAATCCATGCTGGCTGATAGGTATTAGTTTCAATTTCAGAATGAATCCCCATCACTCCATTGTGTACCCAGCCTTAGGGAGTGAGGTTCCTTGTGGCCACCCATGAATGATATCCTATCCAAAATAAGTTGTGGTATTTCTAAGGAAAAGTTTAACTTCTTTTACTCCTACTGCTGAGGCATTAGTTTAGTGGATAAATCCATATCCCAACTAAATTTATTGTTTATCAAAGTGGTAAAACCATTTGGAATTTTAGTTTAAATCACTACACCATTTACAGTATATCTCACCCTGGCAGTTGTTAAAACTGATCAAGATTTGAATAGTCCATGGACCAAGTCGAAAACAGAGAGAGTAGGACACTGTGTCAGTGAGATGCAGTTAATTTCCCAATAGTCGGGATCTAAGCGGTCAAAATAGTGATAACAGAATCCCGACAACAGTTAAAATGCCGATGGTCAAAATCCCAAACGCTGCCCAGTTTTCCCACTAGGGTGGTGGTCCACGCCATCACCCAAGGGGGAATATAATACTGTGGCAAGCAAAGCTCATCACCTAAGCGGGATTTTGACTGTCGGGATTTCGGCTTTGGTATTTTGACCGCCGGGATCCCAACTGATGGGAAATCCTCCTGAATCCGTGTTATCCTGTTGAAATGCAGGTTTGAAGTCTGCAGCCACAGAACCTGTGTAATACATGAATGTCCAGGTTTAAAGGGATAGAATCAAGGAGGGGACCCACATGCAGCCTCCGTCGCAGGCCCCCTCATCTCCTCCAGCAGTACTACTGTGCATGTGCAGGTCTCCGGGAACATGGTGCCAGCGCCTTGTTCCCAGGTACATCTCCAGTGTGCATGCGCAAATCACTCGGAAATGGCCATGGCGGCCATTTTTCAAGTGATTTCTGTTTGCAGTGCAGGTCCAACGTCGCAGGACTCTGGAGAGGTAAGTATAATACAGTATATGGGTGCAGTGTGTGTGGTGTGGGCCCCCTGGATCCAGGGGACTGTGTGCAGTGCACACACTGCACCCATTATAGAAATGCCTATGGATAGTATGGTAAATACTATACATAATTGTACGTACAGTTCTCTATGTACTAAGAACATAAAAGCAAGACAAACTATACATTTCTTCACTTCCATTTTTATCATTACAGAAACAAACATTAATATACAGCAGATAGTACAAAAGGAAGCGTGACATTTAGCTTGTTTTAGAAGATCAGTAAAGGAAAAAAACATTTTTAACAAATAACCTGTAGCTAAACCACTTTTTAGGACATTAAATAAATGTAACCATGGGTAGAAGCTGGTACCTTTTACAAAAATGTTTTATTAAGTAAATAAAAAGGGAAATGTTTGTTTTTATTATTTAACAATGGTTGTGCTGTGTCATTATTATCTACAGGAATGATGAATAAAGCTGTATTACAAAAGCAGCATGCATTGATGTTGCTAATTAATTGGATTAATGGAAGGGCAGTGCAAATTAGGTCCAGCTTGGCTAATTTCATTGAAAACTGAACACCAATCCCAGAAGTAATTGGAATATGGATGAAGTAAATTGAGTTAAAATAGAGGAGAGCATAGAATTCATTAGCCCACCCACTCTCTATAGTAGTTAATAAGCAATCTATTAATATGCAAATGAATGCAAATTATTTTTTTTTACATCTGGTAAGTGAAGGATTAATGCTTTATGGGATATATTTATTTTATTTAAGAAGGCAATAGAAAAGAAGAAAGTGGAAATAAACAGAGGAAGTATAAACTATTTTTTAGCAAAATTCAGAACAATCTTAATACTTGCTTTTTATAAATTATGAAACAGTTTATACCAGAAGTGCCCTACATGCTAGTATATTTTCTAAAAAGAAAACCCAAATATCATAATTTTGTGTTTCTTTCATAAGGAGTTAGTAGGTGATCCGGTCAGTATCCCAGCTGTCGAGACCCCGGCAGTCAAAATACTGATGCTGGAATCCCAATACTGATTGGAATGCTGGGGCCAGCATCCCAAACAGGGACACAATTCCAGCACTGAAATTCTGACCACAGCGTTCCTGAACGAGAGTTTGCTTGGCCGTCAGACAGGTAATCTGCAAGGTGGAACGGTTAGGTTTAGGCTGTGGGGGGAGGGTTAGGTCTAAAATGTGAGGAGGGGGGTTAGGGTAAGGCTGCAGGGGGAGAGGTTAGTGTTAGGCTGCTGGATGGGGGATTAGGATTTGACACCACCAGGGAGGGCTATGTTTAGGCTACAGGGGGGAGGGTTAGGCTGCGGTAAGGGAGGGTTAGGGGGACATTCCCTTGTTGGGATTCTCACCATTAGGATGCCATGGTTGGTATTTTGAACACCAGCATCCCCAGCGCTGACATTGAGCCCAACCTGTTAGTAGAAATAGACAAATAATTGGGTATTATGTATATGTCAGCAGTAATGCTCTTGTATTATTGAAATGTGGCTGTCACTATGGCAATAATAAACTGTTCCATTCCACATATTACTTAAAGTTAGGCTAACCATACTATCCCGTTAAACTGGGACACCAGGTGAAATTAAGGCTTGATGTCGGCCAGCCACAGAATTTGTGTAATTCACGAGTGTGCCATTTTAAAGGGATAGTATGGTAAACCTACGTAAAGTAATATAATGAATAATATAAACTACTAAAGCACTACTACCATAAATAATAGTTCAATGCATATAAGATTTGGTGGTATATCAATTAGTTAACTTCAGTTCCCCTGTTGCTGGGGTACTGCACGTCACAGCAAAACCTTGAACTGGCATCTCCACTTGAGTCTGAATGAGTGTAGCTGGGATACAACTGTGTGCTTGCACATAGGCAAGTGGTCTGAGGGTCTGTCATGGATGCATAGATGGAATTACAGGCTTTTCAGAGTTTAATCTGATTTGAGGTGCATCTCTTACACTAGGATCTTGTCCAAATGCATGTTAAGAGTGATGCTAGTTATTTTCACAAGCAGATGGATAGTGGCAGAGTGGCAACTTAGATGCAGCAAAGATTAAATACATGTAAAGATCTGCACTTATTTCCCAGCATACAGTGTGGCCACATCTGCAGCAGACTTTTGTGCAACTCTGAATCAGCCCTTATGCTTGCAACCATGCAACAAATCTGTTTGTATTTCTGGTATTTTCCTATAACTCAGCATTTGCATATGTACGTACTGTATAGTGATTTTATTATGATTGTTATACTTAGAACATTGCCCTTGAGTCTAGCAAGACCCCAAGAGGCTTTGTGGACACTGCCATATTAATAGAGAATATGTCAGTCCATGTTATAACATTACTGTACTGTAGCTTAGATGCCACTAACTAATGTTGTTCTATGTAAACTTGTACTATTTGTACTAAAGGTTAAAAAAAGTGATAAAGAAAGGGAAATCTAATACAATTAAAATCTAATATAAATTGTATTGTTTCTGAGCATATTCTTTAACAGAGTATACAAAATATAGTATCCCTGTAAACATTAGGGACCAGAGTTATCAATCCTTGGAGAGATATACATTGCATGGTGATAAAGTACCAACCAATCAGCTCCTAACTGACATGCTAAAGGCTGTGTTTGAAAAATTAGAGTTAGGAGCTGATTGGTTGGTACTTTATCACTGTTTAATAAATTTGGGTCTAGAAGTCTTAGAATATATGTATCCTTATGTTTTGGGGATTCAGTAAAATATCTCAAAATAGCATAGGGTAGGAAAGATATTGTTTTATATTTGCTGCTAGTATACTACCAAGTGAAAGAACAATTTTTTCCCCCAAAAAAATAAAAGTTATAATGTAGAGTAGAAGTGGCTTGAACATTGAGCTGGTCATACTCAATGGAGTAAAAAATACTGGAGCGATTAAAATACATTGTATGTGGCAGGCTGCAGAAATACAGAAATTCACTGATTTAGTTGAATTTTAAAATTACATTGAAGCAATTTGCATTGCAAACTCTGAATCATGCAAAACAACACGCTCATTTTATGCAATTTATTTAACTTATGACTATTTAATAGATGTGTATCAGAATTTAGCTTCAGTTCATGATAACTGAGTTCTTATTATTATCTTCTATTTGCCCTTTAAATCCATGAGGGGTCATATAATGTAATTGTTTGTTGCCATTTCAGAAACACTTTATAACGGTAGGAGTCTCTGAAAATATAAATATATGTATGATTAGTGCACACCGTACAAAGAAATTGATTGCAGCGTTGTCATTGATTCAACCAGTGATTCAAACATGTAGTTTATCTTATTTAGTCAATATTTATAAAGCAATTTTTTTTATAATTATTGACTAAATAAGATAAACTTCATAAATACTATAAGTGTTGAACAAAATTTTAAACTCAACAGGGTTCATGTAGAGTAGAAAGTGTTTGGCACCATTACGTCAGCAGAAAAATCATTTACAGTACTTGTATTTGTGTGGTTGGTCAGGTCTCGTGATGCATTCTGCTCTATAATACTCACATGTGAAAAAGGTTAAGATCTGCAACAACATACGTGTAGATTTTTGATAGTGTTATTAATGAATGCGAGAGTAACATTTATCATATAAAATCTAAATTCAAATCAATAAAATAAGAAAAATTCTCTTCAATATAAATATTTGGTAAAGTTACCTCTAAAAATCAAATTTTAATCTTTGCTGCTGCAGTATAATAGTAATTTTAAATAGGACTATAGGGATGCAATCAGTTTGCCGACTTACGGGATCCAGGAGGTCAGGATACCGATGCCGGAATTCTGACAGTCAACAATGCCGACAGCCGGAATCCCGGAGCGCAGGGACTATTCTCACTTGTGGGTGTACATGACACCCACAGGGTGAGAATAGAACCTGTGGTGAGTGCAGCGAGCCACCGTGCCCGCAGCATGGTGAGTGCAGCAAGCCCACAGAGGGACTCATACTGCTTGCCCCACTGCCGGTATTCTGGCGGGTGGGATGCCACTGTCAGGTTCTTGACAGTCGGCATCCCGCCCAACGGTAAATAGTATGTATTCCTGACTACACGTGTTTAAGGCAAAAAGGACTAAAAAAAATCTTTTGTGGAGGCACTTCTTTCAACATGAATTGAATAAGTGTAAAATATAACTTTTAATAATTTACCCTTTAAAATGTGCACTCAGTGTACTGACAATTTGTAAAAGCGATGCAGGATAACCGAGTTGTTCTAGTTGGCAAACACAGAAATGTAAGGTGCAAAGTCTACACTCAAGAGGATCAAAATATATGTTTGTTTTATTCACCTTATTACAGTCAATGTTCCAATCCCATATCAGTCTGGGAAATGTACAGGTCCATATGGCACCAAGTATAGATGTATGAAGTGTACTTTAGTTAAAAGACTACTTTGATACAATATTGTGCATCAAAGGGGTCACCCTGTGGAATATTGTGCTCTTTGTGTTTGTGTTTTTACCCTTTGGTGCATTCTGTATACACATATAAGTCTGACTAGAGATGGTATTCCTCATATTGAATTAATTGATCCATTGTTAGATCCAGGGACCTGGGTTCTAAACATTTTTACACTATACTCTCAGATACTCTCTCATTTGGAAATGACTGATTTTGGACTTTCCAATGCAGTGAATGTTACAGGCCCCATCCAGACCAGGTACAGGAAGCAGAAGTGTCCTCTTTGTTTCTACCCCAGGACTGTGCATGCATCACTCTCTCATATGGGGTTCAATGCCTTGGAAAACCCCAGACAGCAGAGGTGATGAAGCATACTTATTAAGCCTTGGCTTTATTCAATCCCTAATGTAATGAAATGTAATGACCTGTTATTTAATGTATACTGATGTAATAATGTATATTATGCTTTGGTACACTCCCAATTTACTGCTACCACTTGTATGCAGCTTGATGGACATTCAGCTGCATTGATTTCTAATACATATTGCATGCAATCATACAGTATGTGTTGATTTGCAATATAGAAAATGAGATTTATGGATGTATATTGTATGTAATGTTATATATGTGTGTTGCCTGATATTCTTCTGCACTGACAGGTTTACATCTACAACGCAATTATACATGTCCTTTGTTTAATTATGATATTGGCATAAAGAGATTAGTAAATTTATATGTGGACTTGACTTTTAAGCAGGGGGACCAACTCCAACGGTAGTACATTTAGTTGATTTCCCAGACTGATATGGGATTGAAACCTTGATTGTGCCCTCAAGTGCAAATTTTGCACCTTACGTTTCTGTGATCACCACAGTGTAAGTTGGGACGACATGGTTATTAAGCATCGCTTTACAATTTGTCAGTACACCAAGTGTACATGTATTAAAAGTAATATTTTATGCTTATTCAATTTATGTTAAAAGAGGTGCCCCCTCTCAAAAGTTATTTTTTGTCCTTTTTGGCTCTGTCAAACACGTAGTCCTGATCTACAAAACTTTTTGGAGCCCCACCTATCCAATAATATTTTATACTGAAAATAAGCCCTTCCACCCATTATACTCACTTGAATATTGTTTGAAAATTTAATTTGCTCCACAAAACTATGGGATTCTCATGACACTACTGTATATTAGCATTTTCTCTTTGTAATTGACCTCCACCTATGAAGCTATGTCTTCTTTACAGTAAAGTTGTTTGACCTAAAGCCTCTCATCTTCTTAGTGGGTGTTCATGGAAAGAAAGACACTCACAAGTGTGTAAGGAAGCAAACTATAGTTTGGCTCTTCCATTGTTTCAGGACACCAGTTTCCTCTAAGAGTAGCTTCTGCAGTTGGACTATAGCTTGTGTAATATTACATTTTTGACTGATGTTGCTTTAAAACAAATAAATCAATCAAGTTATATAATCATCATCATTGTAATAATATTGACCACACATTACTATTTTTAAAATATAAGAAGCTTTATGATATATTATATCAAATTATTATACTATAATGCAAACCTTTTCTCATGTTTACAGCTGTTGAGTTGGTAACATACTGTACTACATGCAGAGCTGATACACAATAAACAAGTATGAATGCTTTTCAAAGATCCTTTCAGGAGATGTTTTACTTTTATTCCTTTTACAGAGCTGAAACATTATGTCATTTAATTTGTTAGCTTTGATTCCATATTTTCCTTTGCAGTATTTCTATATACAGACAATTTTGTACATCTAATTTTTTTTTAGCAAAAAGGATCTAATTACAATTTGTTTCTGACTTTTGAGATGAAAATGAAGAAAATATGAAACAAAAATAGACTAGCATAAAATGAACAAGGACAACTTGAATTATATCTAGGTAGGTAACATATGCTTTGTCTATAGAAATGATTCACACTTTCTTAACAGTATCAGTGTAACACTGCCAGTAGCAATCAGCTGCCCAGCATCATCCTTCTGATCACAGCTTGATGTACTCAAGAAGCAAACTAACCCATCACTTTGTTTTGACTGAAGTCACTCCTGCTGCTTCCCTTCCTCTGTCTTTGCTGTGAATATGCAGCTTGCCTTGAGAAATTGTTCCACTCTGACTGCTCAGAACACACTAAATGAGATTACCACGCACTGCTTTCACAGTATTGCTAGACAGTTCATTTACAATTATCTAGCTTACTGTTTAACACTACTGGTTCTTCATCTTTGTGGGGGTTTTATTTTTGTCTGAAATCAAAACAGGTGGCATATGGAACTGTAACACACAATAAGAAAGCTTTCATGGCCTTAATGTCATTATGACCCCATTCCCACAATTTTACAAGTAGGCAAACGTATTACCAAATAGATACAGCTCAGCTTAAATAAAATAGTAATAAAAAAATGGTGTTACATATACTGAGGCAGATGTATTAACCTGGAGAAGGCATAAGGAAGTGATAAACCAGTGATAAGTGCAAGGTGATAAATGCATCAGCCAATTAGCTCCAATATGCAAATTGACAGTTAGGAGCTGACTGGCTGGTGTTTTTATCACCTTGCACTTATTATTTATTATTATTATTATTATTATTATTATTATCCTTTATTTATATGGCTCCACAAGGGTTCCGCAGCGCCCAATTACAGAGTACATATGCACATAATCAAAACAGGAAAACAGTGACTTACAGTTGATGACAATTTAGGACAAGTACAGGGTAACTAAGCATAAGTACACCAGTAAATGACAGAGAAGTTCCAGGTGGCCAAAAACCTGCTTGATTTGGGCAACTTATCACTGGTTTATCCCTTCCTTATGCCTTCTCCAAGTAAATACATCTGCCCCACTGTTTGATCTCTCCTGAACTGGACTGAATAGAAACTTAAAATGACTACCCACCCAAATATGATAAAAATATTTAATACTATATAAAGCAAAAAGACATTTAGTTGTGCTAGAGCCCAAAAGAAGAAATGCCTCAGTACAATTATATATTTTCCTTAGTATGCAGTATGTTGATTAGTGCTGGAGCTTTGTGATGAGGTTTTGGTGACAGTTGGACAGTTCGGGCATGCTGTCAGGCTGGTAGGTATATGGTCATGTGATCTAGTGAGTTAAATCAGGTTAGTGGGATTTCCATCATTATAACACACCATTTTAAATATCTATATACTAGCTTATATATACTAGTGTTTGTCTGTGGTGTCGCTCACATAGATGTCTGTTATTGCTCATCGGAATTAATTTTAAAAAGACAGTAGTGCCATCTAATATTGTGATATATATTGAATATTGTTGACATTGATCACAAAATGTCTTTGTAAACAATATTTGCAGTTTTTACTTCAAGGATTAACACAAATAAATGCTACTACTCATGAGCAAGCCAAATAAAGCTGCCAATGACAGAAGCAGCTGGTCCTGAGATATATGCCTGCAGTCCTGAGTGTTTGCAACAGTACACTGATAAGCAATAATTCACAGTTTTACTTTTTTTTATGTAAACCACAAAATTCCGATTCATGGGGTAATCAATCTCACAGTTTAGTCTATATTCAATTTAGTCAAACAAATATTATGTTTTTAGATCCCAAATCTGTTGCTACTTAACCTACAGTAACACTGAAAGGTTGCAAGTAACATGACCAGTGACTCTCTGATATGTAGTTTTTGTCTTGGTGCACAATCTACTGGATTGACATGTATACTGCAACTTCATGAGTCAAGACAAGCTGCGTGATAATTTATTAATATATAGTCAGAATTTCCTTTTAAATAGATCTTGACATATATATATATATATATATAGATATATATAGATATGTAAAAACAAAGATTAATACTGCGCCACATGTGATGTAAAACAGACGTTATAAAAAAATGGCAAGCCTATATGATACTCCCCAATGCTACTAATGGGGCGTCAGCTCAGTCCCTCAATAATTCAGGGGTGGTAATTCCCTGAAGTAAATATGGGAGAAACAGGGGGGATGAGGGATATTTAGCGACCACGGTATCAAAATAATTTCAATTGCCAATGGTAACAATAAAATTCTGTTTCGTTTAATGAGACTTCTTCAAGGGGTCTCAAGAAGTCTCATTAGACAAAACTCGTTGGGTGACCTGTACCTACCTCATTCTAAGATAAAGAAAATTTGGCTTTATTTACTTCTACTGTAGTTTGAACTTTCATTTAGTGCTTTTAGTTCAGCTATGTATTTATTGTTGTCCCATTTTTATGTGTCTTTTATGTTCAATATTAAATAGAATTTTAATGTTACCATTGGCAATTTAAATTATTTTGATACCGTGGTCGCTACATATCCCTCATCCCCCATATATATATATATATATATATATATATGTGTGTATATATATATATATATATATATATGTGTATTCATATATTCATACATAACTGTTTGCGTCCAGGGTGTGCAATTTATGTATATAGTATTTTGTATGTATGTATGTATATTTGTATGTATGTATGTATGTATATATATATATATATATATATATATATATATATGCCACAGTGGTTCTGCACTCTCTTCAATTAAAAGTCAACAGTTGGGTGCTCCCAAAGGCCCTACCAAATGTAGGTCCACAAATATAAATATAATTCCACAGGAGGTGGGGGGCACTCACAAAATTGAACTTCCAAATCTTTTAATTTTTATCGTTTGAAAGTCAGTTCAAATACACACCATCATTCGATGTTTCGATCCTACATATGAATCTTCCTCAAGACTGGCTTGTCTACAAAAATATTCAGTGAAATCTTGCACGTGCACATTGGTATAATAGCTTCTGCAAATTAAACAAAACATATAGACACTCTAAGCCTCCCAGGCCCTATTACCGGAATAACAGAGATCAGTATAACCACAGCAAAGAACCAAAATCCAAGAACCAGGTGAAAATGAAAAGTTTACAGTGTCCATCTGTGCTGCCCAAATAGTAGAGTCCATAAGGCACAGTTACATGAAAATTATCCACCAGGGAGGGCATCCTGGCTGTCCTCAGGAGGGGGTTAGTTAAGCAATGCGCTACAATTAAGTAAACAGTGTCAGACTAAAATAACAGGCAAAGGGACGTAAGGTACTAATAGACAAAAGAAAGCTAAAATATGCATACTTAGTAAAGCAGCGTGGAAGGCTCAAGATACCTTCAAGCAATCAGCTCAAAAACTACACTGTAAATAATTCCTGTAAGATACAACATGTTTTAACCCAAAAGGTAAATACACACAATACACTCAAGAAGGCAAATAGAAAAAAACACTTACTTCAAATAATCATATAAAAGCGGAACCATCATGAAATCCAAACCCATTCCTTAAGGCATACAGTACACTAAAGAGAATACATAAATATCAGCATAAAAAGTTCATACACCTAGATAATGCCATTGAGGTATCAGAAAACACCACCAGATAACGCAGGCACTCACATCAGGCATCTGTGTAAGGGACATCCTCCTAGATGGCTGAGGAACAAGTGTCACCTTGTCGTGTTTAACTATGCCAATACCCGGAAGTAGATCAAAAAGCAGAAGTCAACACACCTCAATACAATAAAGTAAATAATCCACTCTGAACAGATGTATTACACACACTGTTCAGTGCACCACTGCCCATACTCACATCATGTATACTGCCAAATATGGTGAGGACACTCGCTAATATAAAGTAAAAGTGCTACCCACTGAGAGCGCTCTGATACCGGAAGCGCCATGCGTTCCAAGGACCAGAACTGTGTATGCATTCCACCAGCCGTAGCTGTGGAACACACAGGATAACAATAAGATCATGTAATTATCTAGATCAACTCATCCGTGGCTAGCGGCTGGGAATCAAAAGGATAAGGGCACATCAGAGGCTATAATCCCAACATGTGGGATCTGGCATAAAGACCTGGTAGAGCAGTCAAGGCAAACAAAAAAAACATAACAATAAATAAAAATAACTGAAAATAAAAATAAATAAGACGATAGAACTGAATGATCAAAATAATAAATTATAAAAATATAATAAATAAATAAAAATAAGTGAATATAAACAATAGGGCACATATAATGCTAGTACATACACCACATATATACATATACATACATCTATATATATACACATATATATATATATATATATATATAGATAGCGGCTGTGGTTCGGCACTCAGAGGTAGGGGTGTCAATTTACTTGCTGCGGTGCCCTCCGAGGATCAAAGGCAACATCCAATATAGACGAAAGGAAATCAGCGGCACTCAGCAGACTTGTAGTAAGATAAAAAAGTCTTTAATCCGGTCCTACGCCGTTCGGGGACTGCGCCCCATCTTCAGGGACAAATCATACACAAATACAATCCACACAGAGTACTTTTATATACCCACCCAGACAGGTATTCAGTACCAGGATTAAACTCACCTGTCCCGCGCTGCCGCCGGCATCCCGTCCGTAAGAGCGTATGCACTCGTCCCGGAACGATGACGTCAGGAGACAGCGCCGGGCAAGAAGCCAATCCGGAGAAGTGAAGTCTGCGTTACTATGTAACCACTGCAATCAAAACCGACCCGAGGGTTGGTCTTGTGCACTGTCCTCAAGGCATAACAAAACAAAAAAATGTAACACTGACATCACATAACTAAACAATAAACACATACATAAGTTAAAAAACACGGGCGATCAGCAGAACAAAGCAGTTCCCGACATCACAGCTAACACCTGAGTCCAAGCTTTTCTGACTTAATCACATGAAGGATAATTAACTATACTTTTCACTTATCCCGTTATGTATTAAAGCTCTTAAGGTGATTATGAGAAATTTAAAGTTATATTATGCAGTTAAGGGATAAACCATTCAGAACGAATACTTTACTGAGTTTACTGTTTATAAGAAGCATTGTAGACCCAATGTCTCATTCAGCCCCCTCGGTGACAGGGTGCCAAGGACATAAATCCACCTGCTTTCCCATTGCATGAGGATTTTATTCCGATCCCTGCCCCGATGGGAAAGAGGAACATGATCAATAATAATCGCTCGCATGCTGGCTACCGTGTGCCTCGCCTGTAAGCAGTGCCGGGCAATCGGCTGTTCACTCGCACCCTTTTCTAACGCTTGCTTGATGGCACTGCGATGCAGTGCCATCCTTTCTCGGAATTGCCTCTATGTCTATAACATAGGCAAGCCCACAAGGGCATTTTAACATATAAATTACATGCGTAGTGGTACAAGTGACTCTGTGACGGATCTTATATTGTTTCCCCGTTATGGGGTGACTGAATGAGGACCCTGTCATTAGTGTGCTGCATGTGGAGCACCCAAGGCAACGAAAACAGCCCACTTTAGGGCGCAGAAAGTGGGATGATATTTGTTTAGTCAATGAAAAAAAACATCCAATTTGACTACTTTATCAGCAATACTTTGTCCTCTAGTGTAACTGGGAAGTAGCCTAGTGCCTTGCAGGGCTGGTAATGTATGGTCTGTATTGACTAATGGCCACAATCTCTTGGCCTGACTGACTATAGAGGTGGTGGCTGTAGTGTACTTATTGACCCACGGAATCCTAGGAACCTCATGTGCCAAGGCTGCCGTTGAAGTTGCTGCAGAAGTCAATAAGGACTCCCTGGTGTGCCGCATGACTTTGATCTTGCTGGCTAATAGTTCCTCTCGTGGATATTCTCTTGCCTGAAATTTATCCACCATCTGGTCTAGTGTCTCAACTAATTGCCGTGGGTCTGAGACAATACGCCTAGCCCTCAGCATTTGGGAATATGGTAAACCCTTACGCGTTGAGTGCGGATGAAAACTGGCATGATGTAATGCCGAATTCCTGTCAGTCGGTTTCACATATAGGTTGGTATGTATCTCTCCTGATGTTATCTGAATGGCAACATCTAGAAAGTGAATCTCAGATTCAGACATCTGATAAGTAAGTTTAACTGCCCCGTCTGTTGCGTTATGCTTATCTAATAAGGTTGATAAGGACTCAGCACTACCCCTCCAAAAAATCAGTAAGTCATCTATGTACCTCTTGTAGAAGTACAGAGACGACTGATCGATAGAACCAAACAAAGTAATTTCTATAGAATACATGTATGCATTAGTGTACGATGGGGCCACTGGGGACCCCATCGCACAACCTGCAAGTTGTAGATATATACGCCAATTCAATGTAAAATAATTACGGGTCAACACTAATGTTAACAACTGCAAAAAGACTTGTATTGCTGGACCTGTATATAGCGGATTATCAGTAATAAGATCCCGTACAGCCTCCACACCCGCATCATGTGGGATGCAGGTGTAAAGGCTGGTGACATCTGCACTACATAACATCAATTGCTCAGTAGGTAACACCATATGTTATAAATGTATCAACAGAGTAGTCATGTCCTTCAAATACGAAGGTGCCGCTTGAATACAAGGTTTAAACAATATAAGATCCATCACAGAGTCACTTGTACCACTACGCATGTAATTTATATGTTAAAATGCCCTTGTGGGCTTGCCTATGTTGGCAAGACATAGAGGCAATTCCGAGAAAGGATGGCACTGCATCGCAGTGCCATCAAGCAAGCGTTAGAAAAGGGTGCGAGTGAACAGCCGATTGCCCGGCACTGCTTACAGGCGAGGCACACGGTAGCCAGCATGCGAGCGATTATTATTGATCATGTTCCTCTTTCCCATCGGGGCGGGGATCGGAATAAAATCCTCATGCAACGGGAAAGCAGGTGGATCTATGTCCTTGGCACCCTGTCACCGAGGGGGCTGAATGAGACATTGGGTCTACAATGCTTCTTATAAACAGTAAACTCAGTAAAGTATTCGTTCTGAATGGTTTATCCCTTAACTGCAGAATATAACTTTAAATTTCTCATAATCACCTTAAGAGCTTTAATACTTAACGGGATAAGTGAAAAGTATAGTTAATTATCCTTCATGTGATTAAGTCAGAAAAGCTTGAACTCAGGTGTTAGCTGTGATGTCGGGAACTGCTTTGTTCTGCTGATCGCCCGTGTTTTTTAACTTATGTATGTGTTTATTGTTTAGTTATGTGATGTCAGTGTTACATTTTTTTGTTTTGTTATGCCTTGAGGACAGTGCACAAGACCAACCCTCGGGTCGGTTTTGATTGCAGTGGTTACTTAGTAACGCAGACTTCACTTCTCCGGATTGGCTCCTTGCCCGGCGCTGTCTCCTGACGTCATCGTTCCGGGACGAGTGCATACGCTCTTACAGACGGGATGCCGGCGACGGCGCGGGAGGTGAGTTTAATCCTGGTACTGAGTACCTGTCTGGGTGGGTATATAAGAGTACTCTGTGTGGATTGTATTTGTGTATGATTTGTCCCTGAAGACGGGGCGCAGTCCCCGAAACGGCGTAGGACCGGATTAAAGACTTTTTATCTTACTACAAGTCTGCTGAGTGCCGCTGATTTCCTTTCGTCTATATATATATATATATATATATATATACATACGTAAATACAAATTTAGGCTAAAGGGGTAAATGGAAGGAGCCAGGACCAAGAACTTGTTAGATAAAGTGATTCAGTGGATTATATTCATTTAGGCCATTTGGAGCTAGAGTGTCCAATATATAAATCCGTAAACTTTCATGCTTCTTCAATGAGAGTACGCGATCACCACCATGAGTTAGGGGGGTTCAATTAATTTGTTTGCATCATAGACCAGATACTTGATGTCTGAGGGCAAAATAGTGACAAGTCACAGGCTTATCTGTAGAGCCAGTTTCCAAAGCTGCATGGATAGAGGTATGATTGTTGGCCATACGGTCTCTAAAGGTTCTCGTGGCAAGTCCCATGTGATAAAGGCCACACTGGCAAGTCAGAATGTATATAACAAAATAAAGATGACAGTGCAGATGGTATGAGATATTTATCTTTCTTCCAGTATGAGAATGAGTAATTTTAGGTCCCACAAGCATGCACCTGCACATGACATAACCGCCTAACAAGAAAAACTTCCTGGTTTATTTTTCATTATTTGGACCATACTGGGTCTGATATCAGGGTATATGGTTGGACGCATTAACATTTGTTTTAATTTGGGCCCTCTACCATAGGCCATCATAGGTGCTTCCATATGAATAAATGGCAGGACTGGGTCCGTGGTGACAATGGACCAAAGTTTTCTTAAAGATTTCTAAATTCTACTGGAAACAATATTAAATGTAGTTGGAAAAATTATTTGATTGTCTGCCCGTGACTTCTTTATAACATCGCTTTCCAAAGGCATCTCCATAGCACTTTAGTGCTATTCCCACATTTGATGTATCTTGATGTCATCTCTGATAGTTGTTTTTCAATAGCCGAATCTTCAGAGTTAATGTGCATTACTCTAAGATATTGACAAACCTGTTGGTTATCCTTTAGTGCCGAAGGGTGATGGCTGCTAGCCAACAGTGTCGTGTTATGATCAGTTGGCTTATGAAACAATGTAGTTGCCAATCTACCTTCATTAATAAAGACCGTGACATCCAAGAAGTTGATTTCCTTTGTAGAGACTGCATGTGCAAACTTAATAGGACAGTCTAAATGTTTAAGTCTTTTACCATGTTTACAAACAATAGTTCCGATACAGCCCAAAGCAGATATACATCATCGATAAAATGTTTGTATAAAAGAATCTGTTCACCATATCAAGGATAAATATACTCATTTTCAAAATCTGTCTTTTATAAGTTAGCATAAGATGGGGCCAAGTTGGACCCCATTGCAGTACCTGTCTTTTGAAGAAAACACATATCTTTATACAAGAAAGGGATTCAAACCCAAAACCATATTTGTTAGTTCAAGGATATATTCGGCTGGTTGCTCAAGATATGATGCCTGTACCAATGCCTCACGTAATGTGGCCAGGCCTTGTTCATGCGGAATTACTGTGTATAAAGAACACACATCCATAGTTGCTAGCAGTGTTGGATCCTTAGTCAGGACTTGGTTCTTAAGAAGTTGCAGAAATTAATTGGAATCTTTGATATAACTATCACTCATTGTGACCAGAGGTTGTAAACTACTGTCAATGTATATAGCTAGAGGTTGTAATACGTAACCATGTGCCGCAATGATTGGTCTCCTGAAGGCTTATTGAGAGATTTATGGATTTTTGGAAAAGTGTATATAATGGGTCATTTTGGTTGGTCCACTGTCAAAAAGGCCAGAAGATCTTTATTGAGCCACCCGCTTTCAAATCCACATTTAAGGGAACCATCCACCTTAACTTTAATACCAGGGACTGGTTTATGATTAAGTTTCAAATAGGTATTACTATCAGACAGTTGGTGCATAATCTCATTGTCGTAGTTGAACCACTTTTGGACTAACACAGCCCCTCCTTTGTCTGCTGGTCTAATAACTAAACTAAATCTTTCTGGAAAATTCTAAGGAAATTCTTAAGACTTGCATAGGATGACACCGGATGAAAAGGAGATTTAGGTTTAAACACCGTTTTCTTGGTGTCAAGGGGTTTATCACTGAAGAATTCCTTCAATCTAAGGCTACGGCCAAATTTGTGTAAGTTGATGGTATTTTGAAATTTGTTGTTTCTGGTAGTCAGAACAAAATACAATCCTTGGGATAGGAGCTTCATTTCAGAATCATTAAATGGATTATTAGACAGATTATATACAGAGTTTAGACTCTTCTCCTGCAAACTCTTCTTTTGTTGTCCACCCCACTTTGTGTGAAGTCGGTGATTCTTATTTTTTTCTTCTAAAATTTTCATGTATATATACATGCAAATTATAGAAGAAAAATATACTGTTCAAACTGTGAATCCAATATGCATCGTGTGTGCTTAAAAAGTCAATTTATCCACTTATGACGGTACTTGTGCATTACAAGGGTGTAATTTAACTGGTGAATGTTCAAAAGATACTTATATACTACACTAGAAGGCGCTGTTTTCACTTTTTTTCCAGATCCAATAAAACAGAACAATTGAACATCGGTCACCAGGATTACGGCTGCCACCCTTTAAACAGGGAGTGTAGATTAGAAACATAAAGTCAGACATTATTGCTGTCTCAGGACATAGGGGTATATTCAATTGAAGTCGAAAACTGCCGTCTGTCGAAAAGACGGCAGTTTTCAACTTTTTAAGGTTGAATCCTGATTCGACCTATTCAATTTTTTGCTAAATTTTTCGACAAGTCGATAAATTCGACTTGTCAAAAAGCACGTGGATTGGCGGGATAGCTGCCGATCCACGTGTTGATGTCAAAAACGGGGCCAAATCCAACAGGTTTTGGCCCCCTTTTCGACCATCTCAGTCCGACATCAAAATGATGTCGGACTGAGATGCGGACCCAGAGGAGGCGAGGGGGGGAGCCACAGGGAGACGGGGGGACAGACGGCGGGCATACAGGGAGATCAGCGCTACAGTAGCGCTGCAGCTGGATGTCACTCACCTGCCTGACCTCACGGCAGCTTCCACCCGGCACCAGCACGCTGAGGTCAGGCGGCTGAGTGACATCCTGCTGCAGCTCTACTCCGCAGCACTGATCTCCCTGTATGCACGCCGGCTGTCCCCCCGTGGCTCGCCCCCCCTCTCCTCCTCTGGGTTCCATCTAAATTCAACTTGAAAAAGTAGAATTTTAGATGGGATTGAATAGGGGTTGTCAGATCCATTCCGACAAATACATGTCGGAATGGATCCAACATTAATTGAATATACCCCTAAGACTCTTCTTGACTTACTTATTTGGTGCAGCGATGAGTGCCACCTTTATATTGATATATGTAGTAATTTTGGATCTGAGGATCATGTGCAATTTCAGATTAAGAAAAAACAGTGTGTCTCCATAGCTCATAAACAGTCCCTAGAAGTATAATTGTTCCTCCAGATATTATATGTTCATACAAATAGTAATTGTTGGCTCGAGGGGCCTGCACACTGCACGATCTGAGTGTCAATCATCTGTTTTTTCCTTTATTGCTCCTCTCCCTGATGTAACATTTAGATAATACATACCTAAGTTTATTCCTAGATGACTAAGCTATACAATAGTGAAAACACAACCAAATTCATTCATCATGTAGTTCTTGTGTAATGCTGGAATAAACAGGCAGACAAACAAACATTATGAAAAAACAAAACAAAATAAGGACATGCTCAAAATTCGGAAGAACAGAAATTAAGTCTGTTTTTTGTTGTTGTCATGATGTGGTATAGTGCAGCACCTTTCCAATTAGCCCCATCCTCAGGTGGGATGTATCCAGAACATGCAAAAGTATGGAGTTCGCAGAAAGTGAGCATAGCATGGAACACAAATTCACATACAGTACTTCAGAAATAGCAGTAACGATCATAAAACAAACTCAGTAGACTTGGATTCAGCTCACACTACTGCTGCCGGAAAGCACTGGGTAACTGAATCAACTGGCTTAGCACAGTGTCACAGTGCACTTTACTTCCTGGATTATCTCCGGGGTATTAAGTCTTAGGTCGACAACACTTAGATCGAAACTCATTGGGTCGACAACTAATGGTCGACATGCATTAGGTCAACATGGTCATTAGGGCGACATGGTCACTACATCGACATGGCAAAGGTTGACACATGAAAGGGTCGACATGAGGTGTGGTTTTTTTATTAACTTTTGGAACTTTTTCATACTTTATGATCCACGTGGACTACGATTGGGAATGGTAACCTGTGAGCCACGGTGCACTAAATGGGGTTCCTGGTCACTTTACGAAGAAAACAACACCATTTTAAAAATAAAAACCTCATGTCGACATTTTTTCATGTTGACCTTTTCCAAGTCAACCTAATGACCATGTCAACCTATTTCAGGTGTTGACCTAGTCACCATCGACCAATAGTGGTCGACGTAATGACTGTCAACCTAGTTACTGTCGACCCAACGATCCACACCCAGTCTCCGACTACTGGAAGTGGTGTGTGATGTTCAATGTCCTCTAAACCATGCTCAACATGTTTCATCACCATCAGACTACATCAGGGGGTGTGTCATAACCTGAGTATGGCCTCTTTATGTACCCACTAGTCCCAATTAGCACATCAACTACAGCTGCATTTTTAATCTATATGGAAATGCACATTGAACTGTTAGCTTAAAAACATATACCTGTATTACCAATTGATAACAATAAACAGATACATACTGTTTAAAGATAGAAGATAGGTATACACTAATTTGTAGGGGTAAAGAGACAAGTGGATAGTTAGTAGGACAGAGAGAAATAGCTGAAGTAAGTAGATACTTTATCCAAAGCTGTGGGAAAGGAAATTTTGTTTTTGCAAAGGAAGCGTATATACGTTTTAATGCTGTATCTTCTTGTCTTTCAAATAGGAGGCAAAATTTGGACATAGATAGTTATAAAAGATTTGGTTTGGAAGGGTGTATAAGAAATGTATATATTTTAAAATCATTTTGGTTAGAACTTGCACACATATTAGAAAGTGCTTGTTTGGAAGTGTCCAGAAAAGTTCAATAGGAGTGCTAGAAAGCAATACATCGGTTCTACAGTAGCTATGACTTTATGGTTTAGGTCTAACTGCCAGGTGATACGCTGTACTGGTTGATAGGGATATTTGTATATTATGTGGTAGTGTAATTATAGTCTTTCATCTGTGCTGCTGTGGTATCATTAGAAACCACAATATCACTAATGTAGCAGTGATTTCTTCAGTTACATCAAAGTTACAGTGGTGCTACATTGTTATTTATAAAGCCAGACTACACTTTAATTAGATGGCCGAGAACATTTTACTGAAGCAAACAACAAGATTTGTTAACTTACACCTGCTGCCAGGTAATTACTATGTAACATTCAAGTTGTCTTTATTGTCCCATTTTCATTCTATTTCGAGAAACTAGAACCACTTCTTTCACCAAGAAAATATAGATCTTTCTTTGCAGTATAAAGTATTTTTGTTTACATTATATCAATCAATTAAGTGCTAACATTTAAAATAGAGTTATAAAGATATACTGAAGGGGGCTTTTGAAACGATTGTGTATCTGTTTTTTCCCTTGGTCCATCTTTTCCAAGTTTGTAAGCGGTATACAGTAAATGAGGATGTCATTGGACATATAAGTCTTCAGTCAATGTTGTTTACATTGTGAGAGTTTTATTGGACAAAGGGAGAGAAAGAAGACTCTTTTGTGGGTGCACTCTTGTATATTTATGAAAGTATCAAAGGAATAGATTAAAATTCAATATTTATTGTTGATAAACGTAAAACACATAGTAGTTGAATATGCAAATGAAAAAAAGGGGGGTAGAATACATAAAAACAATGGAACCGATAATATAGATGTTAATGTCAAATGATGGTTCAAAAGCTGTCTGGGTGGTTACAATCTTTCAAATATATGGTCAATCCATAAAGTCTCAATTGGCTGCCTAAACTGTATATTTATTAACGTCGAGCTAGACACTTAGCGTCTCAATGGTAATGATATGAACGGCTGTATTGATTACACCTGGCTATAGGATACAGATAGAGAACAGATTGAAATAAGGAAAGATGAATCTGCTGTCGGTGTTAGACACTGAGCCTGGCCGCCCAAAATTTTCTACTAAACCAGGTATTCCTCAAGAGTCTCCCACTTGAGTACTGACTTGGCCCAACACTGCTTAGCTTCCAAGATCGGAAGGATTCGGGCGTTACCAGTGTGGTATGATAGTAGATAATTGATGATTGCTTCTGGAATCACTGATGAGAGTTCATGAATACCATAAATGGTGGAGGAAAGTCATGAGTACAAAGAGAGGGGGGAGATGAAATGAAAAGAGGGATCTGCTGCCAATGTTAGACAGAGGTGAACCCCTGAATCAATGGTGAGAGTCCCGTAATTATAGTGATAGTCAGAAAATGAAGCTTGCTGTAAAGCGATAGTTCATATAAATAACTGATGATAACTAGTCAATATGAAGAAAGAACAAAGAAGAAAAATTCTGTAAATGGTATCACAATGTTGATACTGATTGTAATTAATATCTATCACAGAAATTGTGCATATATGTCATTAATTAGTTGATGAAAATACATACACCTCTAAAATGAGATGAATATAGGCAGAAATAATTGTTGGATAATTAAATTAAATGGATTAAAGGATCCACAGTGAGAAATGAATAAATCTCAAAATTGCAGCAACTAGAATATTATACTTGATGTCACTATTAACGAGCTATTGCAAAGGAAAAAAGCTATGATAGATTTGATGATGCAAAAAGATAGATCATAAGAGAATAATAATATAGCCACTGTAATGAATAATTTTAAATACTACTTCAGTGGTATATATTGCATATAGGGAAGAAGACAATTTTAATAGCACGGGTGACCTGAAAGCAGATATTACCCGTGTCGATGTCTCTATGAAGATCTGATGCTGTGTAACGGAGGAATCGGGTGCCGTGTGCACCCACAAAAGAGTCTTCTTTCTCTCCCTTTGTCCAATATGTTCTGCTACTGACTCTGGGTGCACCGCCAAATTGAGATCGATTAGAAAAAAAGAAAAAATATTTTCTTTCCTTTATCAGTATATTTTGGTAAATAAACTATCTGTTGTTTAAATCTACTTATCAACTGTGCGGTATAACCCCCATACATGATTGTGAGAGTTTTTGAAGACATTGGACCTTATACAGAGATGGAAGGAAATTATATATCCATTGCTCCAAGAAAAAAAATAGTGCACATTCAAACATTTTGCAAAGTTGCTGGTATCTTGAGAAGTTGCTAAATATGTGTATCCACTCTAGCATTGGCACCTGGTTTGTTACTAATCATCATCAATATGCACTTGCACCTGCCCTACACATGGTGTAAAACACACACCACCAAAATGTATATTTTTCCTTATGTCCAGGTTTACATAGCTTTCATTTGTATGAACATATCCACAGCTATCTTTGACTACATAAGACTGCCCTGACTGCCCTGTCACTATTCAGTTCCATTTCTTCAGTCATATGTCTAAATGCAATTAAAAGTCAGATTACCTTGAATTGCTTGTTACTTATGTGCACCAATGTGTTGCTTATGCACAGTGCAAATTCTCAAGGCCATAGGGATGGTACCCTACTGCCTAGAGAGGCAATTTATGGTACATCATTAGGACAAGCCTGGCACCCAGTGCCCTCTTCATAAACTCAAGTGCTGGCAGCAAAAGTGGTAAAGGCCAGCACAGGGTGTACAAGTGCTTTTGAATGGATCTGCAAATTTGCACAATACAGTTACTGTATTGGTGTTTCTTTAGTGTGGCATGACTGAGAGTACCATAAGAGAGAGAGAGAGAGAAAGAGAAAGTAGTTTGGAGGTACAAGGAGAATCTATATAACCAACTGGAATGTTGAAATTACGCAAACATAATGGTGTACATATCATTGGATAAGAAAACATACAAACAATCAGAGAAATGTATGAGATATTGTTTAGGTATTCCAAGTGAATGTTAGATGTCAGCCACATGCAATGGGTTAAAAATATAGTATTTATTTAAAAAGATGGAAAAGTGAGTGATGGGAGCTGATATTGATCAAGATGGTAGAAATGTAAATGTGTAACCTTGTGAACACATCACTACCTTCTCATGCACCTTTTGGGATAAATGAATGAGAGGCTTATAGCTATTATTAGCACAGACAGGAGAAGTGGTTTAGAGTCTAAGGGGTAAATTTACTAAGATTCATATTTCATTTGTGTTTGATCAAGATCAAACATGGGTGATATAGAAAAGACATGGGTGCTTTTTTTAAACTAAAACATTGGCATTTACAATGTTCACGTGATTTTGTTAATCATATTTTCCAATGGTGTATGTGCTCGTGTTTGGCTGCTGCATTTGCCATACATTAAGACTGTACAGATCAGTAAGTTATGTGCAGACTTCTATATGTACATGTGTAAAAAAAGAGGTACAAGATGAAAAGAAACTGTGGGATCCCCTCCCCCCCAGAAGCATAACCAACCGTAGCCTCTTTGAGTCTGTCCTGGTTCTAAAAATATGGTGAATAAGACGTAGGGATCCCCCATATTTTTTTAAACCTCTGGATGCCTACTGGACTATAGAGGACTGACCTACACTGAAATAGGTGAGTATTTTATTTACAGGTTATGCTTGATTTCACTGGACACAAGGACCAAAGGGCTACAGGGGATGTAGGTAAATATGAATGAGTGTAAGTATGTATGTGAGTGTGAGTATGCAAGAGTGTTTTATAAATGTTTGCTTTTGTAGTATTATTCAGTTAATAAGGCACCCACTGCATATAAATGAAATATATAATTTTTGGTAAAAATGTTTTAAATTATATTTATTATATATCCATTTAATAGTAATGAAACGAATGTGATATTTATGTTGCCGTACATATTTTGTGAAAAAAAGTACAGATATTTCAGTGTTTTATGGTGGTGTGCACTACAGCTGCTATGCTGGGCCACTGGGGAAGCTTCTAGAGTTCCTGGCAGCAGTTGGTCAGTTTCTAGCTCCCCCTAAGAAAGCTCACTGTATATAAGGACTCCTAGAGGCAGTTAGCCAGTTTCAAGTTCCCCTTGTGAGTTGTGATGAGGAGGCTGCCTCCACCAATGAACGCAGCAGGGGAAAAGCTATAAGCATAATGGCTGTGCCTGGAGCTTTGGAACGTGTAGCCAGTGCAGTACTTATTAGATTGATTCGGGTGGTAAAAAGCGACAATGAGGCTCCGTGCTGATCACCTCACCCAGCAGCTGTGGGACTAAAGGAGCACCGGAGATTGGATAGCAGAGCGGAGGAGGAATGGTCAGCATTGTCCTGACTGAGGCAGTGCTTTCTGACATAAGCCCAGACATTGACAGCAAAAGTACAGAAGCCTTCAGCGGCTTCATCCTGCGTGGTTGTGAATTTAAGGGAGTAGTCAGGGGAGCACCCTAGGAGGAAAGACGTCTATTACAGATGAGAGGGGAGTGAGTTGTAATTGTGTTAAACCCTAAATACAGCCACACAACAGCATCACAAGTACAGCTACCGTATTATGCACCTAGTGCTTCCCACAGTTAAAACGCCAGCCCTCAAACAATAGAGGAAGCTAAAACCTATGGTAGCATTATATGAGAGTTACATTATAAACTCATTGCCAAAAACTAGTTCACCTAAGGGCTAGTTGTCCACAGAGAAGATAAAGTAAAGTATAGCTGCATTTTATAGATTACTTATTTATAGGGGAGTAGTATGTTATGCCGGTGGTCGGGGTACCGGCACCCAGCATACTGTCACTGGGATCCCAACCAGCTGCCCGAGTGCAAATGAACCCCTTGCGGGCTCGCTGCACTCGCCACGTATCACTCACCACTCTGCGGGCATGGTGGCACACTATGCATGCCACCAGGGCCGGTGCAAGATTTCTTGGCACCCTAGGCAAAATTTGTCCTGTCACCCCATCCTGTCACCTATGCCAGGGTTTCAACTGTATCCTTGCTCCTCTGTACCGCTTCCCCCTTCCCGTCACCTGTGTCCTGGATCTCCTGTCCCACTTATCCCAATCCCATTAACTGTAACCCTTGTCCCAATCCCATCACCTGTGTCCCAGCAACTCTGTACCACCGCCCCCATCCCGTCACCTGTGTCGAGAGTACTGTGCCGCTTTCTCCCATTCTGTCATCTGTATCCTGACTCCTCTGTGCCCCTTCCCCCATCCCATCATCCATTTCCAAACTCTTCTGTATCGCTTTCTCCCATTCCGCCACCTGTATCCTTGCTCCTTTGTGCTGCTTCCCCTATACCATTATCCATTTCCTGTCTTCTTTGTGCCATTTTCTCCCATCCGGTCACTTGTGTTCTGGTTCCTCTGTGCCGCTTCCCCCCTACCTGTCACCTGCAACTCTGCACCTCTGTGCCACTCCCCTCTACCCTGTCACCTGTATCCTGGCTTCTCTGTGCCACCTCCTCCCATAGCATCACCTGTGTCCCAGCTTCTATTTACAGCTTCCCCCCATTCTGTCATCTGTATCCCGGCTCCCCTGTGCCGCTTTCTCCCCATTCAGTCACCTGTATCCCGGGTCTTCTGGGCCACTTACCACCCATCAGATTATCTGTATCCCGGCTCCTCTATGCCGCTTACCACCCATCCCATCACCTATATCCTGGCTCCTCTGTGCTGCACCTGGGACTTGTTACTAAGGGGTCTATTCATTAAGAAAATGAAAACTGAATTGTTACTTATCACTATACATCGCATGGCTTCGATCCGATGTATGGCTGCAATAAGTAGCAATTCATGTATACTCACCCTTCCAACGAAGCACTGCGAAATCCGGGGGTCCAGTGGTGACGGCTTCTGCAGGCAGTCCCCTCTACTATGCACGGAGCCAGCCGGTGGGTCCCTATGCGCATGCGCCACCTGTTGACCTCCTGCCAGGCAGCAGTGGCTGCTGGGAGGTCAGGAGGCTGAGCCAGCATCGAGTGCGGACAGGGAGCAGGGAAGCATTGAGCTTCCCTTCTGTCTCTGCACCACATTTCAGGTTATACCATCCTGAGAAGCAGAAATTTGAGCTTTCCACTCCTTCATGAATCGCACTCACCATACAAAAGTATGGTGATGCGATTCAGGCACAGAGCGGGTATGCCGCTGGGGAAGTTGGGAACTGCTCCCCGGTAACCCGTTGTATGGATTGCACTAGGCAGAGAAAAGCCCTGTTTTACGCAAAACTTGGCTTTTTTCTGCTACTTGAATAGACCCTTTATAGCCCTATCTACAGTACATGTTAAACATCAATACATCCCCTTAATGAGTTCCCACAAAATATTAGTAAAGCCTCCCCTCCCCCCTTACACACGCACACACACACACACACACACACACACACACACACACACATAAATTTAAGTCACACACAAATAACATTAATATACCAAAATAAAACATTAATGCATGACTCCATAATAGTACTACACCCCCACCCAATATAATATTGCTGCAATACCCGCCTCCCCAGATTATATTACTAAACCCCAGATAACATGCAAATGCCTCAATAAAAATAATATATATATATATATATATATATATATATATATAAATCACCATAAGATACTTACCTCTGCTTGAAGGAGGTCCTGTAGTCTCCTGTCAGTCATCATCATGGTCCCCCATACTGTAAAACTGCAGAAGACTATAGCATAGCACTGCAGGCTCAAGACAGTCAGGAACGGAGGATTGAAAAGGGGTGGAGCCTGAGGAGGAGGTGGAGCCTCGGGAGGGGAAGAAGAACATTGGAGGCTGGTCCTGGGGGACTGTGCAGAGAAGGAAAGGTGGCGGACGGAGGGCACCGCTGCTGCAGGCTGCACCAGACATGTCAGGCTGTGACATGTCTGCAGACTCAGCAAGACAGCAGTTGGGAAGTTTGGGAGCGGCAGCCGCTGGTTATGAAAACCACAGCCGCCGCCAGTGATAAGTAAAATAAGGATGTCTACTGTATTTGAGAGACACCCTTATGATGCCAGCAGCAACAGAGCCACCCGCTCAGGTGCCGGCGCCCTTGGCAGCCTAAAGCTGCCTAATGGTAGCGCCGGCTCTGCATGCCTCGCTGTTTATTCTCCCTCTAGGGGGGTCATGGACACCCAAGAGGGAGAATAGTTGTCGATATTCTGGTTGTTGGGATTCCAGCACGAGTATGCTGAGTGCCAGGATCACAACAGCTGGCATATTGAATACCACCCTTTTATAGAGTGTCATGAGTATTTATTAAAGTAGATACTCTGTCAAGCTAATGCTTGGACTGTGGCATTTACACATATTTACATAATTATACAACGGTGAGAAGAGATTTGTTTGTGTCAACTATCCAATAGTAAGTTATCAACATTAGGAGGACAATCGAGTACTTTTTTTCTAATTATTAGGAGAGAAACTGTATATGTAATGAACTGACAACCAGATTCGAGGTCAAAAATCTGCAGTACTGTACAGTATATCTGAGAGCAAGTGAACCATACTGTCATTGGATAGCTTTATTTTAAATAACTAGAGACAAGTGTAGCTATTGCTCTTTGATGCAATTGTAGAGCTAAAAAAAGTTACAAGTCTCTTATTTTTCCATTATACTATAATATATTGTACAAGTCATTTACCCTAAACGAGCAAGACTCAGCTTCACGGACCTCAAATTCTGTTTCACCTAATTAGGGGCGGATTGGGATGAAAGCAGCCCTAATGAGTGTGTGGCCTGATGAGGGGGTGGGATCTGTTGAGTTGGTGGGATCCCTCCTCATAAATCCTGAGTTTACACAGTTGTGACCTTCCTTGCGTCTTTTACTGCAGTTGTATTTAAGACTAATTTATAACTCCTAATATTAGCAAATCAAACAGATAGTAGTACAGAAGTATAAACTAATTAACTGCTTAAGCATAAAAGACTAGTACATTTAACAACTTTCATATTCCATTTTCCCTTTGTAAGTTATACGTAGGGACAGCAATAACCCTAAAGAAAAACCACCTAGGGCCCCAACATGCACATATTTTATGCCAGGACTAATAATACCCAGGTATTGTTGAATGAACTGTATTTTTTTTGTGTTGTATGCATCCACAGTTGTAACCCAAATGCATAGAGTGTATTGACTTAAAATAAGTCAATGGAGATATTGTGATTGGTCTAATGATAAGTACTTTTGGATGTATAGCTAAATTCTTAACCTATATTAAAATTTACAAACAGTACTTACCTGATTATGTGCAGCCATGTAAGATTCAACTGGAGGATCCTAGGAAGGGACCCCAAAGACAGGTATAATATATAAATGTTATGGAGGTGGTTTAAATGCTGAAAATTCAATGCTTGCTCACACATATTCCTTTCCCATTATATTGGTAGCACATAAGGTATTTAAGGCTTACCCAAGCAAGCCTACATTGAGTAAATCAAAACTAAGCTTGAGTGGAGGCAATAAAGAGAAATGTAACATCTAGCATAGAAAGGGAGTTACACTTTCTATGGTGTGTGTGTACTGTCTTTATTTTAATATCTCTTTTACAGGGGTACTACAGATAAAAGCTGGCCCTTTAATGGCCTGCATGCTGGTACTTGTTGTTTTCCAAGTACTAGCATGCATGGAGGCTTGCTGGAACCTGCAGTTTAACCTATAAAAGACAATATGAATTCTAATTTTTACACTTGAATTGCTATCAACTCGGCACATGCTACCCAGGGGTTTAAAGGATAGCCTTGGGTGCCCTGCAGTGGGGACCCCTTGATTAAGGGGGTCCTCACTCCCCCAGAAATCCCTGGCCAGGACTGGCTATTTGGTAGGTAATTATATGGCTGCTGAGACCAATATAAAAGTGCCCATTGGCTATGGCATTACTTCTATGGCTAGTAGAGCCCAGTGTTGGTAGAGCCCCTATGCATCTTTTCCCCTGTATTTTTAGAACCAAGGCTTACCCAAAGAGCCAGGGGCTGGTTATCCTTATGGGGGGGGAGGGGGAAATTCAGTTATTGTTCTATTTTTTTTAACCACTTAAACACATTTTATCAGAAAAGCCTGCACGGATCTTACTGATCTGAGCAGGCTTCTTTAAACACACTGCTGAGTGGGATGTTTATTTGAAAAAATGTATTTTGCTCCGAGTTTGCTTAATTGTGATGGGTGTGAAATGATTCTAGGTAAATTCCTGTGTTTCAGTGCTGTCTCTGGAAATGACATCCCAGTTTAGCTGATGATGTATTTGATTGTACACCCATGATTTATACTTCTATTTGATCTATCATGCCTGTGTCTGGTCTTTGGTAAATTTCTGTGTTTTAAAAAATTATCAAAGACTCCTGTTTTTGCCAACTTGGACAAACACGGAGCTTTGTAAATTTACTCCTTGGAGATGTCTAAGCAGTGAAAAGAGTGGAGAAGTGAGCCAGAGAAGAAGTTGCCCATGGCAACCAATCAGCTGTTTTGTATAATTGTATAGTATGTAAATTATGTGTTACTTCAATGCTGATTGGTTGCCATGGCCGACTTCTCCACTGATACAAAAATATGTTTCACTATTATCAATGTCATCATGATCATGCTCTCATGTGTTTTTTAGCACCAAAAACAAAGAACAGAATGAGTAAACATACTGAAATTAGGACTAGTTACCATACAGACTATATACAAGTCATGTTTTTAACATCATTTGATTATTATATGAGTGCTTTATTTTATATCTTTAGACAGGTGGTTGGTGTTTGTTATAAATATAATATGGTGTTTTAATAGGACAAGAAGGGGGAAATATATATATATATATATATATATATTATATATATATATATATCACAAACTGATATATTCTGTGTGTGTCAGTATTCCTGACAGGGGTATATATTTTACAAACAAGGGCAATGTCCATTGTCTGGTTATATGAGACCAAAACAAGACAAGTGTTTGGAGTTGGACATATGTCAACATTGGAATGTTTGTGTCTTCATTTGGAGACAATGGCATTTCACCTTGTGTGTTAATCTATATAATCCATGTTACACATAGTATTTGTATGTTATTTCTAACACTCAATTTGAGGCAACAGTGCCACCTACTGTTTCTTAGCATTTATGTATATTTCATAATATGAACTTTGTACATATGAAATATGCTTACTCAGGAGTTCTCCAACCTATATAAGATAGAAATGTTCAATGTTAAAGCAACCTAGACAGCCTGGATGAAACATGGACTGCAGAAGTGCCAGGTTGATCTGACTTTTACTCAGCCTCTAGACACAGAGGGCGAAGCTCCTGAGTATGCTGATGTGATTGCTGTATTCAACACCTGCTGAATTGATCAATAACCTTAGCTAAGTATACAATAAATTCATACACTGTATTAATATATTCAAGTTGTTTGTTGAAGTACTTTTCTGGGAATCCCCCCATTTGGGTCTCCTCGAACTTAACCCACCTGTAACAGTACATTTCTCCATTCTTTTCACTGCTTGGTACATCTCTCCCTAAAAGTCACTGGTGGTTTTCTCCAGGGACTTTTGTAATAAAGTATGGACAGTGCGCAGTACCATTGTTGGACTGGGACAGAAACAGCACACCAGGGAAAAGCAGTGGTAAAGGCCCATTCTTAGATGCTTGGCTAACTATATGTGCATGGTCTGGGACCCTTGAATGGTCTGGGACCCTTGAAATGCTAGTGCATGCATGATAATGTACCATACTAACAGCAATGCACTGCAGAAAATACACTGTAGTCCTGTGCGGTATAATGTATAATTCAAGTGTACAATCTGGAGGATTCAAGAGGAGGGGGTGGTCCCCAGGCAGTGGGGCCCATCGGGTCATTTCCCGTGTACCCCTATGGACCAGCCCGGCTCTGCGCAGTACTGTTCCCTGCACTGACCACTATCATAAGAGTGAGTGCTAATAATAAGAATTGTTAGCAAGCTGGTATCTAGCATATGGTACATGATATCTTTGTATAAGCAAATGGTTAGATGTAGAAAGAATAGTTATCCAAGCCAGGAAAACTGATGAGCCAGAAGGATATTTCACAAGGAGTCAGAAACAAGCCAAAGTCAAGGAGATTCCTATAACCACAGGATAATGTTAAAGAGTAGCCCACAAAAGAGGACATGCCATACATTGGAACATACACAGGAGTTATGGAAATGTTGGAACTGGGTAGTGAGCCCAATACTCTGGCAACTTTATGTAGTGATGTAGGAGTTTAAATAGGTAGCTTAGTTTGGAAGTCTGTCCTTGACGAAAGCAGAGATCACATGACTGCAGGCTTAAAGTTTTAGCACAGAATATGGTGACAGAACTCAGTATCAGTAAGAGGCATGCTGCAGTTGAAGAAAGGACTGCCTCATGTAAAATTCGTGGCATGAATAATCTATCAATTTTGGTATTTAATAACACACATTGGTTGTTTCCAGGTCGGGAGGCATGGGTGAAATTGAAGTTCTGTAGGTTTGAGAAGAGGTCAGACTTAGAGGCACAGGGAAAATGTAATGTATTGTGACACTAATGAGAAAAAGTGTTTGAGGCTTCTGGATGTGTTGTTGGTGTTCTTCATCAGAATTATGTGTATGGGAGATGCAAGAAGGAATTACAGATGTGTCCTCATTCATCTAGCCTCAATATGCCCCATGAGTAGTGAAATGCCTGGTGGGAGTGAGCCTACAGCTCTCATGCAACTATGCAACTCTACTCGCATTGAGGGTCTTTTTCACATCAAAATGTATCAAAGTTGCAATGTGATGCCACTAGTTTGCACAAGGTGACTGTGCTAATTAATTTGATATGTGAGACTTGTATATATGTGTGAGACAAAATCACAATATAAAGCTAGCTCTTCATGTGTAGCATGTATGGCTGATCATCATCATACAGTAGAAACAAAGAAACATAGAAATTGATGGCCAATAAGGACCACTTGGCCCATCCAGGCTGACCCTTTTTTTATCATCATACTGTAATTCCAAAACTTGCACAAGGTTTCTAATTGCCTTACAGGCATAGGCGTTTCTATAATGGGTGCAGTGTGTGCGGTGCACACAGGTTCCTAGGTCTGGGGGGACCCACAATGCACACTGCACCAATAAAGTATACTTACTCCTCCAGAGTCCCGCGGTGTTGACTCTGCATTGTGGGTACAAATCAATTGGAAAATGGCCGCCGCGGGATTTCCGAGTGATTTGCGCATGTGCAATAGAGGTGTCCCCGGGAACAAGGCATGGGCATAATGTTCCCAGAGACCTGCGCATTCACAGTAGGCTCTGACTTTAAGCTGCCGGAGAGGAGGGGGCCTGCGACGGAGGCTTCACGTGGGTCCCCTCTTCTCTTAAAACGCCCCTGCTTACAGGTGCATACAGTATGTTTATGTTCCTTACACGTGCATATGCTTATGTACCTTACGGCTGCATATGTTTTTGCATTCCAATAATCAAATTTTGCAGTTTGTGCCAACATGTCCATATTATACTTTGGCATTGTTTACATGCCCCTCTTCTTCCTCGATACCCCTCTTCAATCTTAAGTAGCTGCAAGCAATCATAAGCATAAGATTGATTGCTCATATAATCACAAACACAAGAGGTGCTTTGTTGTATGTATGTGCAGAAGTAACATTTGTATTTTACACAGCAAAGTGCAGTTTGCATCCAACTCACCATAATGTAAATATACATTGTAATGTTTACATCTGAAGTCTTTAATGTATTATATCAGGCCTCGTCAGCCTGTGGCTCTCCAGTTGTTGTGAAACTACATGTCCCAGCATGCCCTGCCACAGTTTTGTCCTGTGGAAGGGTATGCTGGGATGTGTAGTTTCATAACAGCTGGAGCGTCACAGGTTGGCCAGACGTGTATTATATTGTAATAATGTCAATCAGGAAGGGAATTATGAAAAATTAAGTATGGATATAACTACTGCGTAACATGGTATTTTATATGATCTCGGGACTGCCCAAACTAAACATTTATTTTGGATTGAATTGTCTTTTAAATACAAAATGAGCATGATTTTTTCACATTTTAGAAGTTGTATACAAATTGCAACATAATTCAGATTAGTATATCTAATAACATTTAGCATTTTTTATATATAAATGTATTAAATAATAAATGAAAACACCAGCATATGCAATGTCATAATATAGCACACTAAAAAGATTACTATCACAATGTATTGCAGCAAAAAAGTGTAACATGCAATAAGGGAAAAAAAGATAAATAAATATACATGGTTAGTAAATGGTTACAATGTCACATTCCCATTCTGCTGTTCATAAATAGAAATCTAATGTGCCATTGTCACTAAAAGTCTATATGTCTTCTGTACAGAAATCTGCAAACCTTCTTGGCGAAAGGGGAAATCCAGTATTTGAGATACAGTATCTGATGATTTCAATAAAAGAAACTTTCTGAAAATCATTTCATTTTTAAGTTACTGAGTGAATTTCCCTTTTCATAATATACTGTGAACATAAAAAATAGCATCACAGCTACAGAACAGTAGCTAGGCAAAATATTCATTATTTGGTAACAATACTTACAGTTTATAACGTGTTTATATACGGTAATTAAAAAAGTTATTTGCTAAATTTATTTGAAAAAACTCTAGATGTTTTTTAAATATTGTACTTTTTTCTGCGACATTTAATGTAACATATTTTTAGGTAGTATTATTCTCCCATTGCCTGCCTGGAAGCCAGCTCACTTTGTATAATATACAGTCATCTAGAGTTATTGAAATGCTGCATTTAGCAATGTGCCAGACTAATAATATTACACAGTAAAGAAGAGGAGAGATGTTACACCCTGTAACTCCTGCTGAGCTGAAGATGCCAAATCAGATTATAACACACAGTTGCCACATTATCCTGTCTTGAGTTCACTAACACTCATTAAGCTTTGAAAATCCTTTTTATGGTGTTTATAACACCTCCGGAGGAGTTTACTGTGTAAATATTATTCTGCCATTAAATTCTGAAACAAGGCAACCATCAACAAGTAGAATTTGTAATAGGCCTGCAGAGAGGCCTCTGCTTGCAGGCCAAAAACCCTGTGAAGTGAGGCCAATGAAAGCAGCCAAGAACACAGTATGAAGTGATAAAGCACTTCATATTGATGCTTTAAATCTCCTACCACTTGGGCCTGCTTAATGTAACAAGCCCACTGAGACATCTGATTTGGGCCTACAGTCAAATAAGCAACAGGGAGCCACTTACTGAAAGCAGCCTTCCATAGACAGAAGGCATTAACAGTTTAACCCAGTTAATCTAGTGTTGATGTATATTGGGTTAAAATAAATACAGTACGTGTGCCAAGCTGAAGCATACAGAGACAGCAGATGGTCAGACTTTACACAATCTACCTTATCATGAAAATAAACATCAGTCTGTCATTTTAGGAAATCAATAACTTACAAATAATTAGTTCTAGAGTCTAAGACAGTATTAGTTTTGCTTACATTCATTTTATTTAATTGTAATTGTAGCAAGATTATCTACAACTATTTTACATTTTGTTGAAATGTTATTTCATTTATTGCAAATATGTTAATAATTTACATTGAAACGCATAAACCAGGCATTCCCAACCGCGGTCCTCAAGGCACACCAACAGTGCAGGTTTTAGTGATATCCAGGCTTGAACACAGGTGACTTAATTAGTACCTCAGTTATTTTGATTTAACCATCTGTGCTGAAGCCTGGATATAACTAAAACCTGCACTGTTGGTGTGCCTTGAGGACCGTGGTTGGGAATGCCTGGCATACACGCTGGCCACATGCATATATTTGGTCAGTACATTTTAAAATGTGTTGCTCTAGATATGACAATGTACAGCTACAGATGATGCACTATAAATATATTTTATCCTTCACAATAAAAAATCAAGTGACTTTAAGATTAAAATTGGCACATGTGTAAGGTCATTGGTCTGCTAAAATGAGTCAAATAGTGGTAAAATTAGTATTGGCAGATCCTATACTCCATATAGGTGGCAACGGTGTGTGATGGAGGTTTGTCCACATGACAGATAGCGTAATAAGGTCTTTCTGTAGATTGCTTAACTAGATAGACCAGGTTTACAGGATCACACAGGACTGAGATAATATATACACTAGATCCAGCCAGGAACATATAGGAGAGCACAGGTAGTGTGTGACAAGTGATAGAACACACCTGTCTTTGCAAATAGTGTGGGGCTCTATACATGCAGTGGTATAGCGGTGGTGGTGCAGTGGAACCATCTTGAGTGACTCTCCTCTATAATGATGTTTCTATGTGCGTATCACTTGAGACTCTCAGAAGCACGTCCTTCTAACATCAAGAATGGAGTTGAAGATGCATGAATATGCCACAGGTGCATAAACGCACAAGGTTGGTGGTCATGACTCCAGTTGTCCGAGATCCTAGTGCCGGGTGGAGAGACAGCACAGGACATTCTATCCTAACAATTCCATACAGTATTTAAAATATGGTTCCCCTGGATTCAGCACTGGCCTCAATTTCATAGGACTAGTGCTGTTTCAAGTAAAAATAAATAATTGAAAACATTTGCAGCATTACCCCATACTTAAATGATAAACGAGCACCATACAGGACTGAAATGTTTTCCATCATAAAAGGTGTCACCTGACAAACCACAACCACATTAACTGATTACAATGAGTGAAAAGGTGCGGGTTCAGATTTACTTGGTTCTTAATGCCAAATTAGTGCAAGTTTGGATTTACTCAGATTTTTCTTATTTGCTGTCCAGAACATGTGACAACTGGTTAGGCAAAAATATGTAATTTTGAGCCCCGAATAAATTGGGTTAAATCCAAACCTGCACATCTCTAAAGATGAGCAATGCCGAAAGTCTCTATACTGTACGTACCTTTCACTGGCAGAAAAGCACAACTGACCAGTGTGGGGAAACAATGCATTCATTGGCAGCAGTCACAGAGAATTTCCACTCACACCAGGCTTTAATTATGCCAGTCTGTGTACTGTAGCGTATTATGGTGGTCATTCCGAGTTGTTCGCTCGTTGATGATTTTCACTATGCTGCGATTTGCTGCTAAATGCACATGCGCATGGTACGCAGCGCGCATGCGCTAACTTTTTTAACTAAAAACTTAGCAGTTTTGCTGGTGTTCGTACGAAGCTTTTCAGTCGCACTGCTGATCGGTAAATGATTGACAGGAAAGGGGTGTTTCTGGGAGGTAACTGAGCGTTTTCCGAGAGTGTGCTAAAAAACGCAGGCGTGTCAGGGAAAAATGCGGGAGTGCCTGGAGAAACGGGGGAGTGGCTGGCCGAACGCAGGGCGTGTTTGTGATGTCAAACCAGTAACTAAACGGACTGAGCTGATCGCAATCTGTGAGTAGGTCTGGAGCTACTCAGAAACTTCAAAAAATTATTTAGTAGCAGTTCTGCTAATCTTTCGTTCGCAATTCTGCTAAGCTAAGATACACTCCCAGAGGGCGGCGGCCTAGCGTGTGAAAAGCTGCTAAAAGCAGCTAGTGAGCGAACAACTCGGAATGAGGGCCTATATGTAATTTACCCTGTACTTGCCCATAAAACCAGATACACTATTATGCACCTACAGAAGGTTACAAGATTGGATCCATCCAAGCAGAAAACTATTACTTATTATGTATGTCTTATGATTTGTATAAACCCTAATACTGTTATTCTGGAGTTCCTAATTGAAGTCGCTAGCAGCTTTTTGGGTTGTTGCATTTATATGAGTATGTGCATGGGCCATCTTTCTTGATTCAATTAACAATAATTCCAGTGTTCCTGCATCACTACCCAGTGCCTACATACACTCACTAGGCAGATTTTACCTGAGGGGATGCAGTTCTTCACTTATAGGTAAAATTTGTCACTGGTAAAGATCATCATGCTTTACTCTGAATGTTAGTGACACTTTAAATTTTCTGCTCCATTCTGTCGAGAAATGGAAGCATGCAAAATCCACCACTTTGTAAATAATGCCATTACAGGCTGGATACACACTGGGTTATATATTATTTGTACATGTAACAAAGAATATACAGTATTGTTCTGACTATCTTCACTTGAGTACACACAATATAACTGTGAACAATGTCATTCACTGACATATCTCATCAGCCATGCTGTGCTGCTGATATGATATATAATATATACTGTGTGTTGTTCCCATCTTATTAACTGGGCAGGCATATTTAGGTGGTTACTTTGGAGCCAACATACTGTAATGTGTGACATTGGGAAGTATGCGCAATATCATTTTGTGCATCCTTACCAACATCGTTACATTGGTTGGATGCTCGGTTGGCCGCTTGGTCGGACAATTTGTTGTTCAAGTGTGTACCAAAAACTCTAACTATAAACTGCTCTGTAAAAATAAAACTTCCCAGTATGCAAAAGATGACAGTATTTATTAAAACAATTAATGTATTTGCACCCCTTGCATTGCAACTTGGCTTGTCCAGGTGCACGGTTACAGATGTGTCCCTTTACTTCTTTGCCTGTGATGTGTTCAGATTGCAGGCTGAAAGTTGTGCCAAGAAGTTTATCTGAGGGGAGCCAGAGGAGGTAGTGGTGATGCTTCCACTACCCTTAACTGCATGGGGGAGCCGGCAAAGAATCTTTAGAAGGGCTAGCGGGCATCTATGCCACATTGCCATAACATTCAATGGGTACAGGGGCGTCAGAACATTTACAGGTTGGGGGGGCAAGATAGATTCTCATTTTGGTGCCCCTGGGGGTGGAGCCACCAGGGAGGAGGAGGTGATACTATAGGGACAAAAAGGAGGCAGCATCACGTTGGGGAGGAGGCCGCGCCATATAGATGGAGGCTGGGAGTCTCACTGATGGAGGTGCTGCGATGGGGGAAGTAAGAGCCTGGGAATGCAGAATTGCACCGGCAAGCACCATCATGTAGGTGAGGCTGGCCCCCGGGACCTCCAGGGAGAGGGTAGGGATGGCAACAGAAATATTGGGGACCAGTACACAGATATCTCTGGGCCCCCTTCCCCACCTCAACCCCATAGCACACATCCCCCCATCCACTGCCACTACAATTCCCCTTAGGGGAGCAGGAGACACAGGGGAATGAGAGAGAAACAGAGAGGGTGTCGGCGAGAGAGAGGAGCAATACGAGAAAGTGTTAGGGAGATAGAGAGGAGCAAGAGAGAGAGTGTCAGGGAGAGCAAGCATACGCGCACGCAGGGGGGGTTCTGGGTACCTAACACCCCCCCCGGCCGCAAATCATCGTGCAACAGCATACCGATTATTACTCTATTCTTTTTTTATACTTTGCGTCTGCCGGAGCTCTGAGCCACAAGCAGTGTGACGCTCCCCGTGCGGCTGCAGCAGCTGCCTCACATACACACTGAGAGGCTGGCTGCTGGCATGTAGGGGGACTCCAAGCAGCTCCTCTCAGGCTGATTTCCCAGAGTGGAGCTTGAGAGTTGAGACCATGGTAGTGGATCAGTCTTCCTTATAGTTACTCCCTGCCACTGTACTGACTTCAGAGCAGCAAGGTGATGTGTCTATACCAGGGGCAGGTGGGCGCTGGTATTTAATAATGAATTAAGCTCTCCTTGATAGCGAGGAATAATCATGGTGCTAGCCGGTGTACTGTCTATGCGGTAAGGTGGTGTGGGGGTGGTCATGGTGCCTGTGTGCTATCAGTCACTGGAGGGGAGAGGGATTTTCATGGTGCCTGTGTGTTGTCTATATATGTGAGGGGGATGGTCTTGGTGCCTGTGCTGTTGGTCTATGGAGGCCATATTATTATTATTTTTACATATATATATATATATATATATATATAATATGAGGCAATCAGTTTGCCGGCTGTCGGGATCCCGGCAGTCAGGACACCGACAGCCAACTATGACGACAGCCGGAATACCGGCTCATAGAGGCTATTCCCACTCGTGGGTGTCCACAGGGTGGGAAAAGAACCTGTGGCGAGTGCAGTGAGCACACAAGAGGCTTCTTTGCGCGCCCCCCTGCTGGCATGCTGATGTACATATGTATTCCATATATATATATATATATATATATAGAAGCATAGGGCCGGCATATACGTTGGAATTGTGCTATATTCCTAATTTGGCAAGGCACCTGGTTTCGTTTTTGGTGATATCTACGTACTGAATTATCCGTTCAGTTTTACCAATCATGGAATGATTGGTGGCAGTATGTTCTGTGAGTATTAAGGAGTTCGCAAGTTCGATTGGAACTCTATTAGAACTGAACTGTTTCTGATCTACAATTGAGTCGGTTTACCAATAAGAATTGATTACCGGAACAGTTTACCACTCATTAGCACACCAGCCCCCATTTAACTCAGCATGGCGGAGGGGGGAGATATTGAAGCGGAATTCCCGTTTAACCCAGCGCTTCTCTCTGGAAGTGAGACTTTTGGATTCTCAGATGCAGAGGCAAAGATAATTTTAGAGACACAATGTTTAAATACGCAACCTGAATCTGCTATGGGAGATATCCTTTACAAGGAACTATGGAAAATGAAAAGGAAAGAAATTGATTACCATTTCCATGCTATATCCTTAAGTGATCACTACAGAGCCAAAATCATACCGAGAGGATTACGCATGAGGAATGGTCCCACGGTGGGCAGACATGACCCACAGTTTTGCAAGAAATGGGTTGGGATAATGAATCGATGCTCGTTCGATCTTATGCTATTAATCATTGAATTCGCTAAGAAAGAACAAAGTTCATTACAGGAAAAGATTCAGCTGTTTGAAAAACAACATGCAACTAAGCTGAGTACAGATCCAAATGGTGATTGGATGGCTAAATTGGAAACTCAAGTGGCTACATATAGAAGAGATTTATTAAAGTTCAAAAAAGAAAAATTGTCCAAAGTTCAACAGGACTATGAAGTACACACTGTGTACCAATGGACATCTGGTGACACGGGCAATGTCAATAGACGTCCGTTTTTTCGTCGACCACAGAGGACTGGAAGATCTGGTTTTTCTTCACATGATAATAGTAGTACTAACAGTGATTCAGAATTGTCGACTCCCGGAATAGCCCCGTCTGGAGCACAAACTAGGGCTAAATTCTTGGCAAAAAACGAAAAACAACAAGGAGGGGGGGCCAAAACAAAAGGATTAGACCAAGCAAAGAAACCGCCGACATCAAGGAAGAAATAATATTGAATTTATCCTCCTATGATCTCTCCCAAACAGAAAGATCTTTATTAAGTAAGGGTCTCTCTTACATTCCCACTACCTTCTTTGACGACTTTAAGTGGCAACAAGAAAAACATCAATTATTTAGGAAATTAAAAATTAAAGAGTTTTTTAATAAACCTACTAAGCCAGAAGCAAGCATTACAGCAAATCCTATCCCGGAACAACTGAGGAGGATCATCCCAAAGTCCACATTTGATCCAAATACAAATAATTCTAGTCTTAAGACGTTTATGCGTCTAGTTGACAAAGATGTTAAAAATGTCACAGCACGTCCTAAAGAAATACATCCTAATTTAACACCGGAAGAAAGGAGAGCAATACATATGCTTTCTAAGAACTCAGAATTAATTATACGACCGGCCGATAAGGGCGGAGCAATCGTCCTACAAGATCTTAAGGATTATCGCAGTGAAATCTTACGCCAATTAAATGACGGGACAACGTATAAAGAACTTTCGGGTGATCCAGTGAATAAGTTTCAAGAAGAACTGGGACAAATTTTGAAAGTAGCAGTACACGATGGCATCATTGAAGAGAAATTGGCTGATGCTTTATTACCAAAACATCCGATAACCCCAGTATTATACACACTCCCGAAGATACACAAGGGGGTGACACCCCCACCTGGGCGCCCTATTGTTGCGGCAAGAGGATCATTGACAAAACCGATTTCTACATATCTAGATTCAATTCTACAGCCGTTAGTACAAAGACATAAGAATTTTCTCCTGGACACTACTATGTTTATTAATAAGCTGGCTGCTCTGCGCAACGTCCCGGAAGGTGCTTGGATGATTTGTGCAGATGTAGTCAGCTTATATACAGTTATACCACATAATCACTGTATACAGGCGGTAAAAAAAATTTTGATGGAAAGTGGGGTTTATGATCTTGCATTTGTTGAATTTTGTGTATCTCTTTTGGAGTTTACTCTTAAGAAAAATTATTTTTTGTTCGACAGGAAATATTACATTCAACTGAGCGGCTGCTCAATGGGCTCTGCTGTGGCCCCAGCAATAGCAAATATTTATATGTTCAGTGTCGAGCAACAATTATTTTTTTCTGATGAGAATGTATTCTTAAACATTGTTCTATATACCCGCTTTATAGACGATCTGTTTATTGTATGGTCAGGTACGAAGGACACCTTCTGTAATTTAATGGAAGATATTAATGGGGGTGAGAGTCCCATTAAATTTACCTTTCGTATTAGTCAACATTTCATTGATTATTTAGATGTTGATATCAAACTAATTAATAACCAATTTGAGACCTCAGTGCATTTGAAAGAAACTGACAGGAATACATTACTGCAATATAACAGTTGTCATCCAACAAAATTAAAAAATTCACTTCCATATTCACAGATGTTGAGAATTTGGAGAATTAATTCAAACAAAGAGACAGCCATAAAACAAATTGATTTACTAATAGAGAAATTACATGCGAGGGGATATGGGATGGATTTACTTACTCATACTAAGGAGCGAGTGTTACAAATTGATCGTAATAAATTGCTTAATAAGGTATCGGTTAAGACACATAACGAACGTGTACCGATTATCACCCAATATAATACTCAATCAGGAGAAGTAAATACAGTCATTAAAAAACATTGGCATGTAATTAAAACAGATCAACAACTGCCATTTCAAAATTCAAACCCTATGCCATGTTTTACCCGTGGGAAAAATCTTAGGGATCTTTTGGTCCGTACAGATATTAGTAACCGTGAGCCAATTGGGACCCCGCACTTTTTGTCCAAGAAAAAGTCGGGATGCTTTAAATGTGGGTGTACCACCTGCAGTTTCTTAATTGCAGGTGATTCTTTTTATCATCCACATACAGGAAAAAAGTTTTTAATCCGACATCATTTAACATGCAATTCCTGTTATGTTGTGTATCAAATAATCTGTCCCTGTGGATTGAGCTATATTGGCAAAACCCAGGGAAGATTCAAGGATCGCATGTCAATGCATAGGTCAGCAATTAGAGCTGCATTGAACAGTGATAAAAAATCCGAGCAACCAGTCGCTCGTCATTTTGCTGATTTCAAACATAGCGTAGCGAGTATTAGGTATAGGATGATTGATTGGGTTGATAAGCCGGTGAGAGGGGGAGATCGCAATCGTTTATTAATACAGAGAGAGGTACAATGGATCCATAGACTGGATGTATTATCCCCACGGGGACTAAACGAATATTTGAGCTATAACTGTTTCTGAAGATTTTTGTAACCTTAATGGTTCAATTACAGATGGTATTGGTAACAAGATTGGTAATATGACTCTTGCATATTATTGTATTTTTAGAACTGCTGCCTGTTGTTTATTTGTTTCTATGGTGATGGGAGCACTTGATGATGATGTCATCAGCCGCAGCCGGAAAGGAGGAGGGGTCGTTGGACTCCCGGCGTGGCTGTTTGCACGGGTGATTGTGTATAAAGGTATGTAATATGTGTGTTTTCTTTATAAACCTGACGATAGTGCTTCGGGCACTGAAACGTTGTTATACGCTACTGGTTTCCAGTGTATTTTCTTTTGATAGCTGAGTGCCGCACGTTGAAAACTATATATATATATATACATATATATATATATATATATATATATATACATATACACACACACACTCACACACAAACACACACACAATATTTGCAGGGGTTCAGGTGGTTTTCATATATGTGCATTTTAATAATAATAATAATAATAATAATAATAATAATATATATTTTTTGTATATAAGACATAAGTATATGGAACCCCTTCCTACAAATCCTGCATTTGCCATTGGAGAAGGGGGTGGAGGAGAGAGAGAGAGGGAGTGGGAGAGGGAGTGGGCGGGAGAGACTCTTACCTGACACAACCCAGCCACAGGTCTGTAAATGAAGGCAGGCACTTCTCAGAATTAGTCCATGCTCCCTAATCACCCGCAAATCATGGCACTTCTCTGGGGCCGTGAGCCGGCCCTGGTAAGAGGGGGGGGGGGGCAGCCCCATTGAACTGGGTCTGGGAGCAGAAGGGGCTGCACAGCACAGCCACATCCTGCTCCTGCTGCACAGTCCCTACATGGAGGTTGTGATGTGCGGTCTTTCAGCTGACCGCACAGCGCTCTTCTTGTATATCAGCGGCGGAACCTCTCATATTTTTTTTGGGGGGGGGGTGAGCTGGCCCCTTGCCCCCCCCATTCTGACACCTCTGAATAGGTAGCTGGATGCTGTGGGAGGCAATGCTCTGATGCGTATGCCTCGTGGCAGCACCAGGATATGCTGCCTCCCACTGCAACAGTTAAAGGACACATCTGTACTTGCTCTTTTTTCCATTACTCTTACCTTAGAATTAGGTCCCTGGTCTCCATGTTTCATAAGATATATGTAGAAAGATTAAGGAACAGTTGTGACTTTTATTGAATGGTACACAATACTTTACTGTGAATAAAATTAATGAAAATTTTACTTTTATGTTATTTAAAAGAAAAATCTGCACTAGTTCCTGTGACAGTACAAAAATTTAAATTATGTTTGTAGTCACAAACATTAGTGTTTGAAATCAATGAACTACCTTGCTGCTTGTATATTACCCACTATATTTGTAGTTAAATCATTAATTTTCCCGGCACCTCAGAATTGCAGGGCAGCTGGATGGTTGTGAACTGGGCATATATATATATATTACAGTCATCAGTATGATGGCATGCCAAAGTACGCCCAGGGGACAATATCCCATCCTCCAATATTTTATAGACAAACCAAATGCTACAGATTCAGAGGCATGTTATATTTTATGTTCGTTATGAACAGTGTAAGATCCTATTATAGTGCAAGCAGATTATTGTCTTACTGATTTCTCTTCACTGGATGACCTGATCTGAAAAACAAAAGAATAGCAGCCAGGATTATTGTCCTGGGCTTCTGGGTTATGTTTGCTGCATGCTGGGGGATAGGGAGAGCTGGCGCCCTGTGCCCCCCAGTGCTTGGAGAGAGAGCTCAGTAAGAAACATATTGTGTTGAAAGGCACTTCTGCCAGGCTGCAGTGCCTGGATATGTGTTTTAAATGCATTTATATTTATACTGTGCCTCCATAGTATTAAAATTGATCTATTTTAAAGGTTAAATGCACATTTCCCTTCCCCTGGTGATCTAAGGGGAATACAGGGACCTTTGTGGGCTGATGAGACCCCCAGCAACCTCTCAGGTAAACAGAATGCCTTCCCAGGCTGCCTCCTATATGAGAGAAGCATAGGAGGGCAAAGAGAAAGCTGGCCAGCCCAGCCCAGCCAGCTAAGTGTTTCAGGAAGCTCCAAAGAGCTTCCCCTCCATGGCCTGTCAGGGGACCCTGGTTTGCAATCTCGGGAGCTCAGATTCAGTCTAGAGATAGTGAGCTGGGTCCTTTGGCAGATTCCTGGAAGATGGTTTTTGAAGGAACCTTTCCCCACCGCAGATGAGTCAGCACCTGGCTCTTCCTAACACCCCAAGTGGGCTTAGGCACAGATGAGTGACAACTCCCCACTTTCCAAAAGGGGCAATGATAAATGTGCATATGCACAGCACATGCACTTAACTTGATTGTGTAAATACAACAGGGTGGATCTACTCGCTGTGATATTATGCGTTGGATGAGGATAAAATGAGGTCTGCAAGCCTCAGAATATATAAACCTTCTGTGATATCAAGAAGCATTGACCTGCTGTAACATCTGTATGTGGTTTCAGGTTCCAGTGGTAGGAGCCTGGTGGTGGTAGCAAAATACCTGCCCACTGTGCAGTGGGTGTAGTAAGTAATAGGTGGTTACTGATGGTAAGAGGGAGTCCCCTATTGGCTCAGGTCCCGTGAGATCGAAAACCAATCTGTGTTTGCTTGGTGTGGGCAGCGAGGCGCATCTGGTCACAGCCTTCTATATTGGAATTATAGGCACACCACTTCTGTGAATATTTTCCCTTATTGATACTGTATATATTTTGACACTTTGGTTGTGAATCTAATAGCGGAGAAAGTGTAGCTATCAGTAACCATTATATAAAGTACTTAAATGTGTTATAACTTTGACACTTTGTAACATATTCAATTATGTGTCCTTTTTGGAGGGACAACAGATGCTTGGGATTGCTCCTATCATATACACTCATGTGCCAGAAAAACAGTACTGTACATGCCACCACACTACAACATTATATTGTACTTTCCAGAATTGATGTATCGATTGCAATCCATTGTCATATAATTTGCAGTGAAGATTGCTTTATATCACCATTTAATTTAGTGAGGCATAATAGTGGGTCCCGGTGAGAAGTGTCACATCAACTCTGAAATCAATATAAAATTTATATTTTTACAAATGTCAAAGGTGTACCACAAATACTCAACATCCAGGAAGACATCTACTGCTGTGGCCATCAAATTTCTCCAGATGATCGTGGACAGAATCACCCAGCATGCATTTGAACAGCCAACCAGTCTGCGACATTACTGGGGCCACAGTTACTATAAGCATTCCAATAGTGCCTCATTCCCTTTCTTCTATGGAGTATAGAAGCTTATGAAACATTACTGACTCCATGGCACAAGGCTTTGTGCTTTGCTGGGCTTGTGAAAATTGATACTAGCTGCAAGATGACTGAAAACTTGTAGCCTGCTATGATGAGTCAAGGTTCCAAATGTTTCAGGTAGATGGATAATACGTGTGTAGAGCAAACCCTTAAGGCAATGGATCACAAATGCCAACATGGGACAGCACAGGGTGGCAGCAGCTCTGTTATGGTGTGGGATAATTTTATCTGGCATGCATGATACATCTACAGACATCACTGACTGGTGGTCCCTATGCAATCATTTTTGCAGATCATTTGCACCCATTCATGCTATGCATTCACTCAGACAGAAATTGGCTGTTGCAGCACAACAATGCTTCACTGCACATACAGTATATGTCTAATCTGGTGGCTACCAGATTAGAGATACTAGAGCAGGCATTCCCAACCTCGGTCCTCAAGGCACACTAACAGTGCAGGTTTTAGTGATATCCAGGCTTCAGCACAGGTGACTTAATTAGAAGCTCAGTTATTTTGATTTTACCATCTGTGCTGCAGCCTGGATATCTCTAAAACCTGCACTGTTGGTGTGCCTTAAGGACCGTAGTTGGGAATGCCTGTACTAGAGCATTCCATTGAGTTCAGCATCATGAGTTGTCCCCGTTATTTGCCAGATTTGAACACACGTGATGCAGTTCAATGTTCCATCAGTGGCAGGGTACCACCACAATTGACTATTAGAAAATTGTGGACAATTTTTCAGGAATCATGGGGTACACTATCTGCACAGTACTTCTGAGAGCTCATGGAGGCCACACCTTGTCATGTTGCTTCTGTAATTCAATCAAAAGGAGGACCTACATCTTACTTGACTGGGGTCTCAGTTTTAAATTAAGAAATTAATTTAAGTAAATGTTATGCAATATTAATCATTCTCAATAGGGGGATACATTGACAATATTATTATGTAATTATACTATTATTCTTGTTTATTTGAGAAAAAGCTTGATACTGTATATCAGTTGCTAAAAATAGAAATATAATCAATTAAGTAATTAGACCAAAGAAGCTCAATAAAGGGAATTTCCTGTTACCCTTAAAAATAAAACATAAAAAAAAATTGACTGCTGTTACACAGTTACTATAAACACATTACAATGTAGGCAATAAATACAATCTACAGTATAAACACTTTAAAATATGACATGTGAATAAGCAATACAATAAAACATTTGCAATAGTATACTGTACACGTAGAACCTAAATTTGTATGTATAAAACTTAAGCGGGTAATACGCACTAGTGAAAAAATATGTAGCCACAATATATTCCTCAGTCTGTTAATATAGTAAACAGTGGCAACAGTTTATAATAACTGCACATTAGTAGGATTCAGATGTGACATGCATCTTAGAGTAAAGAATTTGACTTACTGTGATCATAACTGACTTCAGCTCCAGTTAAATAAAGAAGTCATACTGTAACATGATAAACAGTAACAATGTATTCAAATGAATTGTTGCAAACCAATAGATTTCTAATGCAGCATGCAGATATTATAGCAGTTTGTTAGTAATCTAATCCACAGCAGATTAGCATTCATGTTCCAGCAGATCTCTTAATAAAGCATATACAAGATGTAGCCATGCTCATCTTTCTGCGATGTGGCATGCTGCATGGCACGCCGGTGATCACTACATTAATTTCATTGGGAATTATTGGCACTATCCCTGGCGGCGAATAGTCGCAGACCAGCATGGCATGCAGCAAGCCGTGTTGCAGCATACGTGTTGCAGCCACTGAAAGTTCAGGGAGCACAACATCCAAATAGATTAGTGATGGACACCAAAACTCCATCTCAGCTACTGGGGGCATCTGATTGTACAGCTTTCAAGAGGGTCATCTTGATATAAAGGGCCTATTTCATGTTTGTAGGCAAATACAAATGCAATTGTGATTCTCTAGATTACAGAGCTGCTAATGTTAGCGAGTGGAGCTGCCACCCAGGAATGAAAAGAGATGTCCACTGAACACAAACTCAATCGCAATTGCGTACACTTTAGCAAACTATGTGCAATTCAGTGATGTTCAGTGAGGTATGGCAGGTTAGGCAGAGCCTTTCTTGACATACTCCACTATACACCAGAGTTTTGACTATGGGGCTGATTCTGAGATGGACACAGCCACGCATCCACATGCAGCAGCTGCATCCATCTTATCTGCGCATGTACACTGGCTGCAGTGCATGTGCGCAACCTTACACATTGCACCTGCAACCGCCTACACAGGAGGCAGCCGCAGTGTGATTAACAGCTGTGGGCGATCGTAGGGCGGTGATACGGCATTGGGGGGGCCAGATGGGGATGAGATGGGACGTCATGCAGCTGCTCCAATAAAAAAAATGGCCCCTGACCACTGTGCTGCCATGGGTTACCCTTAGTTCTGATGTGTACATAATCTAGTAATGGACTCATAAGAAGATGGCCTCACACATGCTAGACAGCCATGCCCTCTGCTGGGCGGCCCTCTGCATGTGAGGAGATGGACTCAGATCTGGCTGCATATGTAGTGATCTGCGTCCATCACTGAATCAGCCCCCATGTAAAGTATATGAAAAATACGGGATGCAGTTAGGTGCCAACTGTCAAGATCCCAATGGTCAGGATATCAACACTTGAATCCCGACTGCTGACAGTGCCGACAGCCAGAAATCCCAGCTAACAGGGTCTATTCCCACTTGCTGGTGTCCACGACACCCATAGAGTGGGAATAGAACCTGTGGCAAGCGCAATGAGCCACAGAGAATGCAAGGGGACTCTTTTCCCAGGAGCCAGCATACTAACAGCTGGGATGCAGTTGTTGATATAGTAACGCCCAGCATCCCGGCCGTCGGTATAATTTATCATACTGATCCCAAAAATAAAAAGAATATATTATAAATATCTTCTTTGTATTATTCTAATAATTTTTATAGTCAAAACTCTGGAGTAAAAAAATCTATGACAGGTGAGGTACTGCCTCCCCTTCCTATCTTTTCCACACATCTCTGATCAAAACTCACCAAATTTCCAGCAGTATACAGTATACTGCTTTACCTGTGTATAATGCCCACATGTACCCTTGGGGTCATATATTGTGTGTAAATCTGGCTCTGGCACTAGCCAGTGCCTCCTCAGCAATTTACTTTACTGCACGTCACTGGTGCAATTACAGAGAACATTGTAACTAAGGGCTGGTCTATGGCTAAGCAGACTGCCCACTGCAGTAGTGGCTCAGATGCCATGTATTTGCACTTATGACCAGGCAGCTATCAGAAGATACATGCCCAGAAAATGGGCATGAGATGGCTGCAACAAATCCCCTTAAACTTTCCATTAACAACTCCAAACAGCCACTTCCTGTCAATCACTGTGCGTTCTCAGTGTGATCAGATTGCAGCAGCACCCTCGCACAAGCGCATTGTGATCACAGCACATGGGCAGTTTGCTGATAATCGATCCATTGTGTGATAATTGCCCATTGCGTACAAACATGAATTAGGCCCATAGAACATATCTTGTCCTAATAGGATCTGATAGGATAAGTCCACAATTACTTACAATAAAGTTTTACATCAAGTGTTTTTAACATTTAAAAAAATGCCCTTAAAATGTGTAATAACCACCGCTAGTGAATACAGAGAATAGAATTAATCTCTGGGGAAAAAGGTGTAGAGCATAAAATATTTTAAGTAGTTCAGACACCACAATTTAGTCTCATGTTAAATGCTAAAATATTATCTTTCATTTGCTCACAATAATAAAGGAGGCTTGTAAGGATGAAGAGAATTTTTTTCTCAGCCTCCTGATTTGAGGGTGAGTCCAGAACCAAGGGTTCTCATATAATAGGTAGTTTGTGGTAGATGTACGAAGCAGTGAAAAGAGTGGAGAAGTGTGCCATTCGAGAAGTTGGCAACCAATCAGCTTTGTAGCAACATTTATCACGTGCAATCTATAAAATGGTGTGTAGCAGCTGATGGAGGATGGAGTGTATACAGAATGAAAAAAAGGTAAAAGAGGAAAAAAATGGTATATGGAGATTGTTAAGTGAGACTTAGGGGAATATCTGATTATACTCATCTGAAACTCCATACGTGTGCCATAGCATGGATGTGATATCGTGAATAGCAGGAGCAAAATGCTGCATGCAAGAGGCAGATATGTGACCACTAAAATTGGTATGTTTTGGCTGTGGGTCATGTAAGGGAAACTGTATTTAGAATAAAGGGAAAATAATTTGTAGAAGGTTTTTTAAGTTACAAACATCTCACCCTATTGCAGCAAGCTTTAGGCAGCTCATCCAGATGTGGAGGAAAGTTAAATTTTATGTCAACCCTTCAAACAAGAGCGAGAAACTTTAGGGGAAATTTCATGTAACTTCATTGGAACATGATACCAGTGATATAAAGGTTAACAGCTATTTTGCTAATTTTTAACTCAAATATAACTTGTAGCAGTGTTTTCTCTAATTTCTTACCCTTCTTTTGTATCTGAGTCTCCCCTCAAATCTCTTTTCCAGGCTAGTTCATCAGGGTATTTTTATTTTGTAACAGAGGAGAGGAGTTTATCATGAATAAAAGAAATAAGGTCTCCAGTAGACACAGTATATGTCAGAAAAAAAAGTGCTTCTGTAGTAGACAGGTCATTGGGCCTAATTCAGACCTTATCACACGCAGGCTATTTTTTGCACTGCTGCGACCATGTAATCTCTGCCCACAGGGGAGGGGGGATTCGCTGTGCAGGGCTGCAAACGCTTGTGCAGAGAGTTGCACAAACAAAAGTTTGTGCAGTCTCTGCACAGCTCAAGACTTACTCACCTGCTGCAATGAACCAGAACAGAGCTGATGCCAGGATCCCTCCCTGGAAATGCCCGGGCACCCCTGCGTTCGCATGGACACTCCTTGAAAGCGGTCAGTTGACACCCGCGAACGGCCTCTTCCAGACAATCTTCTAGCAATCACCGGTGCGATTGCTTTCTTCGTTAGAACTGTCGCTCCCTGGCGGCCGTCACCAGGGAGTGACATGCCTGCACATTGCGACCCATGCACAGGCGCACTTCAGACCTGATCGCACCACTGCGAAAACCGGCAGCGTGCAAACAGGTCTGAATGACCCCCATAAATTCTATGATCTTTGCTTGAACTACAGAAGTACTTAATTTGGAGGAATTTAAAAAAAAGATTTTTTGGGGGGATTATTGGGGATTTGTCAGTAAAGTGCTTAATACCCCATTTATGCAGCCATGAGGATAACTTCACTGATCTTTTAAAGCTGGGGTGCCAAAGAGAGAGATAACTGATGGTGAGATTCCATAACATTTGCTCTAAGCTTCTCATATAGGGGGAGATGTACTAAGCTTTGAAAGTGATACATTTTATGGTGATAAAGTACCAGACAATCAGCTCCTAACTGCCATGTCACAGGCTGGGTTTGAAAAATGACAGTTAGAAGCTGGTTGGTTGGTACTTTATCACCGTGAAATTTATCACCTTTCAAGGCTTAGTACATCATAGTACCTGACTTAGTGGTGCACACAGTTACATTCCCAACTGCGTATTCAGATGCAGGAAATCTGAGAAAATATGCTAATTGTGTTGATGTGGGTATTTGTACAGAGATACCCACTGACAGCATCTCTGATCTGCTGCTTGGTTGATCAGAATGTCCCTCACCAATAAGCCACTGATACCTTTACAACTGCATATGAAGATGCAGGCGCAAGCTAAGACATGCCCCCTACAGTCATGACAATCCTGTATTTAACTTACTACCCTCATTACCTCACAAAAAAGCTCCCAGCCTGTTACTCACTTTGCAAATAAATCCTCACTACATCCACTGCCTCTAATAAATCGCTAATTGTGCACAGTGCAAAAATGATACATGTGCAGTTTAAAAAACATTTATCAACTCTGCAAACATCAGCATTGCATACACTTCTGAATCAGGCACAAAATGTAGTCTTTGGCCTCATACAGTGAAAAGAGGAGGCAGGCTCATTAACTCTAGAAGAGACTGTATTGCTTCATGGGATGCGTTAAGTCAAACGCACACCAAGATAGTAGTATTTGAAGTGGGGAATGCCACCCTCAATTTGATCATTGTTAAAATTTTAAACAGAGTTATTTTATTATCCTGATAAATTGGGAAGAAAAAATTGGCTGAAAAAGGTAAAAAAGTTGGGGGAGGACATTAATCTCAATAGTTTTAACATGATCTATCCATAAGGTATAGGGGCTGCTTCCATATATGCATCTATTGGCAGTCACCCATCTGTGACTTTATGCCAATGCCAAGTGACATTGGTAGATTTCATTGTTGAGGAGGTGTCTCGAGTTTTGATTGAAATGTGGATTCTAACTATTTGCTAGGATTAGCACAATCAATAACAATAGCACAGAGTATAATATACTGGTGTTTAATATACTCAGTTGCATCCAGAATACAGGTCACAAACACCTCAATTGGTAACAAGTGGGATAGCAAAGAAGAGTTAACAAGACACATCTGGTAAAGGTAAGAAAAAAACACTCTGCGCTATTTAAGAACCTTCCAGACTCCAAATAAAGTGAATTCACATGTATACATAAAAACATCTTTTTATTCCGGATTAGATTAATCACATAAATCTCTAATTAGTAGATGGAACCACATAAAATTCTTAATCTAATAAAAAAGCTATCATATGCATATATATATATTTAACAACTCTAATTAATTCTTATTTTCAAAAGCCGGACGCCAGCGAAATTACATCAGTGGCTTCATTTGGGACTGCAGCGGCATTTCATACGTTGGGGGCCGGAGACATCCGGAGCTCCCTAGCCGCACCTGACCGGCAGTGCAGTGTACTGTATCTCCAGCTGGATCCGTCTACGTGTAAGACGGAGGGTGAGAGTTTTTACCATTTAGCCAGCCTGATTAGGCAATCAGGAACTGTTACTATTATCTATGCAAAAGGAATTGCTTGAGACTTTGTAACAACCAGTGTTCAGTGTAATAACACAAGGAGCCGTTTTGAGACTTTGTAACAACAAGCGGTGATTACTACATCTGATTATTCCGTCTCTCTACAAGCAGTTAGTGGACAATCTGAGAATACTGATTTGCACATCAATTAATAAGTATATCTCCTACTGCACATATTGTGGTTATTATATACGCATGAGAGCTGATCCATATTTTATTTTAGGTGCATATAGAAAGCCGGCTTTTGAAAATAAGAATTAATTAGAGTTGTTAAATTTATATATGCATATGATAGCTTTTTTATTAGATTAAGAATTTTATGTGGTTCCATCTACTAATTAGAGATTTATGTGATTAATCTAATCCGGAATAAAAAGGTGTTTTTATGTATACATGTGAATACACTTTATTTGGAGTCTGGAAGGTTCTTAAATAGCGCAGTGTTTTTTTCTTATATTGTCTAGCTGGTAATCCCCCTTTCTTAAAGGGGAACCACTGATTTTGTGCTTACACTAGCACAATTAACATTCAGCCGCTGATTAATATCTGTATTCCTATTAACTATTAAGGTTTGTTGTAGAATAAATATAAAACTTAAAATTTAGTACTAGCGCCGTGAGACATTCTTGTATGAAACATCTGGTAAAGGAGCAGCAACACCAAAGCCAAAGAGGGTAGATCAGGAAAAGTGGAAGTCACAAGAATCAGTAAAGATCAAAGCCAAGGGATAACACTTGAGAGAAGCAGGAGCAGGTCAGGGTCAGACATACAGTAGGCATCACCAATAGAATATACAGGAATGCCAGAGACTAGTAGACTGAAGTCTAATTATTTGGAAATTAATGTAGTTGAATTAGGCAGCCTGATGGGAGTGAAGTTAATGTAGGCAGCATGATCACAACAGTCTGCCTCCAGTGACAGCAGTGATCACATGGCTGCAGGTACTGTATAGGTAGCAGCAGGAAATTAACATTGCTTCTATAGTAGAGATCAGACAGAGCTGCAAACTGGCAATAGACTTAGTAGGGGAACTTAGCAGAACTAAGCCGTAAGAAACCGCAACATCTAACCGGTACAGTGTCAGTGTTTGCTGACGTTTTGTAGTGACTGACATTATCCCCTGTTAGAGGAGGGATCTTAACACCCCTTTAAAGGTTTTGAGTAAAAGTAGACATAACAAATGATGGTCATGTTCATCCATGGCCTTCACCTGGCATCTCTTTTCTGGACCGTATCCTTTCCAGCCAGCCAAAAATTGTAGAAAATCTCTAGACATCTGTGAATCAAGTCCTGTTTCACTCGATATTCTTCCTGCTCATGGACATTGACAGATGAAGGAGAGGGTCTAGTAGACTAGAACATGTTGATGACTAAAGGTTGGAGCATGAAGAGGAAAGACATTTCAAATTTGCAGTGATGGAGGGAGATTCATGATGGAAAAACAATAGATTAATAACTTGTAAAAATTCAAAGGACTCAGTATACTGAGGAGCAAACTTCATACTTGGGACTCTAAAATGTAAGTTGTGGGTAGACAACCAGACATAATCTCCAATAAAACATCTTGGCGCAGCTTTATAATTGCAATCAGCACGTCATTTTTACTTCTAGGAGGATTTTATGAGATTTTTCTTTAAAAATCTGTGGTGATCTGAGAATACCATTATTAGCAATAGAAACTGATGAGCAAACTGAAGTCTCATGAGAAATGGGAAGAAGACCATAATGAAGAAGAACGAAGAGTAGGATCTAGATTCATGGAACAGATTGTTATGGGTTCTAGATACTTTTCTTATGAAGCTAAGAGATACATCCTAACAAAAGTCTTCAGATCCTGGTTCAACCATTCTGTTTGGCCCATGGACTAGGGATGTTAGGCCAAAACAATCTACAAAAATTGGAGCTGACAATTTTCTGGCACAGTCAAGATTAAAGCTGCATTGTATTGGTAATAATGAATCACCTTACTCATGTACAAGACTATAAACCAAAAGGTACCAAAACACTTGAGCTAAAACCTGTATAGTCAGATTTACTTAACATCCAGATATCTCTTTAGATGTTCATATTCCAAAGGTTTCTCCAGGTACATGTAAACAACAACAATAAAGCACAATATAGTGTATTACCCTCAAAACAAGTCTATTGCAACCACCAGCAGGTGAATTTAGGAGGAATGCAGTGATTGAAATCTTAGCAGATTCCATCCATCAATTATGCTTCCCTTCATAGCTTGTGGAAATACACCACATGTGATGAAAATAATCACTGATGCTTATGTAAAGCTTACATGTAAGCCTGCTGTGTATGTGCAAATAAAGGTATTTTTTCTGCAGTCACACCTTTGTTTGACTATAGATGAGTGCAATCATACTTGGATCCAGTACCAGGCAGTTATAACCTATTCTTTTAGGAATATTCCTTATTTATTCGACCATAGCCATAAATTCTAAGTTGATATAGCTTAGTGTATTAACGCACCAGGAGAACCAATATATCTAGTTAGAAAAAGTTTTAAAAATGGAAAAAACAGAACAATCCGATCTTGTGAATGTTGAACCTCAAGTATTTTTCTAGGATGAGAAAATACTTATAATATTTAAGCTTAAATTAAATTTACAACTTTGGTGAAATTATCCTTTAATCAGTTAACTCATAAACAAAATTTATAAAAGTCAATAATAAAAGACAATTTGAATAAAAAATAAAAAAGACCAGCTGCACCTGTTAAGAAGAAAAATAGATCCCAGTTGTGTACTAACAGATAATATAAAAATATAATAGAGTGCTGTGGAGAGAATACATTAGTTGCAATACCATATGAATGTTTAACAGCTCTCTTTTTGAAAAGTTGTGGGGGTTTTCCAGAGTTTAAAAGCAGTGCAGTTAAGAATTCCTGTTTTTTCCTCCTGGTGGTGTTCTGCATCAAGTGACCACTAACTAGCTTTCCCTATAATGCCTTATGATGTTGGATGTTTCATCATCACAGCTGGTCTCCTTTATTCTGATCCCAAGCTCCCAAGTGATATCTTATGATATCAGCAGCTCGGCACGTCCGGTTTCCACGTCACGTGGCCCAATGCGTTTTGTGCATGCGCACTTACTAATGGATGCCTGGGACTACATGGGGTTCTTTATTGTTAAAAGAGTGAAGAAAACTTTATTTGTTACTTGATTTAAAAATGGAAGTCTGTTGTCAAAACAGGAAGTAGTATCGAAAATTTAGCAGTAACCCCATGCTTTCCAATTTTCAATGGTATTGCATATACTTTTTTAGAGTGTGTAAAAATAGTGGTTAGTGTGAGATATAAAAATGTTTCATAGTAACAGAAATAAATATAAAGATAAAAAAGGAGCTAAAAGGTGTGTTTTATTCTAAAAAAAAAGTTTTTAGGCCTAGAACTATATTTAGACCATTTGGTTGTAGCGTCTTCAGATAGTATATCCATTTTGTTTCATTTTTATCAATTAAGCTGTCATATTACCACCTCTCCAATTTTTATTTTGGATTCCCATAAAATGTAAAGTCGAAGGTTCCTTGTTGTGGTTGTCAGAATAGTGTTGGGACACTTTATGTGTCTGTAGTCCCTTCTTTATGTTGTAAAGATGTTCCAGTATTCTTACTCTTAATTTTCTCTTCTTTTGTCCTATGTACTGATAGCCACAGGTACATTCGAGAAGATAGACCACTCCTTCTGAGTCACATGTTATTACTTCTCGTAATTCATATTCTTTACTTGTTTGGTTGGATTTGATTTTGTTATTGGTTTTGTTCCTTTTTTGTTTGTTGTTCTGCATTCACTACATTTTAAACAGTAAAAATGTCCTCTGTTACCACCATCTTCTTTTTTCTCCACCATGGGAATGAAACTTCTTGTTAGATCTTGATTTAAGTTTTTTGCTTTCTTGTAGATTGTTTTAGTTTTTTTGTAGAGGTTTTTGGCCAGTTGATCATCAAGGCCTAGGATATGCCAATGTTTTTTCTAGCATTGATTATAGTAGGTGGTTGTCACTGCTGTATTATTTTACGAATGAGAGATGATAATCTGTGTTCCTTTCTTTCTGCTTATATTGAATCATTGTTCCTCTGTCATTTTTTCAATAAAAGATACATATGTCCTATTGTGTTTCTATACTTTCATTAAAGATGGTCTCCCTACCCCTGGTTTCTAGTTACCAATAATAGCTAGGAAGTCTAGACATATTCAGTTTCCTTGCCATTAATTAATGCAGACAGAAATTAAGCTAAATGCCTTCCTCAATTATTACAACAGCATGACACTTTTTTCTTATAATCTGAAATTACTTGTAATACTACATATGATGTACCTGAGTTCTGCTATTTGTTTCCTGTCAAGGTATGAAAAATAGTAAATCTTAATCAGTTTTACTGTGTCAATTACCAGTAACAGATAAATACTGAAGCAATTAATTTAGTTCTTACACTGTTTTTAATAGATATTTATTTGGTATTCTTAAACACTGGTAAAATAAACCAATCAATTTGGAGGTAAAATAATTATGCCACACTAACTGCATGAAACCAAATGTGGCAATAACATTGAAAAAGCATTTTATCATTTTTGATATAATTTTACTTTATTATTCCTATAAAATAAAAATATTGTAATGTAATTGCAAAGAAAAGCCCTATGAGGTCAGAAAATAATAATACTATACTATAAATAAAATATTTGCTTGAGTAGTTTAAGAATTTTCTTAAAGCGACATGGTGCTCTTGGGTATTTTATAGGGAAAATTAATGTGCTGGTGTAAAAAATTAAACATAAGTTTGTAGTGATACGTAAAATTATTTGTATTTGTTGATTATTTGTATTATCTTTTAAATGAGTTTACCTTTCAGAAAGACAGTGTTATGTATGCTTGACAGGGAGCTAAATTTCTTGCACTTCAATCATACAGGGACATGAGGTGAGAGCCTTGTATTTTTTTTAAATTGTGTATTCTTTATTGAAAATTTCAATACAGAAAAATAAAAACAGTAACAAAACAATACAGATATTAAACAATACCAATTACATTATGTCATCCACCACTCGGTAATACAGTCAAATTAGCCCACATACATTAATGACCAGAACAACCTTCAATTTTAAATTTGTTTAATAAAAAATATATATACATCAATTGTCCAATCGACCCAGAACAGGCAATGCAAGGTACCGTATACCAATATAACTATATGCGTATATATGTGCACATCTCTGTGAAGGTATATGTTAGACCAAATGTAGTAAAAGAAAGAGAAAAACAAAAGGGGGATATCAGAATGAACAGGGACAGACCACAATGTGCCCCACGTGTAGAAAATACATACATATGTAGTTATGCTGTTGTCTCAGCTCCCGTCTCACTTCCCAACCCTGAGTCGCACCATCTACCCCATTTATCATGAAATTTATGCATAGCATTCTGTTTTGTAAACCTATGTTTCTCATGCCAGACTACATTATCCACCAAAGCCCTCCATTTGTGTATCACCAGGGGAGTATTTGTACACCATACTCGCGCTATAATGACCTTGACCAATGTAGTGAGGCACAAAACATACCTGTATAGCACTAAAGAATGTGTCTCCTCTAGATATAAGCCAAACAAACACATTCTAGTACTAAAATCAGGCAGGGAGGGAGCCGTCTGCAAGACATCTATCCATACTACTACTAAGGGGCATTCCCACAAAAAATGCCAAAATCCAGCATTTTCCAATTGGCACCTAGGGCAAGAGGTATCCTCTCTAATCCCAACCCTTTTCATAGACACAGGTGTGTGATATACTCTATGTAGGATATAGAAATATATTTGCTGATAATGAACACAAGGAGTAGTATACCTAAGGGATCCTAAAATCTGAATCCAATGCTCATTTGATAATGGGCCTATATCTATTTCCCATTTCAATTTCAGAGGAACAAACTGGTTTGGAAACATGACCTCTAGAACCCAAATTCAATAACATTGATTTAACGGGTGAAGGTGACAGCACAGGGTCAGTGCGTGAAAACTGAGATTGAATTGTCGCATTTGCAAATATCAAAAAAAGGCACTATTAGGAATACTAAACTCACTCTGTAGTTGATTAAATGATTTAAACAGTCCTGCACTGTATAATTGACCTAAAGTAGTAACGCCTTTCAACAACCATATATTGTCTGTTGAAATTTTAAGCAGTTCAGAATATGAAGCATTGTGCCACAGTGGTGAATCCGCATCATAATCGGACCACTCAAAAACAGTATGTGCATGTCGCCAGATCAATAGAGCTTGCCGGAGCAATGGAGGCAGACTAGAGACAGACAGTACAGAAAGCAGAAAAGTAAAGGAGAAAAGAAGGGCCACACCTGCTCACCCAGAAAGCCCACTAGAGTCAAGTCAACTGTGTCCTGTACCCAACTAACTAAATGCGCTGGTTGAGCTGCTATTTAATAGACTCTAAGATTGGGAAGACCAAGTCCCCCAGATGTTATGGATTTATATAATGTTTTAATGGAAATTCTTGCCGACCTATCCCCCCATTTAACTGATGACAGATTACTCTCAATAGCAGAGAATACTGCCTAGGGAATATATACTGAAGAATGCTGCAGAACATATAAGAACTTTGGTTGAACCGACATTTTAAGCAGGTTGATACGGCCTAAGACACATAACGGCAGTTTTTCCACACATGAGTTTTCATCTTAAAACCCGCCATAATGGAAGCAATATTTTGGGATACATAATCTCCCACCTGCTGCGTAATCCAGACACCTAGGTATTTAAAACACGTTGTCCACTGCAAAGGGCAATCCGTATAATCATCTACAGGAATATGTCCTGAAATAGGGAATATATTGGATTTGTCCCAATTGACAAGCAGACCTGAAAAAACACCAAATTTCTTAACTATTTGCAGCATGGCCAGCAGAGAATCCTCCGAGTCTTGTAGAAACAACAGCAGGTCATCTGCGTACAGAGCAACTACATCTATACTCTCTCCAACTTTAATACCACATACATCCGGCGCCACAAGCAGAAGACAGGCAAGTGGCTCTATGGCTATTGCAAAAAATTTCCAGAGACAGGGGACACCCCTGTCGAGTCCCACTTCCCAGTGAAAAAGGAGCTGAAGTAAAACTGTTAACAGACACTCTGGCCATTGAGGAAAAATACAGCAGTTGGATCAATTTGATAAATCGTGGCCCAAAAGTTAATTTCTGAAGAACACCCCAAAGATAGCCCCACTCCACCGAGTCAAAGGCCTTGACTGCGTCTAGTGACACTACAACCTCAGTCCCAACCACATCAGTTCCCTGTAAGTGATAAAATAATCTAATTCAATTAATGACCAAATTCAATTTAAGCGCTATAATTTTAGCCAATACTTTAATATCTGTGGACAAAAGCGAAATGGGCCGATATGACTCTGGCAGAGTGGGGTACTTCCCGGGCTTAGCTAACACAATAATAATAGCTTCACACATAGAAGGAGAAATAAATCCCAGCTCATAGAAAGAGTTAAACAAACAGTATCTAACAAATAAGGAACAAAAGAATCCTTAAATTTTCTGTATACCTCCACAGGAATTCCATTGCATCCAGGAGCTTTAGAGGCTGGAAACGAGGTACCTCCTCCAATGTAAATAGTGCATCAAGGATATCAATAGCATCTTGAGGCATATGTGGCAACACAACTTGGTCCAAATAATTCTGTAGTTGCTCATTTGTATATGCATCCTTGGAAGTGTACAGAGAAGAGTAGCAACTACGAAACACCTCTGCATTCTCCTACCCAGAATAACATAATTGTCCTTGGGAATTTTGGATACTCTGGACTACAGATGGGTCCTCCGTTATCTTGGCTGGCTGAGGCATTAGTTACGATCGGGCATATGCAGCGTGCCTGGGTGCAAGGAGGCACGCCTAGTCGTAGGGAGGCGCACAGTGCGTTTGGCATTATCTTTGAGTGTAATACCTGCGATCATCCACAAGATGTCGCTTTTTAAAATCACCAATGCGCATGCGTGTGGTCTCCATTAAAATACAATACTGAACTACAGTGTAAGAACTGCTTTACAGGTGCATCTCATTATGCTACAATATGCTACAGTATACAGTATATAACAGTATACAGTAAACAGTTTATAACAGTATATACAGTACAGACACAAATAGTACAGCATATACAGATGCAAACGAATGTGTTACAGTATGGTCTATTGATGTTAGGGATATGTGAGCATCCAAATCCCGTAGTATTAAGTATAATAGGGAGAGAAAAAAGCTCCTCCCTAAGTTCCTGGATGTCAAATCACTGTGCTTAGCGTCTCTGTACAGTATTTTGTATTTGAGTACTAAATAGCACGAACAGCTTGTAACATACAGCGGCAAGTGTATCTTACTAAGTATAATGGGGAGAGATAAAAGCTTCTCCCTTAGTTCCTGAATGCCAAATTACCGTACTTAGCATCTCTGTACAGTATTTTGTATTTAAGTACTAAATAGCACGAACAGCTTGTAACGTACTCTACAGCAGCAAGTATTATCTAAGTATAATGGGGAGAGATAAAAGCTCCTCCCTAAGTTCCTGGATGCCAAATTACTGTGCTTAGCGTCTCTGTACAGTATTTTCTATTTGAGTACTAAATAGCACGAACAGCTTGTAACATACTCTGCTGTAATGGTAACAGTGGCAAGTGTTATCTTTATAAGTATAATGGGGAGAGATAAAAACTCCTCCCTAAGGGGCATATTTGCTAAGATTCGTATTTTTGCAGATTTCAGCCCAGATCAATCTTGGCTGACATCGGCAGCATATGAATGCAACTTTTTGAAACAAAACACGGTAATTTACTAAACTACCATATTTTGTAAATTTGATTTCACCGATGTCGAAGTAATTCTTTATGCTGGCAATGTTTTGCAGGAGAGAACAGTAAAACACTGCCGGACTTAACACAATGAAGACCAGCCAGATCAGTGGGATCCACGCAGGCTTAATTGTGTACAGTATATAAATAGTTAAAAATCCACCCAAAAATTGCGTGGGGTCCCCCCTCCTAAGCATAAACAGCCTCATGCTCTTTGAGCTGGTATTGGTTGTTAAAATACAGGGGTAAAAATTCATAGGGTTCCCCCGTATTTATACAACCAGCACCAGGCTCTTTGGCTAGTCCTGGTTTTAAAAATATGGTGGACAACTGATGTAGGGGTCCCCCATTTTTTTTAAACCAGCACCAGGCTCCACTAGCCAAGAAGATAATGCCACAGCTGGGGGACACTTTTCTACTGGTCCCTGCAGCCGTGGCATTACCCCCACAACTAGTCACCCCTGGCCGGGGGAGTGGGGACCCCTTAAATCAAGGCATCCCCCCTCCAGGCACCCAAGGGCCAGGGGTGAAGCCCAAGGCACACACACCGTGAAAGTACAAATTTAATAAAACACTTACACACTCTTACATACTTACCTACATTCCACGCCGGGCAATCACGTCCCCTTGTCCAGTTGAATCCAATTTGGGTACCTGTGAATCAAGAACCCAAAATACTCACCTATTATCTGGGCTTCACCCCTGGCCCTTGGGTGCCTGGAGGGGTGGACCCCTTTATTTAATATGTCCCCATACCCCAGGGTACCCCCGGCCAGGGGTGACTAGTTGAGGTGGTAATGCCACGGCCACAGGGACCAGTATAAAAGTATCCCCCAGCTGTGGCATTATCTCTCTGGCTAGTGGAGCCCGGTGCTGGTTTTAAAAATATGGGGGACCCCTACATCTTTTGTCCCCTGTATTTTTGGAACCAGGGTTGTGCTAAGAGCCCGGTGCTGGTTTTATAAGTACTGGGGGACCCCAGTAAATTTTTCCCCTGTATTTAAACTACCAGGACCAGCTCAAAGAGCCGAGGCTGGTTATGCTTAGGAGAGGGGACCCCACGCAATATTTTTTCCATTTATAACTATTTATGAACCTTTAACACAGAGAAGCATGTACGGATCTCACTGATCCATGCATGACTATCCAAACACGCCAGCAAAAAGCAGTTCTTTTTGAAAGCTCCATATTTTTAATAATTCTATGCTTTCACAGCAGTGTTTGGCTATTGTTGGCATTGATTGAGAATACAAATTCTTAGTAAATTCCCGAGTTGTATAAAATAACAGCCGTGTTTGACCGATGGTCTATCCATTCGTACAGTATTTGTGTAGTCATCAGTGTATCTCAAGTGTTATCTTACTAAGTATAATGGTGAGAGATAAAAGCTCCTCCCTAAGTTCCTGGATGCCAAATCACTGTGCTTAGCATCTCTGTACAGTATTTTGCATTTGAGTACTGAATAGCTTGAACAGCTTGTAACGTACTCTGCTGTAATGGCTACAGTGGTAAGTGTTGTGCTATCTTTATACGTATAATGGGGAGAGATAAAAGCTCCTCCCTAAGTTCCTGGATGGCAAATTACCATGCTTAGCATCTCTGTACAGTACTATTTTCTATATAGCCAGAAACCCCGCATCTCGTGCAAGTTGGGCGGACAACTGGCGGTAACCCGATACACGGTTGCTTGCTGTTTCCTTTTGCGGTGTCAAGAGTCTCCTCTTTTGTATGGTACCAGTCCCAAGTCTTTGGTATTCTCAGAACCAGAGATATCAGGATGCAAAGTGGACCAATTTTCCCATAGACTATAATGGGCCCATTTATTCAGACCCACCATGGGTTCCGCCACTTGCCATAAGCCTTGTAGGGGTTATAGAAACTTGGGGTTGGTATCTTCTTGTAGCTAATCATTTCCCCTTCCATTCCAATACGATTCTGAGCATATTGGATCCTCAGAACTGGAGATATTAAGCTTTAAGCCCATTTTAATTTAATTTAATAGATCACATAAGCCGAATGTGAATGGATCATTACTTTAACACATTTGTTTGTGTCTGTACACACCATTTTTATTTATTGATTCATAAGTTTTTTGGGGGGGTCCTGACAGACAATTAATATTTTCGACAGCGTCTTTGAACTCCACTGGTTAATCCCCACCTCCCCCTCCCCCTTATGCCGTTCAGGGATTTGGATGCTCATAAAGCAGAATACGGTATTAAGCCACCACCTCCCCCAACCCCCATCCCACTTCCCCCTTCCCCCCAGGGAGTCTGCACAGTTCATACAGTAGACAGGGAGGGAGGTCAGGTTACAATAAATGTACAACACAATACTGTACTGTATATGAAAATCAGATAGAGAACTGCAATCACTTTGATAGATGTGCAAATGGTACAGTAGCAGTGATCCCTTCTCATAAAGTACAACAAAGATTCTCTAATGCCAACAATCTACAGTACTGTGTTGCTCGAACAGTTAATTGCATCAGAATACACTAAGATATATTTATTGGTATGTCTACGGGTGCTCATTACTGCTGTCATTGGTCACCATCTGTGTGTACAGTATGCAGTACAGAACTGTATATTAACATTACAGTCATCACTAACCATTTGCCAGAGCTTGTACTGTAGATCAATCCACCGCTATTCAATCTAAAGTACTGGATTAGTGGAGCATTAGCCACCCAGTGGTGGAGATGTGTATTGCATGCTGAGTAAGTAATTGTGCCTCAACGCGCCTGTCCGTGATTAAACTCAGCAACCTTAGCTATCACCTAGGCGTGACTAAAGCTCTGTCTAGGTGCAGAAACAGCCAGGATAACGTAGGACCCATCTGTATGCTGGCAGTAGACTCGTCCCTCGCTAGGTATGCCAAGTATCTGCCCCCTATTTCAGCCTGGAAATAGTGCTCATGGTTAGAAAATAGCAACCTATGCCTGGATTTTTCAAAAAGATATTCCATCCACTCCCTTTGCACATCCAGTCATAGCCCTCTATCAATAAACAAATGAGAAAGGATAAACTGAGCCTCCGACTGCTGACATAACCGTCCAAGACGAGACTCCTCTTGTCTATGAAACAATTTGATCTCAGAGATACGTTTAATGAAGCAGCCTCCAATATAGGCCTTAAAAGCGTCATGTCTAATTAAAAGGTCCGGATACGAAGATTTATTGGACTGAAACCCCTGCCAATCAGCAATTAAGTCTGAGCCAGTAGGCATTAAGGTCAGCCAGAAAGGATTAAGTTTCCAAAATCTGGTCCCCTTGGGCTGAAGCATATTTAACGTAAGTAGCAGAGGAGAGTGATCTGATATTCCTCTAGACAAATAGGCAACATCTGCTATATCCGAAGACAATTCCAGGTAAAGTAAAACCAAATCTATACGTGACATAGTATGAAAAGAAGTGAAATAACATGAATATTGAGCAACAGAGGGGTTGTGATATCTCCATATATCCACCCACCCCAACTCTGCGACTAGATGTGCAAATGGAGTTGGAGATGGAGGATGAGAAGCAGGCACAGCAGTACCCTTCCAAAGATCTAATTAGTGGTCAATAACATTATTAAAATCCCCCATACAAATTACTGGTGTAGCTGGAGACTGAGCAATAAATTTAGCTGCCTGGCTGAGCACCTTATTATTATAATGAGGTGGGACATAAATAGCTAGTTTATGAAGTGTGATTCGATTAACAACTGCACCAAGAAAGATGTGACTGCTATGGCTATCAATTTGACTGGACTCTAATTGAAACTGTATAGGCTTTTTAATAAGGGTTGAGACACCCCCTAGAATTATGTGAAAATGTGGAATTATATATGTGCCCTACCCAAGGTCTTTTAAGAGCCAAGACCCTACTGCCTGTTAAATGGGTCTCTGAAAGACACACTATATCTGCCTGATATTTTTTGATCTGCAATAAAACTAAGTACCTCTTAACCTTGTCATTATACCACGAACATTCCAGGCAAGCAGGTGAAGCCCTCCATCAACAGCAGCCGTAGAGAATGAAGAGACAGAGAAAGCTAATAGGATGAAAAAAAGAAAGAGAGGAGGAATGCTGCAACCACTGGCACAAATCTCTTTGGCCCATATGACCACACACATACAGTAGGACACATTGCAAAACATCTTCAGCATTTTAAAGCAAAGTAGTACTATACCATTAACAATACTAACTCTCACCAACATATACTGTAGGTGGGCATACACAAACAGAGATCAGTAATGGTGATGACATAAAGACAAAAACAAACTAACCCTTCCCTAACCCACCCCGTATAACCTACAAAACCTGAGGCATACCTAAAACCAATACCACAACAATAACAACAAACTTACATTAAAACAAATTAAACTAAATGCTCGGGTGTAAAGAAAAAGTCCCTACAGCTATATCCAAGAAAAAAGCGGTATTGGACCCCTGGCGCACTAGAATACTGGATGCTATTTCTTACTCCTATTACTGAATAATGGAGTCAACATGTGCTGAATATCACACAACACTAGCAATATTTATTAAAACACAATCCCCAGCTGGGAATGGACAGTGGTATTAAAACAAACAGGTAATAAAACAAATATACAGATGTGTGGTGAATGGGAGGGAACCCAGTGCTTTCATAAAGTGCTTTCCGTGCTCAAAGTCCTTCTTAATTTGAGGAAAAAATCTCTCACCATATTGTATAGCCGCGGTGGGCTAGCTTTGAAGAGATAGCTGAGGTCCTAGGCTGAATTGCCTAACACCACCGCAGCAAGCATATCAGCTTCCAGTCACTGGTTCCCGAATCTCCACCACGTCTGTCCTTATCCAATTAACGCGTTTTGGTCTTGTATTGGCCTTTCTCAAAGTTGGATCCAACTTTGAGAAAGGCCAATACAAGACCGAAACGCGCAATTCAGCCTAGGACCTCAGCTATCTCTTCAAAGCTAGCCCACCGTGGCTATACAATATGGTGAGAGATTTTTTCCTCAAATTAAGAAGGACTTTGAGCACGGAAAGCACTTTATGAAAGCACTGGGTTCCCTCCCATTCACCACACATCTGTATATTTGTTTTATTACCTGTTTGTTTTAATACCACTGTCCATTCCCAGCTGGGGATTGTGTTTTAATAAATATTGCTAGTGTTGTGTGATATTCAGCACATGTTGACTCCATTATTCAGTAATAGGAGTAAGAAATAGCATCCAGTATTCTAGTGCGCCAGGGGTCCAATACCGCTTTTTTCTTGAATCCATTGCTGGAGATTTGTGTTTGTCTCCTTTGTTTTTGGACCTGGGCAGCACTCTACTACCTACTGCGCTCATTTGAAAGTACATACACATTCTTTTCTGATTTTGCCTACAGCTATATCCAGCAGAAAACTCCCTAGCTAACATGAATATTTGGTTCCCTGGTGAACCAAGCGTACAAATTCACATATACCTATACATACCCCAAAATCAATATGCACATGTGTGTACACCCACATATATAGAAAACCATCATAAAACCTATAACATAAGACACATTGCAGATATTACATAAATAATGCAGTCAAAAGACATATTAAAACATGCCAAACAGTTGTCATATTAGCCATTTTTGCAACAAGTAACCCTCACCGGAGCGCGAGGCTGCCTCTCAAGCCAGTCTTCCGCGTCACGTGAATTGGCAAAGAAATGGGTAGTGTTGTCGTGAACTACCCGCAATCTGGCCGGAAACAGCATGGAATACTGAATACTGCAGTCCCGCAATTTACGCTTGACTTGTACAAATTGAGCAGGGGATTTTTGTACATTCAGACTGAAATCCAGAAAAGGCAGATATAGAATGATTTTTAAACTGGAGAGGGCCATCTGTACATGCCAAACACAAAACAGTGTCTCTGTCCTTAAAATGAAGGAAGTGAGCAATGAAGGTCCGAGCAGGAACTCCAGGCAGAGGAGGCCATGGAGGAAGCCCGTTCCACTGCAAATTGAGGACTAAAAGCACCTCTAGAAAAGAGACTGCACAGCCAATCCTTTAAAAACTTTTCAGGCGCAGTACACTCAGCCCTCTCAGGAAGCCCCACAAATCGCACATTGTTGCGCCTCAGTTCCCCTCTACATCCGACAATTTAGCTTGGATGGTGGACATCTGAGATGAGAGATCATCCATTTTACACTTTAAAGGATTATTGGAGATACAGTGCTCAGTCTCACCAACCCACTCCCTGATTTTTTGTAAATTTTGAGGAAGCAGGGAGACATCAATCTGAACCTGACCAATCTTGTCAGTTACTCTCTGCTCCAATGCAGATATAGCTTACAAGATTTGTTGAGTAAAGTGCTGTGGGTCACTGCCGCCATCAGCATGATCAATCTGAGGAAGAGAGGGAGGCAAGGGAGAACTTTGACTGTCAGAAGCGGGTAACTGTGAGGTTCTTGCATACCTCTCAAGTTTTTTTGCGGCACTAGATGCATGCCCATGCTTCCCCATATGTGCATATACAGAACAGCTACTCCAAAAGGAAACTCCACTAACAGAATAGAACAGGAGAGGGTCTAGAATATCTCAAATACAGCAGCACTGATATTGTATAACAGGAGAGTGTCTGTAGTTTGGAAAGTGCAGCTGCACTAATATAACAGGAGAGCGTCTGTATAGTTTTGTAAATTCAGCAGTATTGATATAATATAACAGGAGAGCATCTGGAACATCCAAAAAAAAGCAGCACTTATATTGTATAACAGGAGAGCATCTGTATCAACCAGAATACGGCAACACTAATAAAGTATAACAGAGGAGCACCTGTAACTGGGGTCTACAGCCGTTTCCACAGGCTGTGGCACTGGAGTAATGAAGTATCCAGGTTGTAGAAAGTAGATGATGTGCAAGCCCCATCCAAAATGGCCACCACAGGCTGACACCACTAAGCCATAAGGATTGCAATTGATCTCCACAGGAATGCAGACAGCCACACCTGGGTTATAAATGGGTACACAGCAGAGGGCAGTCACCTTCCTGGTGACCACCTAGGCTGATCAGCACCACTACAGTAGCCACAAGCTCCCACCAAGCTCAGCAGGCATCTACAGCGGGAAGGAGAGGATAGGAAGATGGCAGACGTTCATTTTGCGGGACCCCGTGGCTCCAGGATTATCAGACCCAGGCAGACAGCAGCCCTGACCCCACTCACGGCGCCAGTCCTGCACGCGATGCTGCAGACACAACAGCCACTGCCAGAATGTAGAGAGAGCAGCTGCAACCTGAAGTAAAGGGACGCACAGAGCAGGTCTCAGCATCACAGATGTTGCAGCTCCTGGATTATCAGACCCAGGCAGGCAGCAGTCCCGACCCCACTCACAGCACCAGTCCTGCACATGGAGACGCAGACACAGCAGCCACCGCCGGAGTGCAGAGAGAGCAGCCGCAACCAGAAGTGAAGGGGAGCTAGGGTCTCGGCAGCACGAATGTACCAGCCGGAGGCCGCACAGCTCGTCCCACACCAGCAGCACAGCAGCGATATAGCAGCATCCAGACTCATTCCACAGGCACCGGGGGGCCCAGTGAGTATTCTGACAGCTGTTGACTGGACACAGAGCAATATCTACAAGGGAACGGGATATGTAACAGGATATACACGGAGGGAGCTACAGCAATGAGCTGCTACTCCATGCTGTACCAAGCCACGCCCACGTGAGAGCCTTGTTTTAGGTTGCAGAAAGCACTTGATGGGAGGGAGGAGCAGGTATAAATAGTATTAATTAATAAATACATTACCATTATTTCACATATAAGGGTGGGTTTCCACAAAACACTTGCACATGAACAACAAGCACATCCAGTTTTGACATGGCCTTATTCTATAGTAACCCATACTTCACTGGAAAGATATGTATTTCCTTGCATGTGGTTGACTGCTGGACTTAAATGTGAGGTATTGGTAAAATATCAGCTGCAGTTTTCAAATACAGTGTCAGCTGGAGACGATACAATAACAGATAAGGAACATGATGGTAACAGCAAAGCACATGGTGATGTTATGCAGGATCCCAAATATAACCAGTGAGAACAGTTCAACAGCAGAGAGCAGCAGAGTTAATCACTACAGTAGGGGTAAACCCAAATACAATAGGAAAAGTGGAGTGAGAGACCACAGACATTAGTTGAATCAAGCAGTAGAAATTAAGCTTGCCGTAGTTGGGATACACAAGCAGGGGTCAGTCAAGGTGAAATATAAATAGCAGAGTTGTAGTCCCAGGCAGTAGTCAGTCCAGACAGCATACAAATAGCAATTGCTTTGGTCAAGGTAAAAGAATACAACATCAAAAAATACAAAAGCAATATATCATGTTTACAGATACTATGACTGCGAATTATCTAACGCTGAAGCTGCTATTTAAAGCAGCTTATACCAAGCCTCCAGCTGAAAAAAACCCAGTATGCCATGTGACTGCAGGCATCTAGGATGAATGCCTGTGTAATGAAACAACTGCTGCTCATGATCATTGAATAGTCAGCCTTATTACCACAGCAACAAAGCAGTCACCTGCTGTTCTTAGCAGTCTCATATATCTAAATCTACCAGTCTCAGATGATGTGAGATGCAGAAATGGCCCTGCTCAGGTTTTCAATATTTTTCTACATTAGTATCTTTTAAATTGTGTTTGTTTCTGAGCAAAAGATATCAATATGTTGTTTAAATATAAATCCTTCAATGTACATATCCCCTCAAAATCAAATAAGGATTACATTTTCCAAACCTTGCAGGGACATATTTTGTTGAAGGTAGCAACATCTTGACATCCAATCATTCTGTTCCATGAAAGAGTTGCAATTGTCACTTTAGATACATACTGTGGAAATGTTTTAATTTTAGCTGGGATCCAAATTAGATCCTTAAGAGAAACTTACCCAACAGCTCACCTTCTAATTGAACTCAAGTATAAGGGGAAAGTGTAACAGACCAATCACTTATCTGGTTTATTAAACAAGAGAGTTGATACAATTCCAAATTAGGGAACTCCAATCCTCCTTTTCATCTAGGAAGCACATGATATTTTTTTTGCCAAGCTAGTTCTCTTATTGCCCCAAATGCATCTATTAAGTACTGTGTTAAACCTATATAGCCAAAAGGGAGGTAGGTACTGTATCATGGTAAAAGTTAGAAACATAATATTTTATCAAGGAAGAATGTTTTAACAGCTGCCATTCTGCCCATCCTTGATTCCTCATGGTTCATCCAATCTCTCCTGTATTCAGTAAATTGTAATAAAGTATGGATGGTGTAATGGTTACCATTACTGCCTCACAGCACTGAGGTCATAGGTTCAATTCCCACCATTTGCCCAACTGTAGAGTTTGTATATTCTCTCCATGCTTGCGTGGGTTTCCACCAGATACTCTGGTTTCCACCCACAATCCAGAAATATATTGCAAACTCTATTGGGGCAAGGACTGATGTGACTGGTCAAATATTCTCTATAAATTGCTGTGGAATATGTGTGCACTATATAAATAACTGGAAATAAATAAGTAACGACCCATAGTTATATTCTAAAATATTTTCTTTTTTTACTACAAGAAAAATGCCCAAATAGTTAAGTGGATGGGTTTTCCAAATAACTTTATAATTTATTTTATAAGTCTATAATCCTTACATTCAGAGGAAGTACTTCAGTTTTAATTTTATTTAAATTATAATAAGAAGCCTTCAAGTACTGTACTCATCCAGTATTTCTAATTTAGCAGTAAGAGATGTTTATAGATTAGTAAGGAATAGGAGGATATACTGTATGAGTAAAGAAACATATCCTATGCTGTTTTATATTTATAGAATATCCAGTTATCAATACAGATTTATGAATATAGTATGCTCATGAAGTGAATTAAAGTTGTAAAACTGGACTAGAAACAAGCAATCAAATAGCAACAGAAGGGGACAGGGTAGGAGACAGGGGTGATCAGGAGATTCTGGGCTTCAAAAAGGGGGGAAGCTGCAAATGAAACTAATTAAAACAGAAAATTGACAAGTGGTGCTAACAGTGCCCCTTACACTGCAGTGCTGTGTGCGGTGCCCCCTAGGCACATCCATAGTTGCGGCCTCGATAATAACCATTGCTTTGCTCAGAACATAATTAGCAACCACATTTTATCATACCATATCCACCAAAATGTTCTGTAAATACATTATACTGTAGCCTTTCTTTCCAAGCTGACAACACATTAAGGGGGCTTTGTATATACATATGAATTGAAATACAACAACAAGTTACAAACTTCTATAGTTTTGAACAGGGAAAAATCCACACTCAATTAGACATATGTCAAAGATATAAGCTGCAACAGAATGTAGTTCAGCAGTAGCCGTAAGGAAACTGCCAGAAGCATAGAGGATAATGCAGCAGTATTACTTCTCCATGATCTGACATTTGTTTCCAAAAAAATCCTTTGCAAGAACTGATTTAATCAGTGCTGCTGTACAAGACACAATAATCACTTATGGGCAAAGACAACCTAAAATTAGCTCATTTATCTTAAATATGCTAATTGTCAATAGTGTTTGGTAATAAATTCCTTGAAGAGAACATTTGTCCTTATAAAACGGTCTAAACTGAATATTTTACATACACAACTTTCCCACCTTTTATATCCACTCCACAGAGCTGTTGAGTATACCTGTTTGAGAAGGCAATGTACTGTACAACAGGTTGATATTGGCACTCTACTGATAAATGGAGTAAGGCTTGACATCTTTAAGTATTATATGTATGTACTTAGTTTGGGATTTATTATTGAATTAGTACAAAAGTCATGTTTTATTTCCAATACTACCATATATCATTATTAATATTTCTTACAAACCAAACAAGCATATTTCCCCTTTTTTATTAGTAAGGAAAAAAAATGGAATTCACTGAGGTCAGTGGAATATAACACTGACCCTACTAGCACAGCAAATCAAAAAGGTGTTCACCAGTGCATGCAAAATGAAATTGCGATGTGTCTTCTTAATATAATGTAAAATGAAAAGCAAGATCTGCATAGGAAAGTTGATATTATAAAGAAAAACACAATGATAATTGAGATCCATCAAAGTTAGTTGACATACATATGTATCAAAAGGGTAACTTGGATTTAGGCATGTCACATTGTATGTTGTTCACCTACCAAGAGATGTCTGGGACTATTTTATCAAGGAGACTTATGCTTATAACACAAAAGGTTACTTTGAGCCATGGCTGTCTTGTATGTCATATTTATTAATCATTAATTTGTAATATAAAATAAAACTCCATGATTTGCAGCACAGAGAGATGGAGAATTATAACCATTTAGCAGAATCAGTAAGGTGGCAGGAACTTTTGCATTCACATTTGTGATATACTGTATTAATGGGTTGGGTATGTGAGACCAGCGGTCAGGAGACCACCGGTCACAATACCGGTGGCGGGATCCTGGCTGCGAGATGGCTGGTGGGAGGGGGGGCAAGTGCAACAAATCCCCTTGTGGGCTCGCTGCACTTGCCACGCAGCAGGCTCGGTGGCTCGATGCACTCGCTGCCACATGCTCTATTCCCACTCTATGGGTGTTGCGGACACCCATGAGTGGGAATAGTTCCTGTTTGCAACATGTCAACTGGCAGGATTTTGAGCGGGTGGGATGTTGTGGTTGGTATTGTGACCGCCGGTCTCCAGACCGCTGGTCACATAACTACATCCCGTACTAACCACTCTCTGTTCACTTACTGTAGACCAGTGGTTCCCAAACTTTCTTGAATCACAGTGCCCTAGAGTACAGTATCAGAAGTTTTTTCACTGCACCCCCAGGCCCAAAGTTTCTTATTGAAAAATTAATAAGAAAATATTAAGTAAATTGTGTTTATGTGTAATCCTTACATTCAGTTATGTGATAAGGGACAGAATTTGCTTCTGTTTGTCCACATAGTTTATTGGATAGTGGGGTGGTGGATAGGAAAATAATGTCAGTGCTGTTTCTTAAAAGAATATCTTAAATACGTGTGTACCAAATGAATGTATACCTCATGTATGTTTCAAAATAAGACATACATTTATTAAGAAAAAAAATATACGAGGAATAAAGTGACAGAGTGCACCAATCCTTATGTTGTATGACACATAAAATAAAAACATATACTGTAAATTCAGGAAATAGGCTTGTACCACAGAATTGGTAAATATAGAATTTAAAGTGACACAATACAAAGCACCTTGTGTAAACAATAGGTTAAACAAATCAGGTACTAATATCACAGAATAAACAGTCTGCAGCAACAGTCAGGTACTCCTGGTTCATACCGTATGAAGCACGTATTGTGTGCCTTTTTTGTTAGAGTTCCTGGTAGGAAATCCAGCAACACACCACAAGCTTAGCCCAATATGGTAAAGAAGTTCAAAAGGAGTCCAAAATTTCTAAACACAGTTTTCAGCACAACGAGTTTCAGATGTAGGTCATCCTTTGATATTCACTTGACATACCAGCATGTTACTGTGCTGGAGGCCTATTCCTGTCATGCACCAATACCTTTCAAAATCTCCAGGTTGTGGCTAACCTCTCTTGTATGTCCTGCTCTAGCCCTTCTTTTGTCAAATATTTTTTCTTTCCAACCCTTTTCATTAGAATCGTGCTTTGTGCAATTGGCCAATCATGTGATAAAATGGCCCTACTATATTTACAGCATCACAAACTCAATTCTTATTTTACCCCTGGTTGTATTTGATCCTTAGGTAACATCTACATATTATCATTGGATACCTATTCCCACTGTCATTATTAAGTAGTTGCACATCAACTTCACTGAAAATGTAAAGTTATCTAGCACTCATGCAATCTTAATAAAACACCCAGAATGACAAATATGATCACGTACTTTACATAGTGTATCTGTGGCAGGCATTCCAAACCTCGCTCCTCACGGCACACTAACAGGCTTCAGCACAGATGGTTAAATCAAATAACTGAGGTACAAATTAAGTCACCTGTGCTCAAGTATGGCTATCACTAAAACCTTGAGTGGTAGTGTGCCTTGTGCACCAAGGCTGGGAATGCCTGATCTATGGGATAATTACAAATTCCAGGGTCCAGGGTGACAACCAGAACTAATTGAACTGATTTGGCAGCTTGCAAATGCACAAACCTTAAAGACATTTCATCCACATGAAAACATGTTCACATTTCTTACCTTTCCAACCATTATCATGTTGTGACACATCTGCTTATATAATGGTCTCATATTTTCAGAATGTTTTTGTATTAAATGAGTGTGAAAAAAATGAATTATGAGAAAATATTTAGATACAAAAATATTGATTTAGAAATAGCCAATTTTGCATCCAATTAATATTTACATTCCGTATCATCCCACTAATTTTATTTTAAAGCTAAATTCCTAAAGCAGTGATACATAGATGTGTTCTGGTACATTGAAAATACAAATGACTAAATTCTGTGATACCTGGAAGGGTTAAGACAGATTCAAAAACAAAGTATTTGATTTCATTGTTTGGAATTCTTTTCCATAGCAACCAATCTTCCAATTTACCAATGAGCTAAAGGTAACAACAACATCTGTCAGATTTCTAGAAAAAATAGACAACAGTTGGCCTTGTATATCTCTGCTACCTCTGACTGTCATTCGCGTTCATCAACAGTGGCAACAATAATTCCACAAAATGTATGAGCCTGTTGGATGCTTAATAATGTTATTATCACGAAACCAATTATTGCATAAGTTAATAATAGGCTTTACAAATTCAATCATATCAGATTTTATATTCTGCTGTCACAATTTTATCATTTGAGAAATACAGTATTATACAACAATTTATTGTTTAAACCTGCTGTTTGAGACTGTTCAAAAAATATGAAAATAAGTCTTTTTTTTTATAAAACATTCAACATCATAACATTGGCCTTAACTTTATGATTTAAATTGTCTAGCAACATTTTATTATGCCTTTTTTATTGAATGTTTGGGTGTAAATAAAATATCTTGTAAAAATAACCATATATTTGTGTTTTATGTCTTTCTATTCCTTTGCATAGATGTTGCACTTACCATATAAATTAGAGACATAGGGGTCTGTGTTAACTAAGCCTTGGATGGAGATACAGTGGGCAGAGATAAAGTACCAGCCAATCAGCTCCTAACTGTTATTTTCAAATATAGCCTGTGACATGGGAGTTAGGAACAGATTGGCTGGTACTTTATCTCCATCCACTTTGTTTCCATCCAAGGCTTAGTAAATAGACCTCATATTTTTTTATTCATAGTCTTAATGGCACATCTGCAGCCTTTCCTCCTTATAACTCAATACACCATTTAATTTGCAAAACATTCCATTTATTATCACTATGAAATCTTCATATCATAATACTTAACATAATTCTCACAGTTGTGGATTATGGGCCTAGTTAGTGTTTGGTACATACAGTACAATTTTACTTTAACACATTCTCTATTGTTTTCTAATATATGATTTATATTGATTTTGCAAGTACTGTCTTATATTACTTTCCAACACAGCACAGATGAATGGATTCTTTATTTATACAATAAAAAGTTAACTTAGCATCATTCTAAAAAATGAGCCAGCAGAGAGGCATTAGCCAAAATAGCCATATTTTTGTCCGCCAAAAGTGTTTAAACTTTGACAATTATGGGAATGTTTTTACAGTCATAGACATTTAATTCCGGAATTGTTTTGATTCGATTGTAGAGTGTTATGAAGACCAGAAAGTATGAACTGTGTGGGTTATTCTGGTTTGATAGCAAACTAAAAAAGCAAGCAGCTGGACAAAACCATGTTGCACTGCAGGTGGGTCAGATGTAACATGGGCTCATATGGTTTATATTGTTTCTGTGCATGGTAAATACTGGCTGCTTCATTTTTACACTGCAATTTAGATTTCAGTTTGAACACACCCCACCCAAATGTAAATCTCTCAGCACATGTTGTATCTACACCACCTGCAGTGCAACATGGTTTTGCCCAGTTTCTTGCTTTTTTTGATGCTAACATACCTGAAAAAAGGCCCTGTATCTATTCTTGAAAAGAGTAATTAGAATCAGCATTTATTTTGGATACCCCGCCCCCTCCCCATCCATTGACTCCACCATTTTTCCAGTGATTTCCTCAGAAATATGGTGGCAACACCACTACCACCAAGATTTCAGCCAAAGGAAGGGGCTCAATGGAAATTGCACATTCCTGTTTTAAAACGCCCCTGCTTGGAAAGCACACAAAGTAAAAAATAAAATGACTATTTATATTTTTAAATAAGCATTTTTAAAGTAATGAGCATAATGTAAAAACAAATATTGTGCCTTATGATATATGTGAAGGATTTAGGAATAGTGTACTTTTTTAACTTACAGGTACATTCTATGACTTTTCTCATATGTCTTAAAGTTAGACTAATATTAAATGATAGTCAAAAATTTTGGTTTAGCTATTATTAGATTAGAAAATGTTACTTTAAGGTCAAACAGCAAGGTAGATTAATGTAGCCAGATATTTAGTTAAGACGTGCACTTTTTCTATATTTGTTGAAATAATGATTTATGGGTAGGCTTCTTGCAAATGCAAGAAAAGTATTTGATTGTGCTATAAAATGGTTTATTGCAAATGAGAAAAAAAGCCCTTGGCCATGGAAATGGCAAGTAGTGTGGCAATAAATGAGTTAAATGTTCTTTTGTCTGAAATGGTTCTAGAAAGCATGTAGTGCTGCTTATGAGTATAAAAGTATGTTTCATCGTAATTTCATTACGTTTGGTAGATAACAAAAAAGGAAATATTATGGTTTTATGGAACTTAAGCAAATGATGGTTAAGAGGAAAAATTTAGCTTACACGCTTATTCTGATAAAAGAGCACATTTGCATTCAGTGATATAAGATCTTTTGAATATTGTATGATGAATGATACATTTACATATACTGTATAATTGATGTATCACTCCCAAAGAACCTGTGCATTATAGTTCACAGTGACAGATTGCCGTTTACTTTGGAGCTAAACTATCAACTACTGTACAATTAATGTATTGATAAAATAAAAAAATATTTGACAGCATAAATGCATTCATAACAATATAAGGGGAGAGATCCATTGGCTAGCTACTTTGCTAAGAGTAACGTTTTAGGACACAGCTATTAATGGTCTTTGCCTTTATCAAGTCATTGTTTAACCCTCTTTAGAGACAAATTAATTTAAGAGAAACAAACATTTTTTTAGTTCAAATTTTAACAGTGTTGTCTGTAAATAGATTTAAATATTTATTATAACAACCGATTCAGTAATAGATATATATTTGAACTGAAAAAAGGTATGCAATTAAAATTAACCATTGGTTAAATGTAAAAGAAAACATGCAAATATGTACCAGTATCCCTGAAGAGGTTAAATCCTCTATCATAAGGAATAGATCAGGGCTGGATTAAGCCTTAGGTTGGTCTGGGGCACTGCCTTCTTGTCAGCTCCACCCCCTGGTTGTGCCCTCTGTGTATATGCCTCCTCCTAACATACCTCAGGTCTGGTTCTACCTGCACTCTGGTAGGACAGTGTACAGTCAACAAGGGCCTGAAGACTGGAGGGAGCCATCAGTGAATCTTCTGGTCTCATAGCCTCATCTTGTCCCATTGTCTCTTACCCTCCCCCTCCCCCCATGTCTCTTAGCCTAATCCTCCTTGTGCTTCTGAGACTCAATCCCCACCCTGTGTCACTAAACCTTACCCCCCATGTGTCTCTCAGCCTCACCTCCCCTGTTCTTTGTCTATGTTTCATCTTTGCTACTGTCTATCTCAGTCTCACCCTCCTGTGTCTCTCAGCCTCATCCCCATCTCTCAACCTCACCCCTCCATGGCTTTCAGCCTGAACATCCCTTCGTGTGTACTGACTAGCCCCACTTCCTCTGTTCCAAGTCCTGCTTCCACTTCTTCCTCCTGTTCCCTGTCTACGGCAGATATGATCTGAGTGAGGAAATGGATGATGGCTGAGATGAGGGGTCCAAGGAGGTAGCACTGCAAGGCTGACAATGCCACCCTACTCAACTGAACCATGGCCCCATGCTCTTTGCAGAGAGAGCTGTCTCTTGCAACAGAACCTGCATAGGAGCAACTCCAGGCAGGCGCCCCTGTGAGAGGGGGAACAGGGGGTACCCTCTGGCTTTGAATATATACAGTAGGTACAATTATGTGTAACCACCTGTCACTGTGCAAGTGTTTTGAGATACCTGTGTAAGCAGTGCACCCCCCCCCCTTTCTTTGCCCAGGATAGTGCATGCATTCTTTTCAACATGTATTTGTGGAGGTATATTATGATGCAATGCAACACAATAGATCACATAATAGATGGGCACCAGACCATCTCTTATCTTTCTTCAGCATGTCTTGGGTTACAAAAGAACATTAAAATAATGTACAGTAGGTTTTGAATTCCTTTTTCCCCATTCACCTCTCAAACTACTCAGCAGTTAATATTCAGTTTTTTATTCTATCCTTCGCAAGTGGTATTACTATTCACAGGGGGTCCTAAAAAACTCTACTTCACTTTACACTACAGTGGACAATATATATTTGTCTCTTTCCCCAAGGTCTGATTCTCTGTGTATTCCATCTTCCAGAAATAGAATTTCACTATACAGACACCCCATAGTGTAGACTACTCATGAAATAGTTTACACTAACACAGCCTTTTCTGTAGCTACACTGTTTCACCATGACCCCCTTTAATGACTGCTTAGCACTCTTCAGATAAGGGTATATTTCCATTCTATCACATCAAGACCTTGAACTCTTCATCAATTTTTTTTAACCATTCCAGAAAAATGTTTGCATTTTTAAAGAGCACATTATTTTGCTTATAGAGGCCACTGTCATCAGGGAATACCATTAACATGAAAGGGTGCACATGGTTTTTAACATTGTTTAGGAATGTGATACTTATCAAAGTAACATTCACTTGAATGCAAGGGCCCAAGGTTTCCCAGCATCACTCTGCCTCTATCTGCTTGCATTCTTTCCATAGTACATCCCAGTGCCATCTCTTCCCCAACTAAACAATGCATGTGCACTCAACAATCTACATGATGTAAATGAAAATGTGAGTCATCAGACCAGTTCACCTTTTACATTGCTCCATGGTCCAGATCTGATGCTCACATGCCCCTTGTGGGTTCTTTATGGTGGTGGACAGGGCTCATCACGGGCAATCTGTTCCACAATAGCTCTTCTGTGGAATTGGACCAGATGGGCTAGCCGTCACTCCCCATGATCATTAATAAGCCTTGGGTTCCAATGACCCAGGTTCACCATTTGTCCTTCTTTGGACCACATTTCATAGTTACTAACCACTGAACACTGTTAGGGTCCGCGGCGCCGCTCGGTCTGCTTCCGAGCGACGCTCACGGCCACCGCACCTCCCTTCCTGCCCGCCCGGCACCTAGCAACGCCAGGAGGCCGTGCGCGCTGAGCTGCCGGGTCCCTGGCAACGCCAGGACGCCGTGCGCGCTGAGTCGCCGGGTCCTTAGCAACGGGGACGCCACAGACGAACCGCGATCCCCGTTGCTTCCTATCAATCAATACACCTGTTAGCTCTGGTCGTGCAGCAGGGCAGCTGCACAGCATTACTAATTAAGCTTCGCTGCAGCTATTGGAGGGCTCCCTGTTATATTCTCCCTCACTACCTGGCACAGACGCCGGTGATAGCTTCCTGTATGCTGTTCCTGCCTTGTAACGTCTGTTCCTGGTCAGCTGTATCTGGTCGATCCTGCTCCCTGTGCTCCTGAGTCCTGGAGTTCTGAAGCCGGTCCTGGGAATCCTTCCTGTTCAAGTGAACCTGTTGCAGTCATCTGGGGGTTCTCGTTTGTTGGGGTTCTCTCCCGGTTTCGTGAGTAGCGGCTTCTGCCGCGTGTTGCGGCCTAGGCCGCTTAGTCCTTTTTGTACTTTTTGTATTGGTGGCTTTTGCGGAGGTTTCCGCTTTTCACTGTCCTCCCCGGAACTCGGCGGTGCCGTGTGGGGGAGTGGACAGTGATATCTTTTGTTGTTCTTTTCCTTTGGCGGCGTGCCGCACATATATTTAGTTTTAGGGCAGTTAGTAGCCCCTAGCTTCTGTTTGCTTTAGTTAGAGGTCCCCTTGTTATTATCCTGTCTCGGTTCACGCTTTGTCTCACTCTAAGACCTGGGGGCATCGGAGTTGGGCAGACCTAATCCGCCCTTCAAATACGGCTGCCGTGGGCCCAAGAAACCATAGTCACTCAGGCGTGAACTGACCACACGGGTAAAACAACGGAGGTAGGGTTCTAGGGGCTATTCCCGTTCCCTCCCTATTTCAGCGTCACATCCTGGTGCTCTGGACTCACTTCGCAACATCTTTCTAGTTCTGAGCATCAGGAACGTAACAAACACTGAGCACACCCCACCAGATCTGCTGTTTTAAAGATGCTCTAACCCAATTGTTTAGCTATCACAATTTGGCACTAGTCAAAGTTGTTCCGATCCTTAAACATGCCCATTTTTCCAGATTATAACACATAAATGTCAAGAACTGACTTTTTACTAGCCTAATATATCACACCCGTTGAAAGATGCAATTGTAGTGAGATAATTAATGTTATTCACTTTACCTGTCAGTGAAAGTATGGTGGATAGATAGCTAGATAGATAGATAGATAGATAGATAGATAGATAGATAGATAGATAGACAGACAGTCAGACAGATAGACAGACAGACAAAAAAAAAGAGAAACCAGATGCTTCTTGTAAATATACAATTCCAATAGGCTCCTGCTCTCTCAAAAGATAAATAATAAATATGGGTAATTGGCTGTTTGTTGATTAGTCCACAAGGTTCTTACAATAATTGGAACCAGTAACAATAACTGCAACAGTATCTGTAAAGTCTCCACAGTAGATATAGTGTAACTGTCAAATTTCAAAGCAGACTGTCCATATACTAGGCTTAAAAAATGACTGTGAGTACTGACAAATTCTGAAAGTTACTCCTGGGCAAAATCTTTTGGCTGTGGCTGTTGTATGTTAAAGATCAGGCTGTGCCAAATTTAAAGCTTGGAGTGATCGTGTGTCCCAGCCAGGAGAAATAACTGTGCTGCAATCTGGAAATGTGGCAGCAGCCTAATTGCAATGGTCAGCAGCCAGCTATTCACTTTTCCTGTGTCTGGGTAGCTGGCAGCAACCAGCAGGTACATACTGTACAATAGCTTGGCAGAAGAGGGTGCTTGCTTGAATCACAGGATACCTGGAAAAGACCCTTACGTGTTTCTCAACCACATGAAATTGTCCGTTTCCTTTAGAGGGATTGGAATACGGATACAGATGTTTCCCTTTACAGTATTGCTGCAATGCATACGCACTGGCACACTCATTGCGGCAGCACTATGAGTCGCTAGGCTGTGAGTAGTCATACCTGTGAGTCAACATTCTAAAGCCTATGGGAATCAGAGCTTGCATACACATGGCTCTTGCTGTGCCTTGACCTGTGTGCTGCTATGGGTAAGCATCACAGCAACACTGTAAAAGGACACAGCTGTATAAACAGTTCTTTATAAACAGCACTCTAAATTCCACTGTGCTTCATAAACCCTTTGTTTTATTAGAATTGTAATGTTCTGGACTACACCTCTCCTTTCTCAAGTAAACAAAGGCTAGTCTGCATGAGAAAGATCTGGTATAGGGCCTAGTTCATGTTTGTATGCAATTGCATTCACAATTGCGATTTTTAAAATTTCAGAACTGCTAATCTTATCAAGTGAAGCTGCCACCAAGAAAGGATGATAGATGCCCACTGGAGCTATCACAAACTCATTTGAAACTGCATACACATACTGCAAAAAAAAAGAAGAATATCAACTTCTAGGGGATACGCAAACTGGCTGCAAGTTGATAGTGTATTTTATTATGAACTGTATTATGAACTGGCACCAAGCTATCATGTATCATAGATAGATAGATAGATAGATAGATAGATAGATAGATAGATAGATAGATGAATAATATTCAAAACCTGGATGACTAAATTGCTGAAATTAATTACCAACTTAGTGGCAGTACTATCAATTGTCAATTAATAAAAAAGAGCCAACTGTTGAATTTAAAAATTAGTTTGATGGCATCCTCGCTCATGTAGTACAAAATAACTATTTCCATAATGATAAAAGAAGCACTCCCTAGAGCATTCCCTATCAGGTCCAGACTGTACTCTTTACCTAAGAACTACAAGGATAATAAATGTCTGCCCAGAAGATCTATCATATCAGCTAGGGATTGATTTTATCATTCTGTTTCTGTATATTTGGACTCTTTACTTCAACCTTGTGAGCAAGCTTAGGACAGTTACTTTAAGGCTACTCCCATGTTCTTACATAAATTACAAGTTATTGATGTATTCTCTAACCACTGTCTTCTGGTCACCATCGATGTGAAGAATTTTTGCACCTGCATTCCCCCTGACTTTGGTCTTCTAACAGTGCGGTGATGGATTGACAATAATTTATTATGGAGGGGTCCAGACATTATTTTTGCAACTATTGGAACTGACTTTGAGCACAATATTTTACATTCAATGGCTCCTTTTACCTGCAACTCCAAGGCTGTGCTATGAGTTCAAATGCCGCACTTGTTTAGCAAATACTGTAGTTTAGTGTATGAGATTGAAAATTACCTATTTTTTCAACAATTTTTTCAACATCTTTTTTATATGTGCTATATAGATGATTTATTTTTGATTCATTAGTGATGGTGATTGAAGCTCATAACAGCTTTTGTTGACTGGTACTTCATAGATCAACATACCATCAGTAATCTTGATGTTAAGATGGAAACCTATGATAATAACTTTATAACATCCATAGTCTCCATCCCTACTGACTGAAACAATATCTTATTGGCTTCAGCCACCACCCAATCACATTGAGCTTGCAGGATTACTAGTGAAATTACATCACTAGCTGAAGTACTTACATCCATGGTGAAGAAATTTGCTAGTTGAGGCTATGTTCATGACCATTTATTGAAAACCAGAGAAAAGATCCTTAAATTGCCTTGTAGCTCTGCCTTTTCAAGCTGTTAAGAATAAGCAACATCATGGATTTGTGTGGGTGTATTATACTAATGCATGAAGTTCTGACATCAATAGAATAAAAAAAAAAAACAATTAGCCCATTGTCTAAACTGACCCTAATCTCCCTAGTTTGCCTCATAAAAAATGATGACTGCCTATACTCATGGATGTAACATTAGGGACTTTTTTCAACATTATCTTTAAAATATAAGATGCTATCTTCTTTTTTTAATCAGCAGCAACACATGTTTCAAATATACTGGCTGTACTACTGTAGATGATCACAAATCCAGCAATTTACATTTTGTCACTTTACCATGTCTAATGTATTACCATACAAGTTGCACTTCAATATTCAATTTATGATACATATGTTTTCATATGGATAATATATTCTGCTTAATTATTTTGCTTCTGTCTGTTGGTGTTTTTGTTTTTGTTATGTGATAGCAAATTATTTGTACACCACTCGGGAATAAGTGTCACATGATTGGGCTTTCTCCATGGTGCTGCATCTTACTCAGTCTTGTCAGGGCATTTTCAGTGCAGTGACTCAGGAGTCTGCACCTAAACTTAATGGTAATAATTTTTACTCATATAACATTCTGATGAAGTTTGTTGTTTCATCAAATGGATTCAGAACATAGCAAGAGTCCACAATTAGTGTAGGTTATATATAGGCTCCTTTAAGTGGTTTTTGGTTATGAAAGAGGAAAATATTTTGGAATCTAAGCCTAATTAAACAGATTAAGTTCCATCATATTGATATGGCATTTTTTTTTTCTTTGTAGTAGTAGTTATTCTAGTTTGAAGATAAATCTAGCTAACAGGGTTATTGCCTATATATTGCTGTTTGTGAAGAAGAGACTTAAACTTTACTACTTAACCAGTTAAAAACCTAATTAAGAAAATGTTAATTACTATAAAAACTTGTACAATATCACTTTAATATCTTTCCACATGCTGCGTATCAAAAGATAATATTAAAACAGTTAGCACCATTGCTTAGATATTATATTATTATATTTAGTCATCTAGATTTATAAGGAAAAAAAATAAGTACTGTAAATCCAAAATGAACAAGTAAAATGTGAAAGGGTGTTAAACATATTTTTACTGCAGTAGTTTGAGATGCAAATTTATCAATAGCTGATGGTAATACATTACCATACAGTAAATACGACTATTGATCATATTGTACTGTACACACTAAGCTTTTGAACTATGTATTTTACATTTTCAAATTATTATTCAATTAAATAATTTCTGATGTTAATCAATTGTCTGATCACTAACTCACTAGAATTATTTCACAATTGTTTGGATGTATTATCCTTCTGTCTGACTAGAAAGACATTTTTAAAGTCTCTAATAGTGCAGGATTAACTTCATGGATAAGTGAGCTAAACTAATTATCTTCATGTGAAAACTAGTAGGAATTTAAGAATAAGGAAATAATCAATGCAAATTAAATACTCTACTGCTAACACTTAAAACCAATGGAAACTACCAATGAGTTCCCAGATACACATATAAAATAAAAGATTTTAAATATACTGTGAAAGTGTTTCCTCTTTAAAAAGAGATCATCACTGGAATTGACTACTTGTAGCAAAGCGATCTTATAAAAACTACATACAGAGCAAAAACTACACACAATATAAAGCAACATAGTGTAATACATGCAATATAAACACCAATTTGTGTCAGGAAAAGTTTGTCATAAAGTGTCAAGACCCTGTTAAAACAAGATTCCCTTTTCTTCCAAAGAGGGTGACTCAATATTCTTCTTAAGATCCCCTGTAGTGAAGAGAATGCACACTTGTAAATAAAAGTGAGAGCGATCCCCTAATGGAATGGATCTCTTTGTCAGGCACATAAACATCACTATTCTCCTCTCAGATTGGGAGCTTTGATGTCACAGGGGTATTCCATTTAGAGGTGAAAGCATAAGGAAAAAGACTAACAATTGTGTAATAACATTTTTTTTTAATTCAAAAAGAAGCATGTACACCTAAACTCATTTAGCATACTGGAGTGTAAGTAAAAAGCACCGTAAGTCCAAAACACAAGTTCCGGAAGTCTGTGAAGATGTTTTAGGGTATTTTGAAGATTGTATAAAGTAGTTCACCTCCTCGTAGTGTGTGAATACCACAGTACATAAAACCAGCTTATGTGTTTTTATTCAAATGGACTCTTTTAATAGTGAATCTTGCTGTACTCTTTATATTTTTATCAACAGTCCAATTATAACTGTTTTTTAGTACACAAGGTCACCATCTCTAGAAACCAATAACTCCTGTTGTTCTTGCATTCCAGGGTATACAGAGAGTTGTTATGCATTAGACCACTCAAGCTCTGTGAAACATTTCCGTGTTCTAATGATACGTATAAATACAATTGTAACTGATATATTTAACCAAAAATACAATTAAAAGGAATTAGCTGCTAAAGTGCATTTTCTCTCATGACTCAGATTTCCTACAAACCTCTGGAAGAGAAAAATACAACAAACCATAAAACTAAATGCACATTAGAAATTCATACATATCATTTAATTCAAATCAATAGGAACTTCAGTTTGTTGTAGTCTTCTCTCTAAATCATTAGCACATCACCTCAATTTTATAACTTGAATGACCCTTAAAAATTAAATATGCCATTAACTGTACAATTTTGTACGTTTAAACAGCCAAGGTACTAAGTGGTAGAAAGAGTGTGTCAAAGCATACATCTTAGACATGATTATTTTGGCTATAAAGCCAAATGTAAGTGAGAGCTGAATGTAGATACTGAAGGAAATGGATGTAGACAGTAATAGGGATGTTGGAGCTCAGTGAAGTGGTTGTGGGTACTGAGTGGGATGGGTGTGCCCCATCCCAATCAGATCTTCAGTTAAATATACTGCATGTGCATATTCCAGTGAGCACACAAATCTGTGAACTAGCATCTCCAGTATTTTGTGAGTGAGAGGAATCTGTATTTTGCCATAGAGTGTGATGGAACTCTGTATCAGCTCTATTGAGTTTGAGTGTGTCACAACAATTTTCTGAAATGTTAGATCATGGAATATATATATATATATATATATATATATATATGTTTTCTTGATTACTTCAGTGAATTGGAATGTGAGACAAATGTCCATATCATTCTCCTTTTGTATGTTGCACAACTCATCAAGAATAGACCTATTCCCTCTCCATATATAAAGACTTGGTGCATATTGCTGTGCTTACTTCCTGTTTTAGGAGGAAAACATATTTTCTAAGAAGAGGGAAAAGAGGATGAGTATGTAAGCACCTAAAAAAAAAGCAAAAGAATGCCCTTGAAATGTGAAAATTAAGGAAAAAATATAATTTAAGTTACTAGACTATTAACTGCTTCAGGAATGTAATTATTGAAAAAAGAATACCCTTACGTAAACCTTAACTCGATTTGATGTTTTATAGACCTGCAACATTTGTAAGAAAATTGTCAGTTAGAAAATGAAATGTAAAATGTAAATGTAAAAATTAAAATCTACATTTTTTCCCAGAACAGTTGAAAGTTACTGTGTGTCAAATAATAACAAAAAAGTTCATAGAAAAAATAAAATTGGACTAGAAAAGAAAATACGACAATTCAATCCCTTAAAGAAGATGAATTATTTGTAATAAAAACCAGCAGATGTAGGGTGAGCAGTTGAAGTTATGAACAAAGATAACCATACTAAGTCATGCAAACAACTAAATGATGGGGGTATCTTTATAAAATTGAGGTGTGATCCTACATACCAAATTACATCCAATTTAGCTATCTTAGTAAAGGGAGCTTTAGAAAAATGTATAATAACAAAACTAGAATACAAAATTCTAAGGACAGAAATATACAATGTTCACACTATGTACATATTCCCTAAAATCCCAAAGGATGAATGTAATCCAAGTGGAAGGCTAATAATAATAATAGTAATAATAATAATAATAATAATAATAATAATAATATCAATAATAATAATAATAATAATAATAATAATAATTGACAGTCTAACTTCAAATATGTGGACATTAGTTGGCTACCATCTACAAACCCCTGTGGTAGAAAATAAATCATATGTTAAAGACACTGGCAACTTTTTTTAATTAAATAAAAAGATGAAAGTGGGATGAATACTGTTTTTTTAATGTCAGCAGGTATGAGTGTGCTTATATAGAATAATTTCTTCAGAAAAAGCTATAGAAGCAATTACTTTATTTTTAGACTAAAAACAATGTAATAATAACTGTAAGATATAGAATGTTGTTTGTTCAACAATATTATTTTATTTTAATAGGTCAATTTTTTAAATAGTTATAAGGCACAGTGATGGGAACCAGGTTTGTCCCATGGTATGCCATTTTATGACATTTTCGGAATTTTACATTTAATAAACAAAACATTTATTTTTAAGAGTGTAGATGCAAAACGATTTATCTAGGAGAAACAACTAGACAGTTAAAAGTTCACTTAGAAAATATACATACAAAATTTACAAAGATTTACTACTGTAACATATTTTGTCTACCCATTTTAAAAATGCAGATAATTGTAATTTTTGGGGCATCCAAGTTATAAAACAGATGTGGCATGCTAATAAATTTGAGAACAGTCTAGCACAAGCTGAAATTTAATAGGTCTTAAAACTTAACACACTAGCTCCTTTATGTTTTAATACAGAGTTTGATAAAATATATTTTTTTATGAATGGCTAATGTTTTTTTAAATTCTGTCACATGCTGGGTTTTTCTTTTCCCAGGGTTTTAAAGAAATTGAGTCATGGGAGAAAATGTATGTTCTCTACATTTTCTGTAAAGAGCAAAATGTGTCAAATAAGTTGTAATGCTAAAATTAAATCACATCTTTTGCAGAGTGAATACAGCCATGCACTCCCTTCTGCAAAGCACAAAAAGCTCCTAAAATGCACATTTTTTTCTTTACTTTATCTCATTTTAATATTATTATTTTGCTCCATAAAGCCAGGTATACACCTACAGTACTTCATATATTGCATAGAATACACTTAATCTGCACAACAGCACTCATCACCTAGGGCAACATTTAGGTCATCCTCAAATACTGTCAATGCACTTCCATAAATACATTTTCAGCTGTGTCTATACCATTTTGCACTTCATAAATATTTAATAATAATTCTTCAATTGTATGTAAATGAAATCCTAAGTATGTCTATAATTTTTTTAAACAATTTTAAATTTAGTACCATACACATAAAGCAAATAAAGTCCAGTTATGTACAATAAAACATGTGTTATATGTATAGATCATTTAACTAAATTGACTATATCACTTCAGGTAAATATAAGAAAACTATGGATTACTAGGGATTTTAAACATTTGTTTATGATATTTGCTTCAAGTTTCTACTGTTTACAAGTTTATATCATTACATTACAGCAACCCTGTGTTACAGGGTACAGGAAAAAGTCTTAACAGAACCACGGACAGCAACTTTAATGTATCTCAGAGCCTTAATGATGCATTTCAAAATCATACATTTGGAGGGTCCTATGAAAATTCCAAGGATTACTTTGGGGATGCAATTAAAATGCCTAAACTTAGCATTAGGTACAAGGGAGGAAGGGTTAGGTTTAAGCACATAGAAGGGGAGGTTAGGGTTAGGCACCAAGTGGGAAGGGTTAGGTTTAGGCAATGAGTAAGGGAGGGTTAGGATTAGGCACCACCCAGGAGCATTAGGGTTAGGCACCACCAGGGAGGGTTAGGTAGCCACAAGGGAGGGTTAAGGTAGGGGGTAGGGGAGGGTTAGGCTACCTTTGTAGGGGCTGTCGGGAGTCTATTGGTTGGGATGCCGTTGTCTGTATTATAACCATCAGCATCTTGTCCATCTGGGAATCATACGGGACCCTTACATTGGTGTGCTTTTATTATTTCCTCATTCATCAGTTTAACTTAGCTTAAACTCACATCTCTCTTTCTAGCAATTTCTTTTTATAAGCTTCTAATGGAAATATTTAGATATAAATGCATAATAAAATGTTTAATGAAGGACTTTACCTGAAGTTTGGAATATGGCCTAGTATTAGTGATATTTTTTATTTTATATGATGTGCTTTATATTTTCCTATGTAATTAAAAATCATTGTAACTTTTCATTACCTGGTGTCAACTATACACCCTATAATTTTCTTCACTAATCAATTAAAGCTCAGAATTAATCATCATTTTAAGAAGTTATGCTTATTTCAGCCAGGGCTGGCAACAGAAAAGAAAGGGAAACATAGACTGGTGGGTCAGGGAGAGAGAGAGAGAGGGTTTCATGGAAAAAGATGAAATGAGAGTCAGAGGGGGATAGCAAGAGAGAGGTTATAATGGATAGAGAGAGAGGAGAAAGAGAGGGTGTCATGAAAAAAAGATAAAGCAATGAGAGAGAGAGGAGAGAGAAAGGGTATAAGGGAGAGAGCAAAAGTGGGTGTCAGAGAGAGAGAATGGGAGGTGCAAGTTGAGTTGGGAGAGAGAGAGTGTCAGGGAGAGAGAGGGGAGCAAGATAGAGAGAAAGAGTATCAGGGAAAGAAAGAAAGATGGAAAGGGAGAGACAGACAGTGTCAGGTAGAGAAAAAGAGACAATGTCAGGTAAAGAGAGTCAGGGAGATAGACAGTGTCAGGGAGAGAAAGAGAGAGGAGAGAGACAGTGGGTCTAATTCAGAGTTGATCGCAGCAGCAAATTTGTTAGCAGTTTGGCAAAACCATGTGCACTGCAGGAGGGGCAGATATAATATGTGCAGAGAGAGTTAGATTTGGGTGGGGTGTTTTCAATGTTCAATCTGAAATCTAAATTGCAGTATAAAAATAAAGCAACCAGCATTTACCCTACACGGAAACCAAATAACCAACCCAAATCTAACTCTCTCTGCAAATGTTATATCTGCCACACCTGCAGTGCACATGGTTTTGCCCAACAGCTAACAAATTTACTGCTGCAATCAACTCTGAATTACCCCCAGTGTCAGGTAGAAAGACCATATCAGAGAGTGAGAGAGGGACAGAGAATGTCAGGGAGAGAGAGACCGTGTCAGTGAGATGGAGAGAGAAAAAAAGGAAGTGTCAGAGAGGGGAAGAGAGTGTCAGGGACAGAGAGGGAGAGAGACAAAGTCAGAGAGAGAGGGAGAGAGTGTCAGGGAGAGAAAGACAGTATCCGGGAGAGAAAGATAGTGTCAGGGAGAGAGAGACTGTCATGGGATAGAAAGATACTGTTAGAGAGAGAGAGAGGAGCAAGTGGAGAGAAAGAGAGTTAGGGAAAGAAAGATACAGCAAAGGTCTCATGAAGCCAAGCAACATTTCAGCATTATGCTCTGACCCTAAACACCCATGAATCACGGCACAGCTCTGCTAATGAAGGGGAGGGGGTTGTGGAGTGGCTTGATTATAGGATACTAGCAGCTGCAGAATAGTTTCTGGACTTTGGGGCCCCTCAGGACCTCTGAGTCCGGGACTGGAGTACCTTTTGTACCCCCCTGTCACTGGCCTGATTTCAGCTCTGATTAAATATGCAAAATTATTAAGAATGTATGGAGATTGTACTAAAAATCAACCTGAAGTGTGAGGTGTTCTTTGATTTTTAAGCAGCAATATCACTTACAAAGTGAATTTATTTACTATAAAGTGGTCAACAATATGAACTCACACATAACAGATACATCATGGACAGTTAAAATATACAGTATGTCTAACTATGAACATATGCTCTGGAGTTTGGTGCCAAAAGATATATACATTTGTGTAACCCAATTGATAAGTGCTGCAAAGTATGTTATGTTAAGAGAATAATTAAATAAATAAACTGGATGGTATGGAATGATATTGCATGTGTCATTAAATGTCATTAAATGTACTGCACACATTATGGTTGATTATGGGAGGTATTTCCTCACTTGTTTTCACTTGCACATCTTTGGGGTGTGAGAAAAAATTAGCAAGGTAACATCCCTAGATAACCTGCATTATAGTAACGTGAGGTTCAGACAGGTATGCAATGCTGGTTAAATCTGCACCTGGCAGTCTTTATTGCATTGCTAGCACTTCTCATTAATGCAAAAATACATTAGTATGAAACTTTTCACTGTTAGTTTGCTCTGCTGTTTAATATATAGCAAAAAACTGGAAGAAAGAAGAAAAAGGCTAAATGATTTTTCTGGTTGATTTTTTTTCATTTCAATCCCTTTATTGATAGATACAGTAACTCTACCTTCCAAAAGGAGCTTACCATATATATGGTTACCACACCTTTATCCCCACCTTACCACACCTTTATCCCCACCCCACACATGCAAGCAAATATGTCCTCTATCGCCTATACAAAAATATCATTATTTTGCAGATGTAGCCATAGGCAGATTGGGATGGAAAACCAGGCTGGGTATTTTACGGAAGCAGCCCTAATGGGGGAGCAGTCTGATGAGGGGGTGGGGTCTGTTAAGGGGGGATGGATCCCTCCTTATAGAGCCTGATTGTACGCAAATGTGGCCTTGCATTTTTTGCTGCAAGCTATGGGTGGATTGGAATCTAAAAGTGGCCATGTAATATTTTGTAGAAGGGGCCTGACATAGGCAGCACAAGAGATATAACATACCGTGTAGCCATGGCAGCATCACTGGATGGCAGCGTGCCTGGCTGTGACTATTCTCAGGTGGCAATCACTCTATAAATTCCTAAATGACACATACATTACACACATACATACAGTACATACATATGCACACATGCATTGGGTATGGGTGACCGGTGGTAGGGATCCCAGCGGTCAGCATACCAAAGCCGAGATCCTGGCCGCCACAGTGCTGGCAGGGGGGGCTAGCACATTGAAGCCCCTTGCAGGCTCAGTGGCTCACTGCACTAGCACAGGTTCTATTCTTACTCTATGGGTGTCAATGACACCCACAAGTGGGAATAGTCCTCGTCCCACTGCTTGCATTCTGGCTGCTGGGATCCCAGTGTCGGTATGCTGACTACTGAGATCCCGAACACCACAATGGTGACTACATCCCCCACACACACATGTATATGTTACACATTAAACACACACACATAAACACACACACTAATTGTGCAGCAGCTGTGGCCCAGGTCACAGATATATGCAGGACAAGGCACCATGTCAATAGGCCCCTCCCTCTAGTGGAAAAATTATGTGATTCGAGGGTCTGCCGAGAGGGGATGGTCCCAAAAAGATGCAATGCGAATAGAATGATATAACATTGGTGCTGCCCCCTTCCCATTGACCCACGAATGGAGGGAACAGGGCATAAAAAATGTTTGGGGGAGGGGGTTCTGGGTACTCAGAAACCCCACCTGTCTGTGGCACTGTAAAATAAGATAAAATGTAGCACAATCCTGACATTTGAGCTTAAATACTTGTGTGTTACTCTTTGCAAATTCTATCATACATTTAAATATAGTTGATTAACAGAAAGGAGAGTAATTTAGCAACTTAAAAATAGATCACATATATTAAATTTAAAAGGATTACTAGTGTCCCAAAGTTCAGGAAGGATAGTGTTAGCACAATATATAAAAATAAAACACAGTATTCACTGTTTCCCACATTCAGCTGTAAAAATATGCAGTTTCGTATGTTTCCAATTATTTTGTGTGATAGCTATAGTAACAAAGACAGCAAGAGTTTAAAACAGTGGAAATCAATATGGGTAAAAAGTGTATCATGCTTTGGAAATCATATTTCTTTAGCAAATTTTTCCAAGCAAATGCTGCTATGTGCATTAAAAAAATATATAAAATATTGAGACGAAAGAAAGAAGTTGATATGTTTTATCCCTCCTATTAATTGAACCACTCTTAAGCTGTGTTCACTCTTGCCAAAAACTTTTTCTTTAATTCTGGAAAATCATCTCATACAACCATCATAATGTTACACTTTGTAGCCAAAAAATCTGTTTTGACTTTGGATTATATTACTCATTTTTCCTATGGTGTGTAAACTTGGCATACACCATGTGTGTTGATGCAGGAGGTCATCTACTCTAGCAACAGTTTGTTCTAAAATGAAAGTCTTAAGACTTCTTGAAAAGTTATAGGAAATTAAAAAATTGAACTACTCAATAGATAATAAAACACAGACATTTGTATATGATTGATAGAAAAACATAAAATTAAAATGGAAGTGTTTATAGAATGCATTACTAACTCTAGAAATGATTTAAATAGATGTTAAATATTAATTTGATTTGTATTGAATTTTAGTGTTTTCTTTTATAGAGAAATTATTTTTAAATATTTAATTTAATTAAAATTTACAAACAAGTCTGCTCTTTTCTGTGGTGGCAGGATTCAGTAATTAAGACTTTGAAAAATTTGAAAAGAAAATGACATATGGAAAAATGCTAGTAATCATATAATTTATCTGACATGGCAACACTTAGGGACATTTAGAATGAAAGAAAAAAAAAGATTAAACATCAAATTTGTCAGTGAAAGGTTGAAGAACTGGAATACAGGCTTACCATCACCTCTGAAGCAATTGGAGATAATTACCCGTTGCTCATGTGCTAAAGAAACTACTCCAGTGACTTTTTTTTGGTCCATTTAAATATAAGATACCATATTGACACCTGCCACACTGGTTTTGCCACACTAGTTCTTTTTTGTATGATGCTGTAAAAATATTAAAACCATCTTAGCAAAATATATTTTCTTGCTCGTCCAGTAGCTCTCCTTTCACATAATCCAAATTGGCTTTATTTAAAAAAATGTTTTGCAACATTTGTATATAAAACTGTTGATTTTCTAAAGTATTTTTTTTTTTACCAGGAAAAAAGGTAACTCTCTAGAGCAGGCATTCCCAACCACGGTCCTCAAGGCACACTAACAGTGCAGGTTTTAGTGATATCCAGTCTTCAGCACAGGTCACTTAATTAGTATCTCAGTTATTTTGATATAACCATTTGTGCTGCAGCCTGGATATCACTAAAACCTGCACTGTTGGTGTGCCTTGAGGACCATGGTTGGGAATTCCTGCTCTAGAGGTAAAGCCTTTGGCACAAGTCATTATACAGCATTTTGTTATCAGTAGTATAAGCATAAAAGATAATGCAAAAGATTACAATGGGTTTAAACATGTCACATACATAAATATTCCAATATTATTGTAACAAATGCAAAAATATGAAATTTAGAACTGAATGCTGAAAACTTTGTATACGATCAAAATACTGCACTTTACACATTAGTCTACCATAAACAGCAATTGGTTTTATTTCCTTTGGATATATACATGTGCCCATATCATGCAGAATTGTTGAGAAATCTGTAAACTTGGGAGATTGCAAAATAAAGCCGGTTGGCATGGACAAAGCCAGGAAATATTGATTCTTACCCAGACATTCACCATTTATTATCCTCAAGCCAATTAATATTATTCTACCACAGTAAGACAATATATGGAGTGCTCCTGCAGGATACTGGTCAGCAATGACTGTTCCACTTTTATATTCTGAGAGTGTCATTGACTCTGATATAGAGAGATATGAGACCCCTCCAGCAAGGATAAGAGCTAAAAAATAGGAAATGATTACAATAATGTTCTTAATTAGCAAGGTCAAAGGAATGAATATGAATATTAAGGTAAATAAAATACTGTAGGTTAATAAATATTAATAAAAAGCAAACAACTTGGTGATAAATTATATATGTGCTACTTATTACTGGCAGACAGTACATATATTTCTATTAAGTATATGTCTAATAAACAAGTCAGACCACTAGAACCTTATAGAGTCCAGACATAGAATAGCATAATACTGTAAATGTTCATTTTTATCAAGTTGTTGAGTATGTTATAATAATAGTATAAATATTTTGTGGTTTTAGTGCATACAAGTTGAAACAGCCCACTTATCTCTCCTGTAATTTTAGGGTAGATTGTAGTGCAGTAAAGTAGTGTTTTCCAAAGAATGGAGGTAGAGTCTAGGGGGTATATTTACTTTAGGTTAGTATTTATCAATCTAAATCAATGTTTTGTTTCAGGGGCTACAACACACATTTACTAATATTTAAACATAAAAATAAGACAGTGTCTGTTAATAAATGTGTATTTTAGCCCCTGTAACATAATATCAATATAGATTGTCTTAAAATGTATAAAAATGTATTAAAGTGACCTTTAGTAAATATACACCTGTGTCTTTCCCTGTAATATTAGTTCACTATAAGCCTTCCTGTGGATCAGGTAATGGTGGACTCTACACTTCACACAGTCACACTTCACTCTTCCTACTATGATGTCAAACCATATTATCTATATCTGTTTAATTCTTACTTCATTTTTGTTAATTTTTATGTTTTCAAGGTATTTTTTAGGTACCTTTTCTATAAGCTCTACTTATCTAATTATTTTTTCCTCATATATTGCATTTTGAAATCCTACTTCTGTTGTTTACCTCTTTTCCAAACTTATTTCACCATCTATGCTTATACCACAATTTAACTGGTCTTTTCTACTGAACTACACATCATCTTCTACTTATAATCCCTTTCTATTATCTTTGCTCTTACTTGCCATCTCTCTATGGTCCTTTGTTTGAATTTCAGTGTCATTGTGTTCTCCAATTCAGGCTTATTTTCTCATATCTTTCCTCTCTTGCTTGTTTTATTCCTGTCTCTTCATTATTCCCCCTTATGCTTGCTCTCTCTATGCCACCACTTTATTTACCTTCCAGTCTCACTCTACTCTCCCAGCATTTACTGCTGGTTCTTTATATGGCTGCACAGCATTGTAAATTATTGCTCTTGCAAAAGAACCTCACACACCCTCTTTGAATGGTTCTCACTTGGGACTGGTTAAGACCACTGTATTTTGCTTGATCACAGGCACCACTACAGTAAATATAGATGCAGTATAAATAACATGAAAAAATCTGAATGTTTAAAAAAAAATCTTGCTGGCAAAAAGTTTCTCAAATGGCTTTAGTAACTAGTACCAATAAATATTGAATGTATTTAAGGGAAATATGGTAATCTAAGAAAAGTTGTTCTGCAAAGGTATGCAGTGTATCCTAAGTACAGTGATTTAGAAAAGTAAATGGTTAACTACAGTATGAATAACAATACATTTCTTGTAAATATACAGTGTATATTTATATAGTCACATTTATACTCAATAATATAATTTGTCAATTGATTCGTTATTCCTTTTTTATGTTAATGTATATATTTATTTGAATTACTTTTATGCAACGGTAGTGGACTTTTATTTTTGAATTGTTTTCTTTTTTTGTATACTTTAGTCCAAATTGTTATAGTTTGGGTGACAATATACAGCACTTCTAAAACTGACTTCTGGAACTGAAATTTTACTTAAAGTTTGATGTCCTTGGTTTAATCAGTGGTTTGAGGGAGAAGTCAAAGAATGAAAATTACAATAAAGGTTTATGGTTTCACAAAATTATTTTGCTAGTTTTATCCCATTTTAAAATGGGGTTTTGATTAATAACCATACTTTTTAGCTCTCATAAACCAGAGGGCTTTCAATGTCTATTATACTAAAATGATGAAAATGATTTTTTTTAAGTCAGAGCATAAGATAAAAAGCAGTTAAGGTTTTAGATAACCAAAATTATATCCTTGCATGCAATCTTATTATATTATTATTATTATTATTATTATTGTTATTATTATTATTATTATTGTTATTATTATTATTATTATTATTATTATTATTATTATGAACAAGCTAATTAGTTAGTAAAACTACAAATACAATAAATATTCAGTTTTAATGATTCATACAACTTGCACAAAATCTAAAGAGTCCCAGTCCTCATAATTTGATTGTGAACCTAGCAAAAGCATCTATCACATACACTAGAAAGTATGCAAGTACAGATGTGTCCTTATATACTATTGCTGCGGTCATGCCAAACAGCTCATGTAGGCATACCAGGTCCCATGTTTTCTAGCACCGGGCATCATTTCCACTTCTTTGTTAACCAATACTTTGTCTTAGTCCTATTAAAATAATACTTAAAATCTGGAGTATATGCTGACTTGGGTGTATGTTGTTTAACATAGAAACTGGAAACAAAAATTGTATCAGTTGCGAGATCTTGATTGCTGGTTAAATACATATTGATGATCTTGACAATCAGGAATACAAGCTAGTTATTTTTAATTGGATGATTGTGGATTGGCATGTCCAGCTGATAGTGATTATTTTTTTTGCTTGTGGCTACTGTATATTATATGATTTAACAGATGTTTGTCATATTGCCACAGGAGAGGAATGTTGTTGATTTTTCATTACACTGAATGATGACTCCCAAAAATTTTCTATTTAAGATATTTGTGTTGCAATCATGTTTTGCTAGGTTTATGTGTCTACGGTTAGTGTACATATTTAAATTAGTAGTGTTAACATATTTTGCACTCTCTTGAAATTGTGTCCATTTTTTCCCCTCAGATCTTTTTGTGCTTTGGAATTCAAACATGCCAGGATTCCTAAAAATACAGAAATATACTACCAACAGGTGTAATTCCAATAAAGGAATGATTAAACAGTTTAGATAAAAAGTAAAAAAAAAAAAAATATTTATTATGCATTCAACAAAAAAGAGTGGATTCCTATAAGCAATTTATTTTTGAATTTTTTTTATATGATTCTCTGTGATTTTAATTGGCATACAAACCTTACAATATGTAATGTTTCTATTGCAATTGTATCATATGTTTTTGTGTGTGAAATAATGTACCAATGTAAATGCTTTTTAGTTAGAAAACAGCTTTTTTTAATATACTGTATTAACCTGATTTTTTGTAATGTTTTAAATATTTTCCTTTTTTGACATTTAGTATGAATTTAAAATGGGTTATGGATCAATGGGTCGACAGTCAGAAGGTCAACAATGTCTAGATTGACACCAAATGCTCCACAGGCACAAGGTCACCATGGTCAAAATGTCTATAGGGTCATCAGGTCGACATGGAAATGGTCGACACATGAAAATGTCAAAATGTCTTTTTACATTTTTTTGGTGTCAAAATGTTCCTTTTAGCATGTGGACCTCCAGTTAGTGCCCTGCTTTGCTAGCCATGCTCTGGGTAAGGTTGCTTTTCCCAATTAATTCCACGTGAATGGTAAACAATAAAAAAGTCCTGAAAATTAAAAAAAACAAAACCTCATGTCAACCTTTTCATGTGTCGACCATTGTCAGGTTGACCTTTTGACCATGTCAACCATATGCATGGTGACCTATTGCTTATTGATCGTTTCACTGTCTACCTATCATCTGGATACCATAACAATGTCATCGCCACTGCCTCCAGTAGCAAAAGTACATTTAGTATGCGTACAGGTCATGTGTAAATTTTCTTGAGATATGAACAAACGGAAAAAAAACAACTGCGCTTACATAAAAATTCACAATTTTATATTTGTTAAAACCATTATACAGACATAAATACAAATAAAAAATGAAATGAATAGCAATGATCATGCAAAAAAAGAAAACATACTAAAAACTGAGCCTTAATAAGCCAATATCTGATTTGCAATTAGTCTCTCTCAGGGCAGTCTTTGTTCAGATGCTGGTTAAGCACCTATTGCTGGTATGAAAAGAAAAGGTCCTGCAGAGCATACGTATGCATATCATTTGAAAGTGTCCAGTCTGAAGATGTATAGTTACCAAGTCCCTGGTGGTGTTTTGGCCAGGTATTCCACCTAGCGAGGTTCCAGAGTATCTTCTCTTATCCAACGCAATAGCAGTGGTGGTTCTCCCTTAATTCATTACCACAAATGAGGAACTGGAATCTCCTGATGTGCAATAAGCCTGTGCACCGTCCTGCAGAATTCCTCAGCAATGCCTGGTCAGAGATGTGGCACTTTAGCGCATTTCGCTGTTACTTGGCAGCTTTATCAAAGGACGACCTTTGATAAAGCTGCCAAGTGACAGTTTATAGCACATCAGGAGATTCCAGTCCCTCATTTGTGGTAATTAATTAAGGGAGAACCACCACTGCTATTGCGTTGGATATGAGAAGATACTCTGGAACCTCGCTAGGTGGAATACCCGGCCAAAACACCACCAGGGACTTGGTAACTATACATCTTCAGCCTGGACACTTTCAAATTATATGCATACATATGCTCTGCATGACCTTTTCTTTTCATACCAGCAATAGGTGATTATGCCAGCATCTGCACAAAGACTGCCTTGAGAGAGACTAATTGCAAATCAGAGATTGGCTTATTAAGGCTCAGTTTTTAATATGTTTTCTTTTTTTGCATGATCATTGCTATTCATTTCATTTTTTATTTGTATTTATGTCTGTATAATGGTTTTAACAAATATAAAATTGTGAATTTGTATGTAAGTGCAGTTGTTGTTTTTTTGTTTGTTCATATTTTATGATATTGGGGTGACCAACTATCACCTCTTCCAACAGCAGCTTAGAGAACCAGCCCGGTTGCAGTGCCTGTCTTTTTACCGTTTATGGTAAAGCAAATTTTCTTGAGATGCCTATCACAGAAGTGTCAATCTGGAACTTACAATAATCCAGGCTATATGTGATGTATCTCTTCCCATATGTAGCATTGTTGTCAAATGTACTGGTAGTTGTCATTACTTATTTATTATAAAGCAATCAGTAAAATAATATAGATAACAATAAAGGGTATTGTAAGTTAGCACATATTTTAGGTTCTACTTTATATTTTATTAGAAATTAGTGAAAATATTTGGAACTATACTCTAAGTAGAAATGGTCATAGCACACTAAATTAGCCACAATGTTGCATGTATTTTAGTCTAATTTTCACAATACTCAAAAATGTATCTAATGATGTTGCTTTTGCAAAACAATATCATTTTCCATCTCTAAAACTACATATTCAGAGACTTTAGAGTGTTCATAATAAAATACTATTGAAGCATGCTGTGCACACTCATTTTTTACTACATTCTATTTCTTCTACTTGCAGCAGTGTATTGTTCTACTGCCAACAGCTTTCTAATAAACCAAAATAAAATCATGCAGTTGCAAATGTAGCAGCCCATATTTCCTATAAAGCAATATGAGCACACCAGTACTTTGTTGCCCCCAAGTCTTGTGTGCAATAGTGTAGATGTATATGAATAGCCTCAGCTACTGCATTAACATGCAGTTAATTACCATGGAATTTAACCTGTCCCTCACTATTAAAATGTTACCAAATAAAACAAGAACAACATAATGCTTTTTTGAATGGATTTTCACATTTTTTGCAGCCTCGATTTCAGTAGAGACTGCTGAATCATATTGCGAAGCTAGGTCACACAGCTCATCATGCAGTGTTAGTGTGGACATACCATTCTACTAAAGATAAAATACATGAAACTCAAAATACATATGTATAGTGCACCTGTATAGTGCACCTGTACATGCACATTTTACTGTGTAAGTTTGGGTCAAATTTGTACATTGTACGTCAGGTTCAGAAACCATACTGCTCACAGAAGGAGTCTTTATAGACATAGACATAGACATAGACATAGAATTTGATGGCAATTGGCCCATCTTGTCTGCCCTTTATACCACTTTTTTAAGCTCAAACCTTATTTGATCTTCATTTCTAAGGATATCCTTATGTCTATCCCATGCATGTTTAAGTCGCTCTACTGTCTTAGCCTTTACCACCACTTAAGGGAGGCTATTCCACTTGTCCACTACCATTTCTGTGAATAAATTTTATCTCAAATTTCCCCTGAACCTACCTCCTTCCAGTTTCAGTGCATGTCCTTGTGTTCTAATACTTCTCTTCATTTGAAGAATGTTTCCCTCCTGGACTTTGTTAAAACCCTTGGTATATTTGAAAGTTACATAGAAACATAGAATTTGACGACAAATAAGAACCACTTGGCCCATCTAGTCTGCCCATTGTTTTACCATAGTTTTATCTTAAACCTTATTTGAGCTTTATTTCTTTGTAAGGATATCCTTATGTCTATCCCATGCATGTTTAAATTGCTCTACTGTTTCAGCCTCTGCCACCTCTGATGGGAGGCTATTCCACTTGTCCACTACCCTTTCTGTGAAGTAATATTTCCTCAATTTTCCCCTGATCCTACCTCCCTTCAGTTTCAGTGCATGTCCTCATGTTCTGAACTTCTCTTCATTTGGAGAATGTTCCCCTCCTGGACTTTGTAAAAACCCTTGGTATATTTTAAAGTTTCTATCATGTCACTTTCCCTTCTCTGCTCCAAACTATACATAATGAGATTTTTTAGTCTTTCTGGGTATGTTCTCTTATGTAGGCCATGCACCATTTTAGTTGCCCTTCTTTGTACAGTATCTAATGTATTAATATCCTTCTGTAGATATGATCTCCAGAATTTAACACTGTATTCTAGATGAAGCCATACCAATGACCTATACAGTGGCATTATTGCTTTTTTCTTTCTTTCTTTCTTTCTTTCTTTCTTTCTTTCTTTCTTTCTTTCTTTCTTTCTTTCTTTCTTTCTTTCTTTCTTTTCTCTGATTCCTCTCCCTACTTTATGTAACCAAGCATCTGACTAGCCTTCCTCATTGCTTTGTTACTTTGCTTACCTGCCTCTAAGTCACCTGAAATACTGACTACTAGATGCCTTTCCTCCACAGTAGTTTCCAGCATAGTGCCATTAATACTATAGTTAACCTTTGGATTTTTGAGGCACAAGTGCATGATTTTGCATTTTTTGGCATTAAACTGTAATTGCCACACTTTCTAGGGGTCTTATACATTTCAAAAATATTTTAAGTTCCCATACATTTGTGTATACTTGCATATATATAGTTGTGACTATAATTAGTTGTATTTCTATGTAAAGGAATTGTTGATTTTTAGTCTTAGTGTCCCTTCAGACATAATTGACATCTCAAAAGTATTGATAGTTATAACTTATAAATATAATATTTTTTATTATTCTAGTCACTTTTATAGCTAGAACTCGCCAAATTTCCATGCTCAGCTTTCATTAATGCTCACATGAACCATGGGGTACATATACTGCATGTGTTTAAATCTGGCTCTGATACTAGCCATTGCCTCCCCAGCCATTGACCTAACCCCACTTCACTGTCTATTAAGTGTCTTTCTGATATAGAAGAAAGCAGCAGTAAGCAATCCAATCATCTATATACTGTGTGCATTTTATCTCCACTGAGCAATTTTTATTAAGGCTGTATGTAGTTTAGGTGTATATTTTTATTTCCTTTTATTTGCAGTATTATAGTTGTAATTAATTTATAAGTACAGGTAAATTATATAGCTTTGCTCACATTTATTGTAATTCACAGAAAATCCACATAATACAATATTATATAATGGGGGTAATTCCAAGTTGATCGCAGCAGGAATCTTGTTAGCAGTTGGGCAAAACCATGGGGGTAATTCTGAGTTGATCACAGCAGCAAGTTTGTTAGCAATTGGGCAAAACCATGTGCACTGCAGGGGGGGGGGCAGATATAACATTTGCAGAGAGAGTTAGATTTGGGTGGGTTAATTCGTTTCTGTGCAGGGTAAATACTGGCTGCTTTATGTTTACTCTGCAATTTAGATTTCAATTTGAATACAACCCACCCAAAACTAACTCTCTCTGCACATGTTATATCTGTCCCCCCTGCAGTGCACATGGTTTTGCCCAACTGCTAACAAATTTGCTGCTGCGATCAACTCAGAATTAGGCCCCATGTGCACTGCAGGGGAGGCAGATTTAACATGTGCAGAAAGAGTTAGATTTGGGTGTGGTGTGTTCAATCTGCAATCTAATTTTCAGTGTAAAAATAAAGCAGCCAGTATTTACCGTGCACAGAAATAAAATAACTCACCCAAATCTAACTCTTTCTGCACATGTTATATCTGCCTCCCCTGCAGTGCACATGGTTTTGCCCAACTGCTAACAAAATTCCTGCTGCGATCAACTTGGAATTACCCCCATACTCTGTTCCCGTCTGTGTTTAACGTCTGATATGTTCTTCACACATCTAAGCATATATCATTACCAATATATGCCCACCTCTAAATAATTCCAACTTCACTTTAACATTATTTTTATTGTGTATTAGGCTGTCATTATAAAGAGGATGCACTATATCATACTTTTGGCTGGAATTGTGAAATGTATATTATGCATGATATTTTGATAAAATGTTATTATGTTATTTTAATGACATTGGTGCCTAAGGTTGTAAGGTTGTTAATAGAGTGCATGTGGAAAAGGAATATGTAATTAATTATTTTGATTGATCAAGTTTTTTTAAAAATACAGCTCCCAAATCCTTTTAGATTTACAAAGATTTCACTGTCCACCAACACTGTAGTATATATTACTCATGCACAAACATTTAAATATAGCATTTCTAAGGAATGCATTTAAATAGATACTTTAAATGACCTGGTGAAGCCTTACAGAAAAAAACAGTTACCCATTTACAAAATATGCCAATACCATATGATAATGGAATTGACCTAGATAGTTTCTAATAGTAACTGCAAAAGAACATGCTCAATTTCTTTTGTACCCACTTTTAATTGCTATCCACAAAGGTCAATTCTATTAACTAGAGGAATTGACAGTATGTAGCTCTAACTTTGCTTCAGCACATAATGTATTTTTCTAAACATACTGCATTGATATTTTTATTGAACTAAAACAATTGGTAACATATAAATTGCAATACATGGTGTCATTGAGTTTGCAGTAACATGCTTGCTCTTTTGTGGACTAAAATAGGAAAGATGTAGCATTTGAAAACACTCACATTGTGCATTACCTTTTTATTAATGAAGTAGAAACTGTTCAAAAAATAAAAGTACAGTTTAAGAAGATGTAACAGAGACACGCTTCTTTATTCATCTCCATTATTTATTTGTTGAGCTACTCAGAGCCGGCCTTAGGCATAGGCAAACTAGGCAAATGCATAGGGCATTTGGTGTGCCTAGGTGCACACACAGTTTCTGCTGATTAAAATGATATGTAACATGTCTATATTCTGTGAGTGACTGCGGCTGTATCTGCATACAAAATGCTACATTACAGTGTATTCATGGAAATCACTGTAACATAGTATTTCATATGTAGATAGTCACAGTCGCACACAGAATATAGGCATGCCACAAATCAGTTTAATCAGCAGAAGCTGCTTGTGCATGCTGGCCACATAGTAATACAAATAAGACACATTTTCATCAAAAAAAGGTGCCCGACATTAACAGAGCTGCCAGCTGACTCATGCCAGGCATCTCCTGCTGCATGGCATATTGAGGCAAGATGTATGAAGACACATCTGTATCAAAGCAGAGGCAGAGGTCACAGTGTTTGTGGCCATGTGATTGCTGGGTGCAAATGGGTTGGTTGTGTAGTAGTGTTTTGCATATGTGTAAGGGGCATTATGTGTGCCTTATATATAAATGCATTAATAATGTATGGCATATGTGTAAGGGGCACTATGTGTGTCATTATGTGCATAAGTGCACTAATAATGTGCAGCATATGTAAAAAGGACATTATGTGTGTCATTATGTGTATAATGGCATTAATAATGTGCAACATATGTGTAAGGGACATTATGTGTATAAGGGCATGAATAAAGGTTGGCATAATATGTAAGGTGCATTATGTTTATAAGGACATTAATAATGTGTATCATATGTGTAAGGGGCATTACTGTGTGATATTATGTGTACATGCATTACTAATGTGTGGCATTATGTGTATAAGGTGCTCTACTGTGTGGCGTAACGTATAGAAAGGGCACTACTGTGTGGTCTAATATGAATAAAGAGCAATATGGTGTGGTGTAATGGGAAAAAGGAGCACTTCATTTTGATGTAATGTGAATAAGGGGCACTACTGTGAGGAGTAACGTTTATAAGGTAAAGTGGTACTACTGTGCGATGTAACGTGAATTAAGGACTCTATTACATGATAAAATGTGGGCTGTGCGCTGAATATGTTCCTATTTAAAATATAGGGGGTAGGAACACCAATATGAGAACTGCTATGGATGAGGGGTGATGGTGCTGGGTAAGGGTTGCATGGTCAGAGATGGAACTAGTGGTGGTGCTAGTGGCACCAACCAAAATCTTGCCTAGGGCATCATATTGGTTAGGGCCAGCTCTGGAGCTACCTAAAGGTCTACTGGAGGTGCAAAGCAAAAAATAATAATAAGAAAAATTGCAAACTACATTCATAGAGGTGCTCAATAAATAAAAAGTACATTCCTTATTAAGTTGTCAAGTCAGTCCTCAGTCTTGAATCTTATTTTACTTATAATCAACTCCCAGAAGTCCTGAATAGTCACTGGAGGATTTACTGTGAACATTGGTGGCAGTAGATTTAACCAATCAAGTAATAGGGAAGACCTTTTTATGATGTCATCATGAGGATTGTTATTTTTTCTTATTTATTAATGTGATTTTATGTTTTGAGATTCATGAGATTTTATTCATTCTATGTTTGCTTGATTGCTATAGGTGGGCTATGAAATTAAAGACAGGGTTAAAACATGTCCCTTCCTGAGAACAATTGTGCTTGGTTCATGGGGCCCATGCGCGCCTTAGACTTGCATGCGCATTTGACTTCGCTGAGATGTAGCCACGATGAGCATGGCCACAGCGGTATGCTCGTACTCGCACATAGCAGGATCCTGGAGTCATGCTGCATGCAGTACACAGCAACAAAGCAGCAGTACTCATCTGTAGTATTATAAAAACAATAGAAAAAAATAATTTTCTTTTGCAGTCTCCCTAGTCCTAGTGGCATAATTTTATCAACTTTTATTCCCCCCACCCATGATTACGTGTAGATACCCAGGTATGCTGGTGTGCTGAAAGGTGCACACAGTAGGCCATGGGCAGTCACTTGATCATCTCGTCAAGAGGCTGTAAGCTTGATGTCCAGGGTGCTATGTGCCCCTGGGATCCCTGAGCCATGGGTACCTGAAAATGCACTATACTGGACCACACCTTTGCACAGAGTAAGGTACGATGCACTAAGCTCCTTGGTTTCAGGATGTGCTATTTTTCCTTTGCCCTGGATGTCCGGTTGAGGCAAGGAAACATTTTTATCATCCCCTCCGCTGGCCTTTGGGCTGGAGCTTATTTATTTATTTACTCCATTACAGTATGGTCTTTTTTGCACTTTTCACTTTTTTTTACCAAACTTTTTATAGTTTTTTGTTGTGTGTTCCCGTTTGTGAGAGTTTGGGTGAGACCCTTATGTGCAGCCCTCTCCTCTAATGTCTGTGTAATAATAATGTCTGTGGTAATAAACTAACTTTATATATTATTATATTAATTAATTTATTATAATATCTTTAAAATATCCAGCTAAGCAGCGCTTCTTGGTAATCTTGTTTACATGTTTTTCTTTACTCTCCTCATGTTTCTTGAGGCTCTCTATATTTGGGGAGAACCAAAGATTCCATTCCCCAGGAAGAATATTTGGCCAACACTGGGGAGAAAGGGGTGACTCCAAATCATGAGGCAGATGGAAGTCTGAAACCCTTGCCTCCTAAGAGGCCTTTTGGCTCTGTTGGCTAGGATGCTAGGGATCCCCCTGAGCTTTGTCAATGGGGAACCTGATGAATCTCTTTTCCCCTCATTACTGCTTTTGGCTCTCAGGGGATAGGGAGTAGTGGGGTCCTTGTCATTTTGGAGAGGGTTCAAAGTCCCAAGCATCAGCTTGGTTTTTGCACTACAGTGGGAGTTTTGAAGCATGCCCCTTTGTGCTTCATGAAAAAAAACTTGTTACATTACCTGGCACACTTTTAAGTGGTATGCTGGTGCTAATGGTGGATCCATAAGAACATGCTTTGGATGCTGTGGCTACACTGTTGCACTTCTGTATTCTACCATATAAAGTGATATGTCAAGGGGACATACTATATTTGTTGGGTTGCCAAATATCCTAGAAGTGGCCCTGCCTGAGCAGATTCATAAAATATACATTTGCAGTTTAAAATGTATGGAACTTGTATTGGAATGGAAAACATCTCTACTTTTTGTTCGTGGATAAGTCTCACTCACCAAATATAATTAATAATTATTAGTGATGTGCACCGGCAATTTTTCGGGTTTTGTGTTTTGGTTTTGGGTTTGGTTCCGCGGCCGTATTTTGGGTTCGAACGCGTTTTGGCAAAACCTCACCAAATTTTTTTTTGTCGGATTCGGGTGTGTTTTGGATTCGGGTGTTCTTTTTTTCAAAAAACCCTAAAAAACAGCTTAAATCATTGAATTTGGGTGTCATTTTGATCCCATAGTATTATTAACCTCAATAACCATAATTTCCACTCATTTTCAGTCTATTCTGAACACCTCACACCTCACAATATTATTTTTAGTCCTAAAATTTGCACCGAGGTCGCTGGATGGCTAAGCTAAGCGACCCAAGTGGCCGACACAAACACCTGGCCCATCTTGGAGTGGCACTGCAGTGTCAGGCAGGATGGCCCTTCCAAAAAATACTCCCCAAACAGCACATGACGCAAAGAAGAAAAAAAAGAGGCGCAATGAGGTAGCTGTGTGAGTAAGCTAAGCGACCCTAGTGGCCGACACAAACACCTGGCCCATCTAGGAGTGTCACTGCAGTGTCACGCAGGATGGCCCTTCCAAAAAATACTCCCCAAACAGCACATGACGCAAAGAAGAAAAAAAAGAGGCGCAATGAGGTAGCTGTGTGAGTAAGCTAAGCGACCCTAGTGGCCGACACAAACACCTGGCCCATCTAGGAGTGGCACTGCAGTGTCACGCAGGATGGCCCTTCCAAAAAATACTCCCCAAACAGCACATGACGCAAAGAAGAAAAAAAAGAGGCACAATGAGGTAGCTGTGTGAGTAAGCTAAGCGACCCTAGTGGCCGACACAAACACATGGCCCATCTAGGAGTGGCACTGCAGTGTCACGCAGGATGGCCCTTCCAAAAAATACTCCCCAAACAGCACATGACGCAAAGAAAAATTAAAGAAAAAAGAGGTGCAAGATGGAATTGTCCTTGGGCCCTCCCACCCACCCTTATATTGTATAAACAGGACATGCACACTTTAACCAACCCATCATTTCAGCGACAGGGTCTGCCACACGACTGTGACTGAAATGACTGGTTGGTTTGGGCCCCCACCAAAAAAGAAGCAATCAATCTCTCCTTGCACAAACTGGCTCTACAGAGGCAAGATGTCCACCTCATCATCATCGTCCAATTCATCACCCCTTTCACTGTGTACATCCCCCTCCTCACAGATTATTAATTCGTCCCCACTGGAATCCACCATCTCAGGTCCCTGTGTACTTTCTGGAGGCAATTGCTGCTGGTGAATGTCTCCATGGAGGAATTGATTATAATTCATTTTAATGAACATCATCTTCTCCACATTTTCTGGAAGTAACCTCGTACGCCGATTGCTGACAAGGTGAGCGGCGGCACTAAACACTCTTTCGGAGTACACACTGGAGGGAGGGCAACTTAGGTAGAATAAAGCCAGTTTGTGCAAGGGCATCCAAATTGCCTCTTTTCCCTGCCAGTATACGTACGGACTGTCTGACGTGCCTACTTGGATGCGGTCACTCATATAATCCTCCACCATTCTTTCAATGGTGAGAGAATCATATGCAGTGACAGTAGACGACATGTCAGTAATCGTTGGCAGGTCCTTCAGTCCGGACCAGATGTCAGCATCAGCAGTCGCTCCAGACTGCCCTGCATCACCGCCAGCGGGTGGGCTCGGAATTCGTAGCCTTTTCCTCGCACCCCCAGTTGCGGGAGAATGTGAAGGAGGAGATGTTGACAGGTCGCGTTCCGCTTGACTTGACAATTTTCTCACCAGCAGTTCTTTGAACCCCTGCAGACTTGTGTCTGCCGGAAAGAGAGATCCAACGTAGGTTTTAAATCTAGGATCGAGCACGGTGGCCAAAATGTAGTGCTCTGATTTCAACAGATTGACCACACGTGAATCCTGGTTAAGCGAATGAAGGGCTCCATCCACAAGTCCCACATGCCTAATGGAATCGCTCTGTTTTAACTCCTCCTTCAATGCCTCCAGCTTCTTCTGCAAAAGCCTGATGAGGGGAATGACCTGACTCAGGCTGGCAGTGTCTGAACTGACTTCACGTGTGGCAAGTTCAAAGGGCAGCAGAACCTTGCACAACGTTGAAATCATTCTCCACTGCGCTTGAGACAGGTGCATTCCACCTCCTTTGCCTATATCGTGGCCAGATGTATAGGCTTGAATGGCCTTTTGCTACTCCTCCATCCTCTGAAGCATATAGAGGGTTGAATTCCACCTCGTTACCACCTCTTGCTTCAGATGATGGCAGGGCAGGTTCAGGTTTTTTTGGTGGTGCTCCAGTCTTCTGTACGCGGTGCCTGTATGCCGAAAGTGGCCCGCAATTCGTCTGGCCACCGACAGCATCTCTTGCACGCCCCTGTCGTTTTTTAAATAATTCTGCACCACCAAATTCAAGGTATGTGCAAAACATGGGACGTGCTGGAATTTGCCCAGATGTAATGCACGCACAATATTGCTGGCGTTGTCCAATGCCACAAATCCCCAGGAGAGTCCAATTGGGGTAAGCCATTCTGCGATGATCTTCCTCAGTTGCCGTAAGAGGTTTTCAGCTGTGTGCGTATTCTGGAAAGCGGTGATACAAAGCGTAGCCTGCCTAGGAACGAGTTGGCGTTTGCGAGATGCTGCTACTGGTGCCGCCGCTGCTGTTCTTGCAGCGGGAGGCAATACATCTACCCAGTGGGCTGTCACAGTCATGTAGTCCTGAGTCTGCCCTGCTCCACTTGTCCACATGTCCGTGGTTAAGTGGACATTGGGTACAACTGCATTTTTTAGGACACTGGTGAGTCTTTTTCTGACGTCCGTGTACATTCTCGGTATTGCCTGCCTAGAGAAGTGGAACCTAGATGGTATTTGGTAACGGGGGCACACTACCTCAAGAAATTGTCTAGTTCCCTGTGAACTAACGGCGGATACCGGACGCACGTCTAACACCAACATAGTTGTCTAGGCCTCAGTTATCCGCTTTGCAACAGGATGACTGCTGTGATATTTCATCTTCCTCGCAAAGGACTGTAGGACAGTCAATTGCTTACTGGAAGTAGTACAAGTGGTCTTCCGACTTCCCCTCTGGGATGACGATCGACTCCCAGCAGCAACAACAGCAGCGCCAGCAGCAGTAGGCGTTACACTCAAGGATGCATCGGAGGAATCCCAGGCAGGAGAGGACTATTGGCTTTCCTGGGTAAGGAGGAAATTGACACTGAGGGAGTTGGTGGTGTGGTTTGTGCGAGCTTGGTTACAAGAGGAAGGGATTTACTGGTCAGTGGACTGCTTCCGCTGTCGCCCAAAGTTTTTGAACTTGTCACTGACTTATTAAGAATGCGCTGCAGGTGACGTATAAGGGAGGATGTTCCGAGGTGGTTAACGTCCTTACCCCTACTTATTACAGCTTGACAAAGGCAACACACGGCTTGACACCTGTTGTCCGCATTTCTGTTGAAATACTTCCACACTGAAGAGCTGATTTTTTTGGTATTTTCACCAGGCATGTCAATGGCCATATTCCTCCCACGGACAACAGGTGTCTCCCCGGGTGCCTGACTTAAACAAACCACCTCACCATCAGAATCCTCCTTGTCAATTTCCTCCCCAGCGCCAGCAACACCCATATCCTCATCTTGGTGTACTTCAACACTGACGTCTTCAATTTCACTATCAGGAACTGGACTGCGGGTGCTCCTTTCAACACTTGCAGGGGGCGTGCAAATGGTGGAAGGCGCAAGCTCTTCCCGTCCAGTGTTGGGAAGGTCAGGCATCGCAACCGACACAATTGGACTCTCTTTTGGGATTTGGGATTTCGAAGAACGCACAGTTCTTTGCTGTGCTTTTGCCGCAAGTCTTTTCTTTTTTCTAGCGAGAGGATGAGTGCTTCCATCCTCATGTGAAGCTGAACCACTAGCCATGAACATAGGCCAGGGCCTCAGCCGTTCCTTGCCACTCCGTGTCGTAAATGGCATATTGGCAAGTTTACGCTTCTCCTCAGACGCTTTTAATTTTGATTTTTGGGTCATTTTTTTACTGATCTTTTGTGTTTTGGATTTTACATGCTCTGTACTATGACATTGGGCATCGGCCTTGGCAGACAACGTTGATGGCATTTCATCGTCTCGGCCATGACTAGTGGCAGCAGTTTCAGCACGAGGTGGAAGTGGATCTTGATCTTTCCCTATTTTTTTAACCTCCACATTTTTGTTCTCCATATTTTGCGCACAACTAAAAGCCACCACAGGTATACAATGTAGATGGATGGATAGTATAGTATTACTTATACTTCTGGACGACGAGTGCACTGACGACACAGAGGTAGGTACAGCCGTGGCCTACCGTACTGCTGCTTAGTGCTTATATATATAATATACTGTATAACGGACCTGGTGGACACTGTCAGCAGACTGCTAAACAAACTAGTATGAAGAAAGAAAAAAAAAACACCACAGGTATACAATGTAGATGGATGGATAGTATTAGTATTACTTATACTTATGGACGACGAGTGCACTGACGACACAGAGGTAGGTACAGCCGTGGCCTACCGTACTGCTGCTTAGTGATTATATATATAATATACTGTATAACGGACCTGGTGGACACTGTCTGCAGACTGCTAAACAAACTAGTATGAAGAAAGAAAAAAAAAACACCACAGGTATACAATGTAGATGGATGGATAGTATTAGTATTACTTATACTTATGGACGACGAGTGCACTGACGACACAGAGGTAGGTACAGCCGTGGCCTACCGTACTGCTGCTTAGTGCTTATATATATATAATATGCTGTATAACGGACCTGGTGGACACTGTCAGCAGACTGCTAAACAAACTAGTATGAAGAAAGAAAAAAAAAACACCACAGGTATACAATGTAGATGGATGGATAGTATAGTATTACTTATACTTATGGACGACGAGTGCACTGACGACACAGAGGTAGGTACAGCCGTGGCCTACCGTACTGCTGCTTAGTGCTTATATATATAATATACTGTATAACGGACCTGGTGGACACTGTCAGCAGACTGCTAAACAAACTAGCATGGAGAAAGAAAAAAAAAACACCACAGTGTTTTTCAGGCAGACAAACGTATACTGGACTGGTGGTCACTGTCAGCAAAACTGTGCACTGTACTCCTGCTATAACTGCTCCCCAGTCCCCACAATTAGGCAGTGTGAGCAGTGCACTCAGCACAGATATATCATGCAGCAGTGCAGCACACTGAGTGAGCACAGATATGGTGAGACTTTTTTTCAGGCAGAGAAACAAAGGATTAAACTAATCAAAACCCTGCACTGTACTCCCTAACAGCTGCTCCCCGTCCCCCCAATTATAACTAACTAAGTCACTCTGTGTTCTACTATAACGGAGAGGATGCCAGCCACGTCCTCTCCCTATCAATCTCAATGCACGTGTGAAAATGGCGGCGACGCGCGGCTCCCTTATATAGAATCCGAGTCTCGCGAGAATCCGACAGCGGGATGATGATGTTCGGGCGCGCTCGGGTTAACCGAGCAAGGCGGGAGGATCCGAGTCGCTCGGACTCGTGTAAAAAAAAGGTGAAGTTCGGGCGGGTTCGGATTCCGAGGAACCGAACCCGCTCATCACTAATAATTATCTGATTAACCTGTATCAAATACAAAATGTGAGATTAAAAATTCAAGAAAAAGTCCTTGGCCCAAAAAACCTAGTACTATAAACACTATATTAATATTATCAACAAAGTTCCTTAAACAGGATATACAGCCGTCATATTGTTTACAACACAATGTTGACAGTTATCATTTTGACATTGTGGTAATGTTGACATTGAACACATTAGCATTAGTAAGGGTTTAGGGTTAGGCACTAGAGGGAAGGTTAGGATTAGTCTATAGGAGGAGAGGTTAAGGTTAGGCACTAGGGAGTGGATCTGGACTTACCACCTGCAGGATTTGCTGGAAGTCATCAGGACATCACCACCAGACCCGGAAGACACCACTGGAGCCTTCATACCCACTATTACAGATAAGTCACCACTAGACAACCAGGGATGTTTTATCTATATTCCAATCATGCCAATATTTCATCAGAGTCAGTGTGATTAAATGATGAATGCTGACATACTGATGTGCCAAGCATATTAACATTCTGACCATGTTGACATTTTCATGATGATGAAATATATCACATCCCCTCAAACTACTGTACAGTATGCAAAAGGAGATCATGGCAATATTTTCTAAAGTCTATATTAATTGTCTAATCCTGAATAATTGCTTATAGTATAAAATACAACACATACTGTACAGTATAGTACATACGAGGGTCCATATTATCAGAAGCTATTTAAGCTGCCAGTGTGTTTTGGACTGTCAGGGAAACTGGAAACCTGTAGGAAAAATCCACACATACTGTACTTTATATGTGGCTGATTGGAATTAAGTCGATAACCCCATTTCTGCAAGGCTACGAATACTATTCACTTTGCTACACTGCTGCTGCACTTAACTGCATTTTTGTCTTTCTCAGCAAATAACACCCAAAAGGAATCACAGTATCTAAATTTGACTGATTTTGTAATGCCAATAGATTGTTGTGATATTTGTGTGAGCAGAATAAGGAAACTGTTGTACAACATAGTGTAAAATTTTATATTTAAACTTGGTTTAAAAATGGTATAGTTATTTTTTGCCTAAAAATCTTTATTGACATTTAACATCTTCAGTCACAATGACTTTTTACATTGTACTGTGCTGTATAAAATATGCAGCTGCAGATTGAAACTACATGTGTCGTTCTCAAGCTATGAGCTCCACTTGGTTTTTCATGCTTAATAACCTTTACGTTTTCATAAGAGCACTCAGGAAGCCCCTTAATGGAACATGCACAGTACACACATGAGTTGGATTAGAGAATTATGTGAAAAACACTTGATTGAATAACCCACTTCAATATCCTGGGCTTAATTTTTTTTAAATGATCAGTTTCTTGTGATAACAGTATATTTCAGAGCTATTTTGCAGAAAAATGAAATCTGATATAAATCTGCCTTTCAAAACTGAAAACAAAAAAGAGACAAAAGAGAAAATGTTATGTGTTTGCCTATTTTACACTCTTTTTTATATGTATTTGCAGATACTTCTGTGTAATTAATATGCTTACACTATGCCAATAATTATTATCAGGCGCCTGTTAACTACAGTACTTTTCTAAACATATAATATTAACTTGTTAATGCATTTTCCATTTGTTGCATGAAGAAAGAAGATGATGGGGGTACAGACTTACTGTAAATACTGTAGTTTTAACCAATTAACTGGCAATTTTTTCCCCAAAAAACTGCTCAGAAATTGTTGAGTGAATTAGGTGAAAAACATTAATTTAACCTTATCCAAAATGAATCTAGTTAATAAAAAAGAAAAAAAAAGTTTTTTTTATATTGCTAAAACAATTGATGCACCCAGAAAACATTGGAACATTGGTCTGTACCATCAGAACATCGGAAACATTGCAACTTTAACAGCAGGGACAGCCACCCAGTACACATGGGGCACTTGGGGTGGTAGATTTACACTTCCCCGGCAGCTATTGTCTACAGCCTCACCAATCAGCAATGATCTGCAGCATGGTAAACACTGGGAAAGGGTGCAGGAAGGCAGAGTCACTCTGAGAGCAGCAACGTAGGGAGGTTTCCCTTTCATGCAGCTGCAAACACTGTGTATTTGACTGGTTACATCCTGTGTGACCAGGTCAGATAAAGCACTTGCTGGTGTGGTACATCTGATGCGACCATGCCTAGGCAAGTGTTTAAAAGAACATTTCACACATCATGTCTTAAATTGTGTAATGCTTCTGAACTCTATAAGGAAACACGGTATGTAATCAGCATGTCGACATACAAAATGTGTACACTGTAATCTCGATATGTTCAGAAAGTCAACATTCAGAATTTTGACACGTGGTATAAAAATGTTGACATGTTCATAATGTTTGCATTTAACATGTCAACATTGACAATGTAAACAGTGACAAAATATTGGTATACAGATGGGTCCTCTGTTATCTTGGCTCTTTCTGCGCCTAGATGGAGGTTTAGTCATGCCTAGGCGATAGCTTAGGTTGCTGAGTTTAATCACGGACAGGCGCATTGAGGCGCAACTAGATATTCAGCATGCAATACACATCTACACCACTGGGTGGCTAATGCTCCACTAATCCAGTACTTTAGAAAGAATAGCGGCAGAATGATCTACAAGCTCTGGCAAATGGTCAGTGATGACTGTAATGTTAATATACAGTCCTGTACTGCATACTGTACACACAGATGGTGACCAATGGTCAGATGGAGAGATTTAAAAAAAAATAGTTTATACAGATACAAACGAACATGTTAAAACACTTGTGTATGCAGACGCAACTAAAGATTGTGTACGCTGATGCAACTAATGTGTGAAAGGAATAATGTAGCTCATTAACTTTAAAGTATGTACAGTACACGAAATACTGTGCTATTGAAATATAAGTGTCCGAGTCCCCTAAGGCATAAACCTACATCAATGGGAAAGAATAGCTCTTTGCAGTACTTTTACACATGAACTTGTGAATCTTCCATGCAGTGTCATGGGGAAGCGATGAAGGCTCCCACCTCCCACTCTGAGATTCCCGGGTTCGATTCCCAAAGTGCCAATCTTTTTTTTTGTGTTCCCGAGACACTCACTTTATTATAATTTGTTTCTGTGTAATACATTCAATGGACATAGGTTTCACATAAATCAGAGTAAATCTGCAGGAGCGACTCATTCCGCTATATACAATACACAGCGGTAATGAGCACCCGTAGACATACAGTAACAGTAAATATAAATTAGTGTATTCTGATGCAACTGTTCGAGCAACACAGTACTGTAGATCATCGGCATTAGAGGATCTGTGTTGTGAGAATCTGTGTTGTACTTAATGAGAAGTGATCACTGCTACTGTACCATTTACACATCCACAGTATCAACGTTACTGCAGTTCTCTATGTGATTTTCATACACAGTATACTGTTGCACATGTCTTGTAACCTGACCTGTCTACTTCATGAACTGTGCAGGCTCCCAGGGGGGAAGAGCGATGGGGGTAGGGGAAGGCAGTGGAAAATACCATTCTTTTGAAATACAGTATGAGTGTCTGAGTCCCCTAAGGCATAAACGAACACCAATGGGAAGGAATCACTCTTTGTAGTACTTTTACTCATGAACTTGTGACTCTTCCATGCAGCGTCGTGGGCTAGCAATGAAGGCTCCTGCCTGCCTCTTTGTGAGTCCTGGGTTTGATTCCCAAAGTGCCAATCTTTTTTTTTGTGTTCCCGTGACATTCACTTTATTATTATTTTTTTCTGTGTAATACATTCAATGGAAGGGTGCACACAGGTTTCACATAAATCAGAGTAATTCTGCAGGAGCGACTCATTCCGTTATATACAATACACAGAAGTTTGAGCACCTATAGACATACAGTACCAGTAAATATAAATTAGTGTAATCTGATGCAACTAACTGTTTGAACAACACGGTACTGTAGATCGTTGGTGTTAGAGAATCTGTGTTGGACATTACAAGCTGTTCGTGCTAATTAGTACACTAATTAAACATAATTTCCAGAGATACTAAGGATGGTGATTTGGCATCCAGGAACTTAGGAAGGAGCTTTTATCTCTCTCCATTGTAATCTTTCTAAGTATAACGGAGAGAGGTAAAAGTTCCTCCCTAAGTTCCTGGATGCCAAATCACCGTCCTTAGTATCTTTATACAGTATGTTTTATTAGTGTACTAATTAGCACAAACAGCTTGTAACGTACAGCGGCAAGTTTAATCTTTCTAAGTATAATGGAGAGAGATAAATGCTTCTCCCTAAGTTCCTGGATGCCAAATCTCCATCCTTAGTATCTCTGTACAGTATGTTCTATTAGTGTACTATTTAACACGAACTGCTTGTAATGTACAGTGGCAAGATTAATCTTTCTATGTATAATGGAGAGAGATAAAATCTCCTCCCTAAGTTCCTGGATGCCAAATCACCATCATTAGTATCTCTGTACAGTATTTTCTATTAAAGTACTAATTAGCATGAACAGCTAATTAGTACCCTAATAGAACATACTGTGCAGAGATACTAAGGATGGTGATTTGGCATCCAGGAACTTAGGGAGGAGCTTTTATCTCTCTCCATTTTACATAGAAAGATTAATCTTGCCGCTGTACGTTACAAGCTGTTTGTGCTAATTAGTACACTAATAGAACATACTGTAAAGTTATACTAAGGATGGTGATTTGGCATCCAGGAACTTAGGAAGGAGCTTTTATCTCTCACCATTGTAATCTTTTTAAGTATAACTGAGATAGATAAAAGCTCCTCCCTAAGTTCATGGATGCCATATCACCATCGTTAGAGTCTCTGTACAGTATGTTCTATTAGTGTACTAATTAGCATGAACAGCATGTAACGTACAGCAGCAAGTTTAATCTTTCTATGTATAATGGAGAAAGATAAAATCTCCTTCCTATGTTCCTGGATGCCAAATCGCCATCCTTAGTTTTTCAGTACAGTATATTCTATTAGGGTACTAATTAGCTGTTCATGCTAATTAGTACTCTAATAAAAAATATTGTATAGCGATACTAAGGATGGTGATTTGGCATCCAGGAACTTTGGGAGGAGCTTTTTCCTCTCTCCATTATAAATAGAAAGATTTTTTACACAAATCACGCTTGCGTATGCTACACCCAGTGCTAATGATCCCGCGATTTTACGCAAAGCTCGTAAAAAGGCTATCACGTTGCGCTAAGTATTGCACTCACGAACGCGCGATACAATTGCACAGCGTATAGGTAACTGTTACTTATCCGCCATACGACCAATGGAATTGTTTTTCAGGATGCGAAACCTCAGCCGGAGCGTATCAATCAAATGGCCAATATGGGTTTCTTCGCTAACCCCTTTTGGTTGCGGCACCTAAACAAAACCTCGCTGACCTTTTGGTCTGAGGTACTCTAAACCTTCGCTGACCTTCTGGCCTGCGGTATCTGCTACCTTGCTCCTTTGTACCTTAATCAATGTTAACATGAGCAAGCCAGTCTCACGCCACCAAGTGTCCACTCACCTGGTGTGGTCTCCTACGGGATCCCGAATTCCCTGGGTCCACAAAACCTTTATTGTTTGCACACTCACGTTCATTCACTCAAATACACTTTGGTTTTTCTGTACAAAAAAATAACTTTCATTCAGGTGAACAGCCTTAGTACCAGAGGTAATACAGTAAAAAAGGTTTTATATAAACTAAATCTTGGACACTGAGCAATTTGTGCTATTACCCCGTGGCTACCGTTTCGCGTCTAAACTAAACAATGCTATTGTGTAATTTGTACTTAGCGGCCGTATCTTTACGCACGTTGCGTTGTCTTTACGTTGCGTACGCAGTCCCGTACTCCGTCTGAGACACATGTACAAAGACCGTACGTCCGCAATAGCACAAATCCCACACTTCTATAAATGTAAGCGATATTACCTATAATCGTTTACTTAACACCACACACAGTTTCTTCTGTATAAACCAGGAGTGGGGAACCTTTGGCCCTCCAGCTGCTGTTGAACTACACATACAAGCATGCCTTGCTACAGATTTGCTATTTGGCCTTGCTAAAACTGTTGCAGGGCATGATGGGATGTGTAGTTCATCAACAGCTGGAGGGCCGAAGGTTCCCCATCCCTGGTATAAACCTTTACAACTAGGCCAGGCTGCATGTGCGTCTTACACTTATTTCTTAAATATTTACTCTATATTTTAACTAAATAGCAACAAATTTTTCAGAACAGGTCAAAATGAATCTAATAATCAATACTTATGGCAACAATGCGAGCAAATATGCAAAGTACAAAATACAGGTGTATGCGTGTGTTGCGTGCGCATTTGGCGCCAAACAGAAATTCACAGACTTTAAAAATAGCTTTGCGTTCTTACCTTACGGATCCCACCAGCATCCCTACAAACCATGCAGAGCAGACGCTTATCTTATCAGCAATTGATATAGAGTTTATCAGAGTTTCCACCAACCAGGAGAAGGCTTACGTGGATACCTGTCCGCCCTTTGCTGATAGATAAAGTCTGCTGTACCCTGCTAGGCTGTGGGTATGAGGAAAAACAGGACGATGCCCCCAATTGATAATGTCGATATTATCTTAAACCATAAAGCTATACCTCTAAACACACTCTTACCATTGAGCCGCTGCTGCCACTAGACTTAATACACACGCTACGCACTTCGTACACTATTTGCGTACAGAGTCCCGTACGTCGTACGTACTTAGCGTATGCACGCCGCGCTGGGTGTACAGAGTACGCACAGCTCGTGCACACTCTTATTAAACTTTAAACCTTATTCGTGATACAATGCAATGTTATTCTTACACTCTAAACCTTTTGCCGAAAAGCACTGTAATGATGATACACCTTAAACCTTTACGCAGCGCTGACGGTATAAAGTACCCGCTATGCGTACACACCTTATCAATACTTATTAAAACCTTATACAGTTGAATACACTTTAAACCTTAGCGGGGAAATGAGGACACAACACCGTTTGTAGTTAACCGCTGGGTTCTAAGGCCACAGTGGATTATTTGAAAGGGGATAACAGTACAAGTTATACACTACAGAGCTAACAAGATTAATCTACAACAGAATAATGGCTACAGTCAATGTACATACGTGAGAATGTTCGCTTGTGCAACCCGGCCGGTCCTCCGCTTATCAGGTAGAAAGCGTTCAGAGTCTTTTGACCGGCCAGGTAACAACAGGCTTTTTATACACAACTTACATATACAATACAATGGTCCTTGTAATCCCTTTATCTATTGGACACTGAGATCCATCTCTACATTACAGGAGAGGTCATAGGTTGATTTGAAAAGGTGGGCGATGTCTTTCTCAACTGCTCTTGTGGGTGGTATCCTCTGGATTCCCGCCGCATACATAATATACAGTAAATACAGTTCATATCTATATTCTACTTCTGCACATAACTATACGCAGGAACATGCAATCTTTCTCTAACCAACACCGGAATGTTACCCTTAAAATACCCTACAGCTGGATACTAGACATCACCCTATAACCTTTGTCTGTCCCTTCCTATCATGCAAAGGTGAATCCCTTAGTCCTGGAATCATTTAAACTGTTGATACTTACTGATGTGATGTAGGGGAACTATGTGTACAAAGTGCACTATTTGGGTTAAATATGTAATGTTCTGATAACCCTCTATGCGCTCACAAACTCCGCCGTAAATACCCATACCACGCGCATGATCGCGTGAGTGATCATACGCAAATTGCGGATATGTGCACGCACAGCGGAATAAGTGCACGCGCAGCGGGCATGTGTATGGGGTTAGTACATGGTGTATGCATTACAATATTTTTCGACTTTGACACTTGTTTGCATAGCTAAATGTTTTTAAAGTTTTAGCTGTATTATCCATTTAAAACATTCTGTCTTATGATGTATTTACAAAAAAAGAAAGCATCTAAAATACAGTTGTATGGGTGAAGTGTGAAATATTTCAGTAACTTGCAATGTAAATTACTGTATCACTTGCACTTAACAATATTGGAGCACTGGGACAGAGTTTCCTAAAAAGCCCAGTCCCAGAGAAGTAATAGAAGTAAAATAACTGCTACTATCGTTTTGCTTTCGGGTTCACACCTGATGAGTCTGATGAGTCTGCTGAGCCTGCGTGCCCGTGGGCTATGCAATCATTAGTTTGGTGCAGGGATCAATCAGAAGGCTTCCTCTCCAGTTAAAAATGCAAAAGAGTAGTCCATAGGCTTATGCCACCTTAAGGGCTAATGCCACCTTAAGATGGTTTTAGTTACTGAGGAAAAATTGCTAAATTAGACAGTTTAGCCAGTGGTGGTAGCTTTTGGGTTCAGAAATGGAGGGACCATACCAGCTACTGTATTGGAGATATCTTTTATGGTTCTTCCTTTTTACCTCCAGAACATACCCAGCTTTTACAGGCATCCTGTTTTCAGGGTATCTCCTGCTAAATAACTTTGTCAGATACTATGCCCTTTTGTACTTTAAGGAATTCACATCCTATAAAGATTGGTTACTATAAATTCTCCATATCTTAAACACACAGTTGTCTGGGTTATGAAGACTTACTGTATTAAAGTTTTATGTTTTTTATTAGAATTAGAGTCAAAAAGAATTAAAGAAATTCTGGAAAGTGTTAGATTTGGAATCAAATATTGGAAGCAGCATTGGATGATTAACAGGAATCAGTGGTGTAAGTACCTTGGGTGAATCTACTACGGGGCCCAGGCTGCTTTGAAGGCCAATTGTTCCCCCTGCACACAGTCACAGAATCCCTCCATTGTCTGTAGCTCCCATTCACCCCCCACTAAGAATGGCACTGATAGCATATCCCCACCCCAGTTACCTCAAGGCTGCAGCCACATGGATGATGCAGCGGCGGGTCAGGGCACCTGGCCAACTCCGAGTGCCACAATTTGTGGGTACTTATGAAGCAGGTGTATTGCCAGGAAGTGCCCGCCCTATCAGAAACCTGTACTGGGATCAGGTAGTGCTTACTCCCCCTACCTCTCTTTCCCTAACCTTTTTACCTGACACACTACCCATCTCTCACCTCTCTCCTTGACACTGTCTCTTTATATTCCTGAAACACTATATTTCTCTCTCCCTGAAACTATCTTTCTCCCTCTCTCTTGCTCTGACACTGTTTTTCTCTCTCCCCCTCTCTCTTTTTCCCCCAATGCTGGCTCTCTCTCCCTATCTCTCTTTGACACTGTCACATCCTCGCTCTCTCATTCCATATTTTTGCATGAAACCCTCTCTCTCTCCCTGACCCCCTCTCTTTCTCTCTCTCTTTTCTTGCTCCTCTCTAGTCTCTCTCCCTTTTCCCTTGACACCCCTTTTGGCTCTCACTCCTATATCTCTCTCTTTCTCTCTTCTGCCCCCCATTGTAATGACAATGGCATGGAATCCCTTGAAGATTTTGCTATGGAGCCCACAAAGTTCTAATTATGCCCTGACAGGAATGATTAAATCTGAGCTTTAATAAAATGTTGTGATTAACTCTTTGACACATGTGTGCTGCATGTGATACCACAATGCCATAAGCAGGTGAAGGCCATTCCTCCCCTGTTCTTCCTACAGGACAGCCTGGTGCTTCGATACCACATCATCGAACTCAAGGACTCTAAAAACTAAACTAGACTCAGCAGTTGCTTCTATTAAATCTGATATTACCTCATTGGCACCCAGGACATCTAAACTAGAGTCTTGTCATGAGAGCCTTCAAAATGCTAGAATGAAACCTCCAGGGATATATACCAAATTTTCTCTTACGTCCTAGAGGATGCTGGGGACTCCAAAAGGACCATGGGGTATAGACGGGATCCACAGGAGCTTGGGCACACTAAAAAGACTTAAGACGGTTTGCTGAATAAAATAACAATTTATTGAACCATTAAAAAACCAGGAATAAAATCCTGTTATTATTCTTAATAACACTTTTGATTATAAATTCCCCCTGGGTATAATCCCTTTTATATCCACTCTCCTCTGGGACATATATCGTTACGGCTAGGACAGTCTCCAGATGGCATTCACTGTAGCAAGAGATAGTTACCAGTTCCACAATGGATGTATGAGATCGCATCAGCTTTAGGAAGAGTCCATTGCTAGCTGTGTTTGTGGATCCGGTCTTTTGTCTTTGTTTGGAAAAAACTTCCCAGTGATAGGAGCAATGTCCAATTGGTGCCGAAGATGTCAAAGTCCCAATAATATTGGAGAGTGATGCCCAGGTGGGTAAACAGGCTCAACGTGATTCGCTGGCAACAGGGTGATCCAGCTTCCTCAGGAGCTCCTGAGGAAGCTGGATCACCCTGTTGCCAGCGAAACGCGCCCCCCTCACAGAAGCCAGAAGGCAGAAGTCGGGTGAGTATGAGAAGAACAGAAGACTTCAGGACGGTAGAAGACTTCAGTGACGGAAGGTAAAGCACAGTGGTAACTCTGTGCTCCATGCTCCCACACACACATCACCAACGGTGGGGGGGCATGTCACTGAGGTTACTGAGCCGGCAAAAGATCGTAGGTGCCGAGGCACTTTATTACAGACCCCCACCGGGAATTCTTTGTATGTTAAAATTTGTCGGGCCTAAGCCGCCAGGAAGGGGGCGGATCTTCGGTCCGTGGCTCACTCGCGCGCCATTTTCTCCCTACACAGCACCGAGGGAGAGACGCAGCCGGGACCTCCACGTGTTGTGCAAGTATAAGGGGCATCTCCAGTGGGGAGCCGCTGTAGGTTACCAGTTGTGAATTATAAGGCAGCACTGGGTACACTTAATTTTCTGTGTCCCAATACAGGTGCTGGGGTGTGAGCTGGCATACTCCCTCTGTCTCCTCTTCTGGGCTGAATTGTGGGCCTGTCACCTTGCTGGGATGGTTCTGGGTGTTGTGGGTGTCGGTACTGCGTGACGACATGTCGGAACCTGAATGTTATTCACCAGAGGAGGTTATAGGAGGTGGGGATGCGGGGCTAGAGCTAGCACTGTCGACGCAGCCGACTCCTGATTTACTAGCACTCCTTACTACAATAAATTCCAATGAAGCTTCTTTATCTAAGAGGTTAGATAAGTCTGAGTCACAGACCCAGGTGTGGAAGAAATCTATGGAGGAGGCTTTATCTCAGGTACACACCCCATCCGGGTCCCATAAGAGGCCTTTTACTCAGGTGGGGGATACGGATACCGACACGGACTCTGATTCCGAGGTCGATTTCACTGAGGCGGCGTTACATCCACGTTTGGTTAAGAATATTCAGTACATGATTGTGGCTATAAAGGATGTGTTGCACATTTCTGATGAACCTGCGGTGCAGGAAACAAGGATTTGCTTATTCAAGGGGAAGAAACCTGAGGTAAAGTTTCCCCCTTCTCATGAAATGAATACTATTTGTGAAAAGGCTTGGGAATCGCCGGAATTGAAATGGCAGATTCCCAAGAGGATTTTTATGGCGTATCCTTTTCCCTCTGGTGACAGGGAAAAATGGGAGTTGATAAAGCTCTATCCCGTTTGTCTAAGAAGGTGGCGCTTCCGTCTCCTGACACAGCAGCTCTCAAGGATCCGGCGGATCGCAAGTTGGAGACGTGTCTGAAGTCCATTTTCGCTAATACGGGTGCATTGCTCAGACCTGCTGTGGCGTCGGTATGGGTGAGTAGTGCTATTGCTAAATGGACGGAGAATTTAGCTAGTAACATGGATACTCTTGATAAAGATAATGTCCTTCTAACTCTTGGTTATATTAAGGACGCTGCAGATTACCTGAAGGACGCGGCAAGGGACGTCTGTCTCTTGGGATCAAGGACCAATGTCATGTCGATATCTGCCAGGAGGGCCTTGTGGATCCATCAATGGAATGCTGATGCCAACTCCAAGAGGTCTATGGAAGCTCTACCCTTTAAAGGTACGGTCTTGTTTGGGGACGGCCTGTCGGACCTAGTCTCGACCGCGACTGCGGGTAAGTCCTTTTTTCTTCCTTATGTTCCCACACAACATAAGAAGGCACCACATCAGCAAATGCAGTCCTTTCGTCACAATAAATACAGGCATGGAAAGGGTTCGTCTTTCCTCGCCTCAAAGGGTAGAGGACGGGGAAGAAAAATTCCTGCAACCTCAGGTGCACAGGACCAGAAGTCCTCCCCGGCTGCTACCAAGTCCACCGCGTGATGCTGGGGCTTCCCTGGGGGAGAACAGAAGGTGGTATTGATCTGTGTCCTGGGGGCATAAAAACACAAAAAAAAAGAAATAAAACTTAATACATCCCTTGTGAATGGGCATGCAGTATCTTCTCCAATTTGTACTGGCCGGGGAATTCTTTCATTCAGGCGACTGTACTGTGAGTAGTCTTTTTGGAAAAAGGAATAATCACGCTGATTATCATCTTAATTCTTCTCTTGGAATTTTCATTGTATTTTTAATTTTTAATATTTTACGTCACCAAGTATGGTGGTCTTTTTTGTATAAACTGGACTGTGTCTGGAATAAAAAAACTTGTTTTAGAAAGAAGGAACCATTATCTTGTTCTCGCATGGTACTTTGGAGAAAGAGTTACTCCTCCTCTCTCTGATCCACTAAAGGGACACTGGTGGGTCTGGCTAAAGAAACTTTTATAGGAGTCAACTACCTTATACTAAGTGAGTTGGGGTACGCACTTGAGGAATTTTGTCTATATAAAGATACCGTTATATGAATGTCCTACCCTTGTTCTGTGTAAGTTAGGGTACGCATTAAAACTGTCTTGTGAGTTACTCTTACACACGTGAACCTAACCTGAGGGGATTGCAAAGACAGTAATAGATACCATTACGGGAACCCACTTACTTGTTTCTGTGTGAGTGGTGTACGCCCTTAACTTCATTGTGTGGAAACTTATCTCTGGTTGTTGAAAACGGTGCTACACATTTTTTCTCTTTATTTTTATCTCTCGACATGAACTGGGAGTCATTTATAAATAGAAGATTGTCAAAGTCGGAAAAATATCATGCTACACGTTGCCATATATTCACCCCATGCACGTGCCGCTGCACGTACACATTCTCTCCCGTGCGTGCGCATATTCGCAGTTGCGTGATGGCGCCTCCTCGGCCATGCGCTAGAGCGCATGGTATGTGCATTTACGGTAGAGTTTGTGTGCGTCTAGCGGGCGACTCAATCGTTACATAGTAAATCCAAATAGTATGTTTTATAGATAATGTTCCCCTTAATAATAACTGAAAGTTTGTTTATTGTGACTGGTCCCTGGACAGAGGAATTCCTCTTTGCATGATACGAAGGGTCAGATAGGATTTGAGCAGTGGTGTTTGGTACCTAACTAAAGAACATTTTATTAGAAACAATCCGGTGCTGGTTAGGTAAAGATTAATCGCTCCTGCGTATAGTTATGTCTATAAGTAGTTTCTGGACATTTATTCATTGTCCATGTGTTGGAAATCCTGAGATTCCCTCCCACCTGAGCAGTCTGAAATAGTCACAGCCCACCTGTTCAAACAAACCTATGACCTTTTGTTGTAATATGAAGACAGATTCCTGTGTCCAATGAACAATGAGATGGTAGGGCCCTTTGTAGTGTACTGTATGTAGTGTATATATAAACAGCCAGCCTGGAGCAGCTCAGGTCTCTCCCCACAACGGTTTTCATCATTGACTAACCAGGAGCTGGTAACCAGATTGCGCCTGCGATTCATTCCCAGTGTGTAAGTACTCTCTGTGACCAACTTATTCCCTGTTTGTATTTGCCATACTCTCTCTCTCTCTGTTATTGTATAAGATTGTGACGCTATTGTATATTTATGTGTAGTTATTCTGCTTAGATATTGATGTTAGTTTGTAGTGTATGAATTGTTAACTGTTTTCCCCTTTTTACATAGCTAGATATTGTTAGTAAAGGTTTTGGAACCTTAGCAAGGTATTGTGTGTTTATTACATTGCTGAGAGTATTCAGAGCGTCTCAATCGCTCAAGAGGCTTTCATACAATAGAGGTTAATTAGCATTGCATTGTGCTCACATTACAAAACTAAGGTTTACAGTATAGGCTCAGCCTTTCATTGAGTTGCATACAAGGTTTACTGAGTGTCATCCCGTGAGCGTCTGCGCCGCTCGTGTTCCCCTCGTGGTCACGAGCGTCCGCTACGCTGGTAGCGTAGCATTACGGTAGTCAGCCGCCTATAGCGTGCTCGACACCAAGCGTTAAGCTGTGAGCGAGCGTGCCGCATGTGCGTCTCGACCACGGCTAAGCGTCTGTTACGCTAAGTGCGTACCCTTACGGTACCCCATACGCCAATTGCGTACTGAGTCTCTTACCCATATATAGTGAAAGTTATAAGATAAATATTTAGCTTTATCAATTGGGGGCAAGTCCGGTCCATCTCATATCCGCAGTCAGGCGATAATGCGCAGACTTTATCGATCAGCAAAGGGAGAAAAGGTAGTATCTTGTAGTGCTGATCAGATGAGGGTCTGCGTCTGATTCTTTTGGCTTGTAGGGATGCTGGTGGAATCTGAAGAAGGTAGGAACATTAAGCTATTGTCTTTGTAAATCTGGTTTTTATTTCTATTTGGTGCCAACTGCACACGCAGATTGGATGGCTTGTCTGTTTAAATAGGTTTAAAAGTATTTTTAATCGCTCTGCATAGCGTGATAGTTTTTACCCAGGCTTAAAAATAACTTCAGGGGCTGGCATGATGATTTTCTTTGTGACAAAAGGAGCCGCATGGTCTGTCCTCCATTTTGTGTAACCCTCATGGATGTGGAAGGGGGAGGAGCAGCGGCCATTTTGGGAAGGTCAAATTTATTTTTATTTTATTTTTTCTAAGCGGCTGATTTTCAGTTGACTCAGGAAATAATCAGCCATCCATTGTCAAAAAGAAATAATCATTTAATGAGTTTTTAATGCATTTGTTTAGTCCATGTCATGGTCAATCATGAGTGGTGCAGATAGAGTTTGATATAAGTTAATAGTGGAATGAGTATTTGATTTAAGAACGATACACAGATAAAACAAAGTTTTGGGTTTTTTTTTTGGTTTCTTTACCTCCCTATTCTAGGATTCTCTGCTTGGTGTAGGATAGCCATTGAAGTACAAATTAACCTGTATAACTGGGTTTTGGTTTTTTTCCCTCTCCCAGCAGTGAAAGAAATCGCACATTCATATGCAAATTAGAAGCACTGAATAGGGTCTCATATATGTAATAGTGATTAGTACATATATGTAATATCTATATGTGCGTGCTTACATCAATGTATGTTATTAGATTAATTTAGAATTGCATTTTTTTTTATTTGTGTATTTTCACGTCTCACCTTCCTGCTTGCCATTTATCATTGATAACGTGCTGAGAAAGATTTGTTGCTATTGGTAGTTAAAAGTAATATTAATACGTTAAGGAGTAATTTGTAAAACACGCGCATGGCTTGCCTAAGATACAAGGAAGTTCTGTGTGGTGCTCGGTAGATGATTTACAGTTAAAGATCATTTACATTGATATAAACATGTTAGATGTATTTCTGTGGATATACCTGGCTTGCGTACATGTGTCTCTAACAAAAGGCGGGACTAGCGTACGCGAAGCAAGGGCCGACGCACGGAGCGTATATTACGCAACGGAGCGTCTGGGTATGCCCACGTGATACAAATCACACGATAGTATTGTTTTAATTAGGCGATAAGGAGGCAATGCGATAATAGCGCAAGTCAAATCTCAGTGTCCAAAATTTTAAGCTAATAGATCCTTCTCTAGTTGCAGCTCCTCGGGATTAGCCTGCGATACTGAATGAAAGGGATTTCTGCGCAGAAACGAAAGTAAAGAGTATATGAGGTGAAAGTGTGTGTATACATATATATAAGTTTCTAATTTTTGGGTGGAACCACAGGAAATCATCGAGTTCTCGTGAGGTACATACGTGTAAGTGACGGTACGGTGGCTTGGGAGGCATCCCTTGTTAAACATATTAAAAGAAGAGCATTAGAGTATAGCAGACCAGGAAGTCCGCTATAGATAAAGAGTAAAGGAGCACAACACCAGGAAGGGTTGGTGTGGTACCCATATAGGCCATTAAGCTCTGGCTGAAGGAATTCGCAGCCACAATTTTTGATTCCACTGGTCGCTCCGCACATAAGATTAGTTGCTTATGTGCAGAACGATTGTACCGCACGTAATTGTGTGCATTAGTTAGTAACTTGACCCAGTACCATGTGCGTACGCTAGAGGGGTCATAAACGCTATTTGTACATTCTAACGTGATTTGTGTAATATTTTTTTATTTTAAGGGAGGTTCGCTGGTCACTCGGGAATTCTCTGACAACCAATAGTTACTGGGAAGGGTTAAGTGCTCTTCGGATCACATCAACATGTCCCAGTAAATAAAGGTTCATAGGGGCCCTAAGTTTGGTACAGCAGCTCTGAGTCAGTGATTGCAGTACTGGCCAACGTGGGCGAGGGGTGAGTGGAGGTACTCGGTAAACTTCTGCCGCCGGCCTGCCCCGGACATCTTGGTTTTTGTAAGGGTTCGCTGAAGACCCTGATTTGAAGGTCAGAGGTAGTGAAAGCAACACCTGCAAAGATGTGGGCCAGTTGTTCAGGTAGGGGGCGATCAACCTCGGTTCGGGTTGACTTAGTAAACCGGCCAATAGAGTCGGCAAGGATAACGTGTGATACAGACCGGGAAGTCCGAAATGGATCACACGCAAAGGTAATATTCAATGAATGGGAAAGAATGACTGTGCATGACGGGGAAAAGTTCCCACGGGTAGGCAGTTTTAGCCCCGAGGTGTTACAAAATCTAAGGAGAAGGATATGTCTCATTAAATCTGCAAAGAGACGGATCAAACATTATGATTGTTTACAGTTATGGCAACGGGAAGGTGAGAGACAAGGAGGATTAGCTTACACAGCTGACTCTCACAGTGGTAAGAAAAATATGGCAACAAGAGAGAAGGTGGTTACAGAGAGTGGCACACTGGAGTATGATAAAAATGCACTTAGCAACTGTATTAATGATGATAAGAATAAAAGTAACAAATGTAACAATGATAAAAGTAAAACTGTTAAATGTACAACTGTTATCCCGTGCAAGTTGCACTCCATGTTAAACTTCCCTCAGGATTACAAGCAAGAAAGTGAGCCCAGCACGATGTCGGCACCTTTTCCAGCAGCCATCACACAAGACATCCAGGTGGACGCGGCCAAATCGGTAAAGGCAGTAATCAAACCCCCTAACGGAGGGTCAGGTGAGGTCGTGTCCACTGGTACGTACGGTGTTATATATCACGCACAAACAAATGTACCTCATATTGTAGAACCAACACAAGATGATGTAATTGAATTTAATCCTGTCAGGGTGATCACAGTCCCCAATGGGAAGACTGACGCTCAGGGAACCATTCCCGTCAGGGACAGTGCAATGCGCCGTCCCTGGTCCCGGATGGAATTGAGAGCAATTATGTCTGAATTCCCTGATCCTAGGAAAGATCTAGTTGCATGTCAGAGATTTATTAAAGAACTAGGAAACTCCGCCGAACCCACCAACAAAGATTGGCGGACTGTGCTGAGGGCATGTTTGCCCTCCAGTGTTGACCCTGCGAAATTTATTACTGATTGTAAATTAGACCCAGAAGTACCTCAAACGGAGGAAAACAATCAGGAATGTATTAAGCAGATCAACCGACAGTTAGGAGTATATTTCCCAGCCATTGTCGAGTGGAACAAAATCTTCTCCATAAGACAAAACGAAGGGGAAAGTACTTCTAATTATTTCCATCGGGCATTGCAGGACATGACTAGGTATACAGGTATAGAAAACATCAAAACAAGTGCACCGCATAGAGAAGTAGCAGTATTTGTGTTAATGGATGGTTTAAAGGAAGTGTTGAGAGCAAGGGTACAGACCACAAATCCAAACTGGAGAAATATCTAAGTGGCTGCATTAAGAAAGTCTGCTGTTGGGCATGAGCAAAACATCAGCAAGCACAGGAAAACACAGAGAAGTAAGAAGCCTCAGATCCCTGTGGGTAAGTCAAAGGTGATAAGGTGTTATAATTGCCAGAAGAAAGGTCATTATGCAAGAGATTGTAGATCAGGAAGTAGACAAAGGTTATATAAACCCCCTAGACAAGAACACGAGCAGAGTTATGACACACAAAATTGTAATCAGGGATCATATAGGAAGAAGTTTGGGCCGCACCTGTAATATACAGTCAGGAAAGGTGATCATTAGGACTGATAGTAAGCCTGAGGTTACAGTCAATGAAATTGGGAGGTCATTCCGTGTAGACGCAGGAACGGCCGGGTAAACTTTGTAATTCCTCTGTAAATGTTTCTTTCTCCCCATCTCTGACGTTCATCGGAATAACTCAAACATCACATAGCTACTTGGTCTTTGCAGAGGTCTACCTAACCCCAGTGTGACCTACCGACATCTGTGTGTCCTGGCCAGGCACAAAAGGGTGAAGTGTGGAAATACTGGTGGGGAGGGGACTTCGCAAAGATACCAGTGGATGTGTTGGTGTGACAGCCTGATGGTGAACGGAATATCTGACAATGGTTTTTTGTTTGTTGTTTAATGTAAAATGTGATGAATTGTTCTCTCTCTCGTTTGTTTTTTTTCCCCTCTCTTCTCTCTCATGTTCTTATGTTTTAAAGATGGTATGTCACACATCAGTTAGACAAATGGTAATGCAAGATTTTTGCTCCTTACAGAAAGATCGCAGATTTGGAAGGAATATTGTATCACCGGAATGTTCGTTTGGAAGACTGAGAGACAGCACCTTTGAGATGACAGCAGAGCAAGAAGATCAACAAGACTAGAGGACATAAGACATTGTAACATTTTTCTTTCCCCTCAAAGTATTTTTTTTACCCCCATTACAAATTTCTCTTTCTCCTCCTGTAAGATGGACTCGCCCCAAGAGACAGCAGTCCGTGTTTTCCTGTTGACCATGATGTTGACCAGAGCAGTCTGTTTCGGTGAGAGTACCAGTGAGGTCGAGAAAGGATCTGGAATGGGTTCTGATGACAGAGACGGAGGTGTAAATTTCCAATAGAAACACAATCAGCGAGCAAAGGCGAGTACCAGAAAACGATCTAGCAGCCATGTTATTTATAGACATTGTGAAGGATTGTTAGCTGAAGAGAACTGCATCTGTAGGCATTGCGACAACATAGTTGAGGATGGGTGCATCAAGAAATGTCAGTCCAGTTTTAATATCCACATGGACCGGCATCCATTGAGTGACTATCACTCCTTAGTGGGTAAAGTGTTAAACCAGACAGACCGTTGGGTATGCTCTCAAGTACCTCAAGGTCATAGCAAATCAGGACTAGTACCATTCCCTTTAACGGTAGGAGAAGTACTTGAGCTAAGTGGTGGGAGGCCGGTGGACAAGAGGTTTAATATCTCTAGTCCTCCTAGTTTGAAGCTCCACCAATATCATGTGGATAGGTCTTTAGTGTGCTTTAACATTTCCAATCCCCGAAAGCCGGGAAATTGGGAAGTGTCATGGAGTAATCAAACCATGACCTTTTCATACAGAGCCGACAGAATGCCCATAGACACAGAACTTATACGCCAGATAGCCGAACATGGAATTTTTTTCCGGTATAGGTACACTTTAGGAAGTAGGACCATGCGAGTTGGAGAAGTATCACCAGGATACTGTGCACATATCGTACAACCTGATATGTGTACTAGGCAGATGGGAGAGTTAGGGTTAGGAGATTTCACATGGAAAATTTGTAACATGGTTATGTCATACTCCGTCCCATATGTTCTCCCCGATGATGCCTATTTCATATGCGGGAGGAAGGCGTATAAGTGGCTTGCCCCTAACTCAGAAGAATTATGTTATATTGGAAAAGTACTGCCTGAAGTAATGACTGTATCCCATAACAAAATGAAAGATATTCACCGCAGTGCCCAAGCTCCTTATACTCACACTCATTACGAGCACGTCGTTAAACGGCACCTGATAGAGAGGACAGAGCATCCAGCCTCTGATCTGATCCATGAATCCACCAGGATTCAATTCCTACTCGCGTTAGATATCACTCGTACCGCCAGAGGAGTGATAAATTATAAATATATATCTGTGCTAGCAAATTTATTAGACAATATCACCGAAATGTATGACGACACATTCAGGTACACAGGGAAAGAGTTACAAGCCTACAAAACAGAACTGGTTCAGCATAGAATGATTCTTAATTACCTCACAGCTGTGACAGGCGGGTATTGTGTTACCCTAGCAACTCAATATGGAATAAAGTGCTGCACGTACATTACAAAAAGCACGGAGGACCCATCCGAGGTCATAGACCAAAAGATGGAGGATATTCTACAATTAAAGTGGGAGTTTCGAAGGAAACACAATCTCACACTCGCTGCTGTGGGTAATGTGCTGACCAGTTGGGTGTCATGGTTGAACCCACGAAATTGGTTCTCTGGTTTAGGAGAATGGGCCCAAAGTATTATTATGGATGTAGGGAAATTTCTTTTGTGTATTCTAGGAGTCGTCATATTGGTTGGCCTGATATTTAGATGCGTTCGGGCTTTAACGAAGTGTAAAGGTAGTACTAGAGTGATGAGTCTGAGGAGCGAGGACACTGTAATAACAACAACTAATTTGATTTATGACCCAACGATAGAGACAATGTTGTGATGAAAATGTGAGTCCACGGTCCGTTTCTTTCACCCGTTTCTCCTTTGTTTTCCTCCAAGGTACAAAGACATCCGCTTGGAAGAAGAATTTAACAACCTCTTTTAATACAGACCATTGATGGACTATACCACAGACCCCCAATATCCCTAGTGACTTTAAATTTTTACGATAGCCCAAATACTTTAGTGACTGTAACTTTCTGGACAATGGAAAAGCTTTTGTCGCCATTTATAGCAAAAGCACCGAGAGACATCAGACAACATGTACATCAAGACAAGACATCAGACAAGACCTCAATCGGCGACTGTTTGTTTAAACACACATAGTTTACGACTGCATTTATAATGATTGCTTCTTATCTTCACCTCTACAACCTTCAGGTAATAACACATAGTCGATAGGGAATATAGACACAGATATCAGCACTCACATACCCCCCCCCCATTCATGTATCATCAACTAAATGTGCTCCCCATTTGTTGCAACCAAAAGCCGAAAAGAGCTCGGTACAGTTTGACAGCCCATCCACAGACCCTTGATACGGGATAAGAAGGAATTCAAATGTATACTTCGCAATACCTCGAAGCTTGATTTAAAACACGTACGGCACGATGATACATGACCCCTCAAACATGGATTCATACACACATGCTTCTACTATCTCACTAGGTCATACCTTTTTCCCACCTTCTCCTCTCCTCCCTTTTCCCAATCATAAAATGGTATTTACATGATGACATATATTTTTCTTTTGTTTGAACTGTTTTAGGAAGTGGCAGTTATTGATGACTGCCAAAGGGTGGACTGTCAAAGTCGGAAAAATATCATGCTACACGTTGCCATATATCCACCCCATGCGCGTGCCGCTGCACGTACACATTCTCTCCCGTGCGTGCGCATATTCGCAGTTGCGTGACGGCGCCTCCTCGGCCATGCGCTCCAGCGCATGGTATGTGCATTTACGGTAGAGTTTGTGTGCGTCTAGCGGGCGACTCAATCGTTACATAGTAAATCCAAATAGTATGTTTTATAGATAATGTTCCCCTTAATAATAACTGAAAGTTTGTTTATTGTGACTGGTCCCTGGACAGAGGAATTCCTCTTTGCATGATACGAAGGGTCAGATAGGATTTGAGCAGTGGTGTTTGGTACCTAACTAAAGAACATTTTATTAGAAACAATCCGGTGCTGGTTAGGTAAAGATTAATCGCTCCTGCGTATAGTTATGTCTATAAGTAGTTTCTGGACATTTATTCATTGTCCATGTGTTGGAAATCCTGAGATTCCCTCCCACCTGAGCAGCCTGAAATAGTCACAGCCCACCTGTTCAAACAAACCTATGACCTTTTGTTGTAATATGAAGACAGATTCCTGTGTCCAATGAACAATGAGATGGTAGGGCCCTTTGTAGTGTACTGTATGTAGTGTATATATAAACAGCCAGCCTGGAGCAGCTCAGGTCTCTCCCCACAACGGTTTTCATCATTGACTAACCAGGAGCTGGTAACCAGATTGCGCCTGCGATTCATTCCCAGTGTGTAAGTACTCTCTGTGACCAACTTATTCCCTGTTTGTATTTGCCATACTCTCTCTCTCTCTGTTATTGTATAAGATTGTGACGCTATTGTATATTTATGTGTAGTTATTCTGCTTAGATATTGATGTTAGTTTGTAGTGTATGAATTGTTAACTGTTTTCCCCTTTTTACATAGCTAGATATTGTTAGTAAAGGTTTTGGAACCTTAGCAAGGTATTGTGTGTTTATTACATTGCTGAGAGTATTCAGAGCGTCTCAATCGCTCAAGAGGCTTTCATACAATAGAGGTTAATTAGCATTGCATTGTGCTCACATTACAAAACTAAGGTTTACAGTATAGGCTCAGCCTTTCATTGAGTTGCATACAAGGTTTACTGAGTGTCATCCCGTGAGCGTCTGCGCCGCTCGTGTTCCCCTCGTGGTCACGAGCGTCCGCTACGCTGGTAGCGTAGCATTACGGTAGTCAGCCGCCTATAGCGTGCTCGACACCAAGCGTTAAGCTGTGAGCGAGCGTGCCGCATGTGCGTCTCGACCACGGCTAAGCGTCTGTTACGCTAAGTGCGTACCCTTACGGTACCCCATACGCCAATTGCGTACTGAGTCTCTTACCCATATATAGTGAAAGTTATAAGATAAATATTTAGCTTTATCAATTGGGGGCAAGTCCGGTCCATCTCATATCCGCAGTCAGGCGAAAATGCGCAGACTTTATCGATCAGCAAAGGGAGAAAAGGTAGTATCTTGTAGTGCTGATCAGATGAGAGTCTGCGTCTGATTCTTTTGGCTTGTAGGGATGCTGGTGGAATCTGAAGAAGGTAGGAACATTAAGCTATTGTCTTTGTAAATCTGGTTTTTATTTCTATTTGGTGCCAACTGCACACGCAGATTGGATGGCTTGTCTGTTTAAATAGGTTTAAAAGTATTTTTAATCGCTCTGCATAGCGTGATAGTTTTTACCCAGGCTTAAAAATAACTTCAGGGGCTGGCATGATGATTTTCTTTGTGACAAAAGGAGCCGCATGGTCTGTCCTCCATTTTGTGTAACCCTCATGGATGTGGAAGGGGGAGGAGCAGCGGCCATTTTGGGAAGGTCAAATTTATTTTTATTTTATTTTTTCTAAGCGGCTGATTTTCAGTTGACTCAGGAAATAATCAGCCATCCATTGTCAAAAAGAAATAATCATTTAATGAGTTTTTAATGCATTTGTTTAGTCCATGTCATGGTCAATCATGAGTGGTTCAGATAGAGTTTGATATAAGTTAATAGTGGAATGAGTATTTGATTTAAGAACGATACACAGATAAAACAAAGTTTTGGGGTTTTTTTTTGGTTTCTTTACCTCCCTATTCTAGGATTCTCTGCTTGGTGTAGGATAGCCATTGAAGTTCAAATTAACCTGTATAACTGGGTTTTGGTTTTTTTCCCTCTCCCAGCAGTGAAAGAAATCGCACATTCATATGCAAATTAGAAGCACTGAATAGGGTCTCATATATGTAATAGTGATTAGTACATATATGTAATATCTATATGTGCGTGCTTACATCAATGTATGTTATTAGATTAATTTAGAATTGCATTTTTTTTTATTTGTGTATTTTCACGTCTCACCTTCCTGCTTGCCATTTATCATTGATAACGTGCTGAGAAAGATTTGTTGCTATTGGTAGTTAAAAGTAATATTAATACGTTAAGGAGTAATTTGTAAAACACGCGCATGGCTTGCCTAAGATACAAGGAAGTTCTGTGTGGTGCTCGGTAGATGATTTACAGTTAAAGATCATTTACATTGATATAAACATGTTAGATGTATTTCTGTGGATATACCTGGCTTGCGTACATGTGTCTCTAACAAAAGGCGGGACTAGCGTACGCGAAGCAAGGGCCGACGCACGGAGCGTATATTACGCAACGGAGCGTCTGGGTATGCCCACGTGATACAAATCACACGATAGTATTGTTTTAATTAGGCGATAAGGAGGCAATGCGATAATAGCGCAAGTCAAATCTCAGTGTCCAAAATTTTAAGCTAATAGATCCTTCTCTAGTTGCAGCTCCTCGGGATTAGCCTGCGATACTGAATGAAAGGGATTTCTGCGCAGAAACGAAAGTAAAGAGTATATGAGGTGAAAGTGTGTGTATACATATATATAAGTTTCTAATTTTTGGGTGGAACCACAGGAAATCATCGAGTTCTCGTGAGGTACATACGTGTAAGTGACGGTACGGTGGCTTGGGAGGCATCCCTTGTTAAACATATTAAAAGAAGAGCATTAGAGTATAGCAGACCAGGAAGTCCGCTATAGATAAAGAGTAAAGGAGCACAACACCAGGAAGGGTTGGTGTGGTACCCATATAGGCCATTAAGCTCTGGCTGAAGGAATTCGCAGCCACAATTTTTGATTCCACTGGTCGCTCCGCACATAAGATTAGTTGCTTATGTGCAGAACGATTGTACCGCACGTAATTGTGTGCATTAGTTAGTAACTTGACCCAGTACCATTTGCGTACGCTAGAGGGGTCATAAACGCTATTTGTACATTCTAACGTGATTTGTGTAATATTTTTTTATTTTAATGGAGGTTCGCTGGTCACTCGGGAATTCTCTGACAACCAATAGTTACTGGGAAGGGTTAAGTGCTCTTCGGATCACATCAACATGTCCCAGTAAATAAAGGTTCATAGGGGCCCTAAGTTTGGTACAGCAGCTCTGAGTCAGTGATTGCAGTACTGGCCAACGTGGGCGAGGGGTGAGTGGAGGTACTCGGTAAACTTCTGCCGCCGGCCTGCCCCGGACATCTTGGTTTTTGTAAGGGTTCGCTGAAGACCCTGATTTGAAGGTCAGAGGTAGTGAAAGCAACACCTGCAAAGATGTGGGCCAGTTGTTCAGGTAGGGGGCGATCAACCTCGGTTCGGGTTGACTTAGTAAACCGGCCAATAGAGTCGGCAAGGATAACGTGTGATACAGACCGGGAAGTCCGAAATGGATCACACGCAAAGGTAATATTCAATGAATGGGAAAGAATGACTGTGCATGACGGGGAAAAGTTCCCACGGGTAGGCAGTTTTAGCCCCGAGGTGTTACAAAATCTAAGGAGAAGGATATGTCTCATTAAATCTGCAAAGAGACGGATCAAACATTATGATTGTTTACAGTTATGGCAACGGGAAGGTGAGAGACAAGGAGGATTAGCTTACACAGCTGACTCTCACAGTGGTAAGAAAAATATGGCAACAAGAGAGAAGGTGGTTACAGAGAGTGGCACACTGGAGTATGATAAAAATGCACTTAGCAACTGTATTAATGATGATAAGAATAAAAGTAACAAATGTAACAATGATAAAAGTAAAACTGTTAAATGTACAACTGTTATCCCGTGCAAGTTGCACTCCATGTTAAACTTCCCTCAGGATTACAAGCAAGAAAGTGAGCCCAGCACGATGTCGGCACCTTTTCCAGCAGCCATCACACAAGACATCCAGGTGGACGCGGCCAAATCGGTAAAGGCAGTAATCAAACCCCCTAACGGAGGGTCAGGTGAGGTCGTGTCCACTGGTACGTACGGTGTTATATATCACGCACAAACAAATGTACCTCATATTGTAGAACCAACACAAGATGATGTAATTGAATTTAATCCTGTCAGGGTGATCACAGTCCCCAATGGGAAGACTGACGCTCAGGGAACCATTCCCGTCAGGGACAGTGCAATGCGCCGTCCCTGGTCCCGGATGGAATTGAGAGCAATTATGTCTGAATTCCCTGATCCTAGGAAAGATCTAGTTGCATGTCAGAGATTTATTAAAGAACTAGGAAACTCCGCCGAACCCACCAACAAAGATTGGTGGACCGTGCTGAGGGCATGTTTGCCCTCCAGTGTTGACCCTGCGAAATTTATTACTGATTGTAAATTAGACCCAGAAGTACCTCAAACGGAGGAAAACAATCAGGAATGTATTAAGCAGATCAACCGACAGTTAGGAGTATATTTCCCAGCCATTGTCGAGTGGAACAAAATCTTCTCCATAAGACAAAACGAAGGGGAAAGTACTTCTAATTATTTCCATCGGGCATTGCAGGACATGACTAGGTATACAGGTATAGAAAACATCAAAACAAGTGCACCGCATAGAGAAGTAGCAGTATTTGTGTAAATGGATGGTTTAAAGGAAGTGTTGAGAGCAAGGGTACAGACCACAAATCCAAACTGGAGAAATATCTAAGTGGCTGCATTAAGAAAGTCTGCTGTTGGGCATGAGCAAAACATCAGCAAGCACAGGAAAACACAGAGAAGTAAGAAGCCTCAGATCCCTGTGGGTAAGTCAAAGGTGATAAGGTGTTATAATTGCCAGAAGAAAGGTCATTATGCAAGAGATTGTAGATCAGGAAGTAGACAAAGGTTATATAAACCCCCTAGACAAGAACACGAGCAGAGTTATGACACACAAAATTGTAATCAGGGATCATATAGGAAGAAGTTTGGGCCGCACCTGTAATATACAGTCAGGAAAGGTGATCATTAGGACTGATAGTAAGCCTGAGGTTACAGTCAATGAAATTGGGAGGTCATTCCGTGTAGATGCAGGAACGGCCGGGTAAACTTTGTAATTCCTCTGTAAATGTTTCTTTCTCCCCATCTCTGACGTTCATCGGAATAACTCAAACATCACATAGCTACTTGGTCTTTGCAGAGGTCTACCTAACCCCAGTGTGACCTACCGACATCTGTGTGTCCTGGCCAGGCACAAAAGGGTGAAGTGTGGAAATACTGGTGGGGAGGGGACTTCGCAAAGATACCAGTGGATGTGTTGGTGTGACAGCCTGATGGTGAACGGAATATCTGACAATGGTTTTTTGTTTGTTGTTTAATGTAAAATGTGATGAATTGTTCTCTCTCTCGTTTGTTTTTTTTCCCCTCTCTTCTCTCTCATGTTCTTATGTTTTAAAGATGGTATGTCACACATCAGTTAGACAAATGGTAATGCAAGATTTTTGCTCCTTACAGAAAGATCGCAGATTTGGAAGGAATATTGTATCACCGGAATGTTCGTTTGGAAGACTGAGAGACAGCACCTTTGAGATGACAGCAGAGCAAGAAGATCAACAAGACTAGAGGACATAAGACATTGTAACATTTTTCTTTCCCCTCAAAGTATTTTTTTTACCCCCATTACAAATTTCTCTTCTCCTCCTGTAAGATGGACTCGCCCCAAGAGACAGCAGTCCGTGTTTTCCTGTTGACCATGATGTTGACCAGAGCAGTCTGTTTCGGTGAGAGTACCAGTGAGGTCGAGAAAGGATCTGGAATGGGTTCTGATGACAGAGACGGAGGTGTAAATTTCCAATAGAAACACAATCAGCGAGCAAAGGCGAGTACCAGAAAACGATCTAGCAGCCATGTTATTTATAGACATTGTGAAGGATTGTTAGCTGAAGAGAACTGCATCTGTAGGCATTGCGACAACATAGTTGAGGATGGGTGCATCAAGAAATGTCAGTCCAGTTTTAATATCCACATGGACCGGCATCCATTGAGTGACTATCACTCCTTAGTGGGTAAAGTGTTAAACCAGACAGACTGTTGGGTATGCTCTCAAGTACCTCAAGGTCATAGCAAATCAGGACTAGTACCATTCCCTTTAACGGTAGGAGAAGTACTTGAGCTAAGTGGTGGGAGGCCGGTGGACAAGAGGTTTAATATCTCTAGTCCTCCTAGTTTGAAGCTCCACCAATATCATGTGGATAGGTCCTTAGTGTGCTTTAACATTTCCAATCCCCGAAAGCCGGGAAATTGGGAAGTGTCATGGAGTAATCAAACCATGACCTTTTCATACAGAGCCGACAGAATGCCCATAGACACAGAACTTATACGCCAGATAGCCGAACATGGAATTTTTTTCCGGTATAGGTACACTTTAGGAAGTAGGACCATGCGAGTTGGAGAAGTATCACCAGGATACTGTGCACATATCGTACAACCTGATATGTGTACTAGGCAGATGGGAGAGTTAGGGTTAGGAGATTTCACATGGAAAATTTGTAACATGGTTATGTCATACTCCGTCCCATATGTTATCCCCGATGATGCCTATTTCATATGCGGGAGGAAGGCGTATAAGTGGCTTGCCCCTAACTCAGAAGAATTATGTTATATTGGAAAAGTACTGCCTGAAGTAATGACTGTATCCCATAACAAAATGAAAGATATTCACCGCAGTGCCCAAGCTCCTTATACTCACACTCATTACGAGCACGTCGTTAAACGGCACCTGATAGAGAGGACAGAGCATCCAGCCTCTGATCTGATCCATGAATCCACCAGGATTCAATTCCTACTCGCGTTAGATATCACTCGTACCGCCAGAGGAGTGATAAATTATAAATATATATCTGTGCTAGCAAATTTATTAGACAATATCACCGAAATGTATGACGACACATTCAGGTACACAGGGAAAGAGTTACAAGCCTACAAAACAGAACTGGTTCAGCATAGAATGATTCTTAATTACCTCACAGCTGTGACAGGCGGGTATTGTGTTACCCTAGCAACTCAATATGGAATAAAGTGCTGCACGTACATTACAAAAAGCACGGAGGACCCATCCGAGGTCATAGACCAAAAGATGGAGGATATTCTACAATTAAAGTGGGAGTTTCGAAGGAAACACAATCTCACACTCGCTGCTGTGGGTAATGTGCTGACCAGTTGGGTGTCATGGTTGAACCCACGAAATTGGTTCTCTGGTTTAGGAGAATGGGCCCAAAGTATTATTATGGATGTAGGGAAATTTCTTTTGTGTATTCTAGGAGTCGTCATATTGGTTGGCCTGATATTTAGATGCGTTCGGGCTTTAACGAAGTGTAAAGGTAGTACTAGAGTGATGAGTCTGAGGAGCGAGGACACTGTAATAACAACAACTAATTTGATTTATGACCCAACGATAGAGACAATGTTGTGATGAAAATGTGAGTCCACGGTCCGTTTCTTTCACCCGTTTCTCCTTTGTTTTCCTCCAAGGTACAAAGACATCCGCTTGGAAGAAGAATTTAACAACCTCTTTTAATACAGACCATTGATGGACTATACCACAGACCCCCAATATCCCTAGTGACTTTAAATTTTTACGATAGCCCAAATACTTTAGTGACTGTAACTTTCTGGACAATGGAAAAGCTTTTGTCGCCATTTATAGCAAAAGCACCGAGAGACATCAGACAACATGTACATCAAGACAAGACATCAGACAAGACCTCAATCGGCGACTGTTTGTTTAAACACACATAGTTTACGACTGCATTTATAATGATTGCTTCTTATCTTCACCTCTACAACCTTCAGGTAATAACACATAGTCGATAGGGAATATAGACACAGATATCAGCACTCACATACCCCCCCCCCATTCATGTATCATCAACTAAATGTGCTCCCCATTTGTTGCAACCAAAAGCCGAAAAGAGCTCGGTACAGTTTGACAGCCCATCCACAGACCCTTGATACGGGATAAGAAGGAATTCAAATGTATACTTCGCAATACCTCGAAGCTTGATTTAAAACACGTACGGCACGATGATACATGACCCCTCAAACATGGATTCATACACACATGCTTCTACTATCTCACTAGGTCATACCTTTTTCCCACCTTCTCCTCTCCTCCCTTTTCCCAATCATAAAATGGTATTTACATGATGACATATATTTTTCTTTTGTTTGAACTGTTTTAGGAAGTGGCAGTTATTGATGACTGCCAAAGGGTGGACTGTCAAAGTCGGAAAAATATCATGCTACACGTTGCCATATATCCACCCCATGCGCGTGCCGCTGCACGTACACATTCTCTCCCGTGCGTGCGCATATTCGCAGTTGCGTGACGGCGCCTCCTCGGCCATGCGCTCCAGCGCATGGTATGTGCATTTACGGTAGAGTTTGTGTGCGTCTAGCGGGCGACTCAATCGTTACATAGTAAATCCAAATAGTATGTTTTATAGATAATGTTCCCCTTAATAATAACTGAAAGTTTGTTTATTGTGACTGGTCCCTGGACAGAGGAATTCCTCTTTGCATGATACGAAGGGTCAGATAGGATTTGAGCAGTGGTGTTTGGTACCTAACTAAAGAACATTTTATTAGAAACAATCCGGTGCTGGTTAGGTAAAGATTAATCGCTCCTGCGTATAGTTATGTCTATAAGTAGTTTCTGGACATTTATTCATTGTCCATGTGTTGGAAATCCTGAGATTCCCTCCCACCTGAGCAGTCTGAAATAGTCACAGCCCACCTGTTCAAACAAACCTATGACCTTTTGTTGTAATATGAAGACAGATTCCTGTGTCCAATGAACAATGAGATGGTAGGGCCCTTTGTAGTGTACTGTATGTAGTGTATATATAAACAGCCAGCCTGGAGCAGCTCAGGTCTCTCCCCACAACGGTTTTCATCATTGACTAACCAGGAGCTGGTAACCAGATTGCGCCTACGATTCATTCCCAGTGTGTAAGTACTCTCTGTGACCAACTTATTCCCTGTTTGTATTTGCCATACTCTCTCTCTCTCTGTTATTGTATAAGATTGTGACGCTATTGTATATTTATGTGTAGTTATTCTGCTTAGATATTGATGTTAGTTTGTAGTGTATGAATTGTTAACTGTTTTCCCCTTTTTACATAGCTAGATATTGTTAGTAAAGGTTTTGGAACCTTAGCAAGGTATTGTGTGTTTATTACATTGCTGAGAGTATTCAGAGCGTCTCAATCGCTCAAGAGGCTTTCATACAATAGAGGTTAATTAGCATTGCATTGTGCTCACATTACAAAACTAAGGTTTACAGTATAGGCTCAGCCTTTCATTGAGTTGCATACAAGGTTTACTGAGTGTCATCCCGTGAGCGTCTGCGCCGCTCGTGTTCCCCTCGTGGTCACGAGCGTCCGCTACGCTGGTAGCGTAGCATTACGGTAGTCAGCCGCCTATAGCGTGCTCGACACCAAGCGTTAAGCTGTGAGCGAGCGTGCCGCATGTGCGTCTCGACCACGGCTAAGTGTCTATTACGCTAAGTGCGTACCCTTACGGTACCCCATACGCCAATTGCGTACTGAGTCTCTTACCCATATATAGTGAATGTTATAAGATAAATATTTCGCTTTATCAAGATTCACCTGAATGAAAGAATTCCCCGGCCAGTACAAATTGGAGAAGATACTGCATGCCCATTCACAAGGGATGTATTAAGTTTTATTTCTTTTTTTTTTTGGTGTTTTTATGCGCCCTGGACACAGATCAATACCACCTTCTGTTCTTCCATATATTGTCTTGTAAAATTGGTGATTTTTTCTTAGGTATTTTTCAGTGGACGGGCAGCTGTGCGCCACATTGGTAGAACCTCCCTATTCTTCTTTGGTTCCCTGGGGGAGTCCGGACCGGTGGGGGGCCGTCTTCAGGTATTCAGCCAGGTCTGGATTCAATCAGACCTGGATCCTTGGGTGTTAGAAATAGTGTCTCAAGGATACAAACTGGAGTTTCAGGAGATGCCCCCTCACTGGTTCTTCATTTTGGCATTACCAGTGGTTCTTCCGGACAGGGAGGTGGTCCGGGCGGCCATTAAAAAATTGTGTCTACAGAGGGTCATTGTTCCCGTCCCTCCGTCCCAGCGGGGGGAGGGGTTCTACTCGAGCCTCTTTGTGGTACCGAAACCGAACGGTTAGGTCAGACCAATTCTAAATCTAAAATCCCTCAATCCATACTTGAAAGTCTTCAGGTTCAAGATGGAATCCCTTTGAGCGGTGATTGCCAGCCTGGAGGGGGGGGGGGTGGTTTGTGGCGTCAGTCGACATAAAGGATGCCTACTTACATGTGCCGATATATTCTCCGCATCAGGCTTTACTCAGGTTTGCGATACAGGATTCTCATTACCAATTTCAGACGTTGCTGTTTGGGCTTTCCACGGCTCCGAGGATTTTCACCAAGGTCATGGCGGAAATGATGGTTCTTCTTAGCAAACAAGGGGTTTCAATTATCCCGTTCTTGGACGATCTCCTGATAAAGGCGAGGTCCAAGGAACGATTGCTGACAAGTGTAGAGTTATCTCTATCGATTCTGCGACAACACGGATGGGTCCTCAAGTTGCCGAAATCCCTGTTGATTCCGACCACTCGGCTTCCTTTTCTGGGCATGATTCTATACACGGAGTTACAGAAGGTATTCCTTCCAGAAGAAAAGGCTCTGGAATTGCAGACGATGGTCAGAGAACTTCTGAAGCTGACGAGTGTGTCGATCCATCATCGTACTCGGGTTCTGGGGAAGATGGTTGCGGCGTACGAAGCCATTCCATAGGGCAGATTTCACGCCCGCGTGTTTCAGTGGGACTTGCTGAGCAAATGGTCCGGGTCTCACCTACACATTCACCGGAAGATAAGTCTATCCCTCAGAGCCAGAATTTCTCTCGGGTGGTGGCTACAAGCTCATCACCTCCTGGGGGGACGCCAATTCGGTATCCAGGATTGGGTACTTCTGACAACAGATGCAAGTTTCCGGGGCTGGGGCGCAGTCACCCAAGGAAGAAATTTCCAGGGAAAATGGTCGCTCCAGGAAGCCTGTCTCCACATAAATGTTCTAGAGTTAAGAGCCATTTACAACGGCCTGCTCCAAGCAAAAAGTCTTCTTCAGGGTCGACCGGTCCTGGTACAGTCAGACAACATCACAGCGGTGGCCCATATGAACCGGCAAGGCAGAACGAGGAGCAGAGCAGCAATGGTGGAGGCCACAAATATACTTCGCTGGGCGGAACAACACGTCAGCGCACTGTCAGCAGTTTTCCTACCGGGTGTGGACAACTGGGAAGCGGATTTCCTCAGCAGACACGACCTCCATCCGGGAGAGTGGGCTCTGCACCAAGAGGTATTTGCAGATGTGACAAGACGCTGGGGAATTCCGTTGATAGACATGATGGCGTCTCGGCTCAACAAGAAGCTCCCGAGGTATTGTTCCAGGTCAAGGGACCCACAAGCCATGGCGGTGGACGCCCTGATGTCTCCGTGGGTCTTCCAGTCGGTGTATGTGTTCCCTCCTCTTCATCTCATTCCAAAGGTGCTGGGGATCATTCGTCGAGCAAGGGTTCAGGTGATTCTCGTCATCCCAGACTGGCCAAGAAGGGCCTGGTACCCGGATCTTCAGGACTTACTGGTGGAAGATCCTTGGCCGCTTCCTCTAAGAAAGGATCTGTTGTTACAGGGTCCATGCGTGTTTCTGGACTTACCGCGGCTGCGTTTGACGGCACAGAGGTTGAGCGCCAGATCTTAGCTCGTAAGGGTATTCCCAGGGAGGTCATTCCAACTCTCAATAAGGCTAGGAAAGAGTTTACGGCGAAACACTATCACCGTATCTGGAGGAAATATGTTTCCTGGTGTGAGGTTAAAAAGGCTCTTGTGGAGGATTTTCACTTTTGTCATTTTCTCCACTTTTTACAGGCGGGTGTGGATGCAGGCCTGAAATTGGGTTCCATCAAAGTGCAAATTTCAACTTCTGTCTATTTTCTTTCAAAAAGAGTTAGCTGCCCTCCCAGAGGTTCAGACTTTTGTAAAGGGTGTAATGCATATCAATCCACCGTTTGTACCGCCTGTAGCGCCATGGGACCTTGATGTCGTCTTATGGTTCCTCATGTCTTCCTGGTTTGAACCTTTGCGGACGGTTGAATTAAAATTTCTCACTTGGAAGGTAGTTATGCTTTTGGCGCTGGCATCTGCCAGGCGAGTATCGGAATTGGCAGCTTTATCTCATAAGAGTCCGTACTTGATTTTTCATGCGGATAGGGCGGAATTGAGGACTCATCAACAATTTCTACCGAAGGTGGTTTCGTCATTTCACATTAACCAACCTATTGTGGTTCCGGTAGCTACGGAAGAAGTGGCGATTCCAAAATCTCTGGATGTTGTAAGAGCGTTAAAAGTTTACGTTTCTATCACAGCTGTTACTAGGAAAACTGAAGCATTGTCTGTTTTGTATGCGGCCAACAAGGTTGGTCATCCCGCGTCAAAACAGAGTATTGCACGCTGGATTTGTAGTACGATCCAGCAAGCTCATTCTTCGGTGGGGTTGCCGGTGCCGAAGTCGGTTAAAGCCCATTCTACCAGAAAGGTGGGCTCATCTTGGGCGGCTGCCCGAGGTGTTTCAGCACTACAGCTTTGCCAAGCGGCTACTTGGTCGGGTTCGAACACTTTTGCTAAATTCTATAAGTTCGATACCCTGGCCGATGAGGACCTGGCGTTTGCTCAGTCGGTGCTGCAGAGTCGTCCGCACTCTCCCGCCCGTTCTGTTGCTTTGGTATAATCCCCATGGTCCTTTTGGAGTCCCCAGCATCCTCTAGGACGTAAGAGAAAATAGGATTTTGGTACTCACCGTTAAATCCTTTTCTCCTAGTCCGTAGGGGATGCTGGGCGCCCGTCCCAGTGCGGACTATTACTTGCATTATATTTTTTCTTACTGGTTAAATTAGTTTATACACGACTTGTGTATTGGTTGGTTTCAGCTGGTTGCTGGAGTTTTATGCATACTGTTATCTGGTTTGGCATTATTCCGGTGGTACGGTATGTTTATGGTGTGGGCTGGTAATTTGGTAGCCCTTAGTTAATACAAAAATCTTTCCTTGTAATGTCCGTCTCTCCTGGGCACAGTTCATATAACTGAGGTCTGGAGGAGGGGCATAGAGGGAGGAGCCAGTTCACACCCAGTCTTAAGTCTTTTTAGTGTGCCCAAGCTCCTGCGGATCCCGTCTATACCCCATGGTCCTTTTGGAGTCCCCAGCATCCTCTACGGACGAGGAGAAAAGGATTTAACGGTGAGTACCAAAATCCTATTATTTGTGCACTTTCTTACCTTTGCACTAAAAATGAGGACTTGAAAAACCAAGAATGCAGAAGCAACAGCCACATCTGAAATTTTCCAGAGTTTGTCTGGCCAAGAAGCTAGGCCTCAGTTCCCGCCAGATGCCTATGGCATGGGCCCATCATGCCCTTTTACCTAATCCTAGGGATTTGGATCCCAATGTGACATCATCATGTGGTTCATCAGCTTCAAGGACAAGGATTTGGTTCTCCGCCCTACCAGAAACAAGTCGATATCCTGTGTGACTCAGCTGAGATTCAATTCTACCAAAACCTTACACCTATGCACCTAAACAAAGGTAATTCTGGGACCTCACTAAAGCCCTCATGACTGGGGTATTTAGTATTGAACATATGTTTAATAATGTGTCTAAATATGTTATATTTAGTGCACTATGCACTATTGGAGAATTATTGGAATGCAGGTGTAAATGCATAAACTATGCACATATAAGGAATGTAACATAGAAACATAGAAATGTATAAGTGTAAAGTAAAAGTATAAGAAGGCACTGACATTTGGAATCAAATTGATCTTGAGACATTCTCACATAAGAATTTACATGGTAATTATCCTACCCTAGTGTGAAATTACCAACTTTTGTTTACAGTCAATGCCCTAAAGAGGGTATTCTTGTGTCTATGTGTAAGATTTACAGAGACACCCAGGAGAAAAGAGTTTGTTGTTTTTCAGACTGTATTGTTGTGCTGAACCAACTAAGTAAGTGAGTAAGCCAACCTTGTTTCAGTCATTTATATATGAAAGGTGGAATGCAATTGAAATTCAAGTTATATTTCAGAGATAGTACATTCTAAATCAGTTTGTGTTTTAGTAAGCCACCTGGTTTGGGTGTTAGTTATATTAAAAGAAGAAGGAAATATAGTTTGCTGCTTTGAGATGTTTGCGGCATTTATTTAAATTTTTTGAGATAGTTTGGCGGCATTTGGGGGGAGGTTTGGGGGTGGCTGGCAGGGGCAGATATGGGGGCGTGCCACCCAATTTTCCAGGAGTGACAAGGCCAAGGACTGCATCACGAGTTGCAGTTTCCCTGGCATCACCAGCCGCCCTGCTACGGCCTGCCTGAGTAAACTCTGGCTTACTCATACTGCTGTCACAGAGTAACATCTCTACCAATGGTTGTGATGTACATCCCGGACTGCAATTTGATCACAGTATTGCAAACGCAAATGCAGGAAGGAGGTGCTATACACGTAGTCATGCATTTGCAGTGCTAAAGATTGCATTTGCAAAGCTACAAAGCAAGCAGCTTTGCAACTGCAATCCAGGGTCCCTTATTGCTCTAGTCACTCTGTTAGAGGTTACTGAAGCCATTGCTGCCCTTAAACCTAAAGAACTCCAGGCGCTGATGGCCTCGGTGGTGAACTTTTTAAAGTTCTTGGTCCCAAAATTGTGAAAATCCTTACTACTTTTTTTATTCAATATTTACATCACACTCTCTTCCCATGCATTTTAATTTGGCCCTAGTAAAAGAATTGTTGAAGCCCGGCAAGGATCCTTTACTTCCCTCCCCACATAAGCCTATCCTTACTCAATGTTGATTATAAATTATTTACAAAATTACTGGCAGGTAGGATGAAGGTACTTTTACCAGCGATTACACACCCGGACCAATCTGGATTTATTTCGGGCAGGAACTCTGTCACTAATTTTCAAAAGGTCTTAACAGTTCTTCAGTCCTTGGAGACTTCTACTACAGGTGAGCCTAGAATTTTATTGTCTTTGGATGCAAAAAAGGCATTCGCTCTAGTGACCCGGGATCACCTGTTTTAGACACCCATTTTGGCATACCTGAGGGATTTATCTGCACTATAAAGTAACTTAATTGTAACTCAACTGCCCAGTTATTTACTAAAAGATTTCTATCTCCTCCTTTTAGGATAAGAAGTGGCACGAGGCAAGGATCCACTTTATCGCCACTGTTTTAATGGATGCTTTGAAGTCTTAGCAACAGGCTAAGAATTTTACAGACAGCAAAGTTGGAGAGGTAGAGTCCATATTAAGGCTATTTGCTGATGATATGCTTCTTTTTAGCTCAAATCCCTCATTATCCATTCCAACTAATTTTAGCATTATTCATGAATTCAGTTTCTTTGCTGGCTATCAGGTTAATGTTGATAAATCTGAGTAAATCACTTTTAACTCCATTAACAGCTCTTCATAGCACTATCATGTATGATCCATGTTCACTATTACCCCGCATAAGCTGATATATTTGGGGATATACAGTATATGCCCTCTCAACTTTCTCAACTATACTCTACTATATATAATATATTAACCATACTGTATATTAATTTTCTTCACATGATATACAACATTAAGAATTATCTAGATTCTTGAATGGACTTTAAACTCTACTTGCTTGGTATGGTTATAGTGGTAAAGTTTGTTTTCTTTCCCAAGCCAGCTTATTTGCTCCAAATGTTGCAAATCACAATCTCAAAAAAGGATACAGTTCTCTTTTTGGCACTCTAGTAAAAACCAAATGCCTTGTGAGCATACTTATGCTTCTAAGAAACAAGGAGGATTGGCATTTGGATATATTGGCATTTGATGAGGCAGATCTTTTTAGATTTGTGTCCAACTGGATTCTTCATTTGAATAACTTCACTAACACTGTCTTAGAGGAAGTGCTATTCTACCGATATTCCCCAATGTAATGTCTTTTTCTGGGATACATATAATTCATTACTGTTAATAAGTTCCTCCGGAGCAACCACTACTCTACTTCTTTTATTTTTTATGGGGTAATCCGAATTTCCTTTCCTCCTTGGATAACCCATTTTGCAAATCCTTGTATTGCAAGGGTAACATTGCTGCCAGGGATGTATTTCACCCTGGTGGACAAATTACTTTCATTAACAGAACTCCAGGAATGGTTCTCTCTGCCTTGTATGCATTTCTTCATGTACCTGCTTCAGGCTCATCACTACATTCAATCCTTTACTGATCACCTAGGTTCCACAAAGGTTAACTCTATTTTAAGGAATGTCCTTACTTTTAGTCAATCCCACACTTTTAAAATACAATATATTTACCCGGATTTGATAAAGTTACATGTTTCCTCATGCTGTCAGACTGATATTTGTTTGGAAATCTGGAATCTGGAAATGTCTGTGCAAGTACTTGGAGGTATGTAAGTAAGCTGGCAAATACCATCCCCTGACCGGGAATCGAACCCGGGTCTCGGCCAGGAAATGCCGGATCGTGGCCACTAGACCACCAAGGGTTTCGGTGTTGGTGAATGGATGATGCATGAGGAGAGTGAAGACTGTGATAGTAGTAACCAGGCTAACACTGGGATGATACAGTAATGATGTACAACAATCTCCTTACTTGTAACTGTAGACCAGTTTGGTGGAGTGGCTGACCTTAGCAGTGTGGTAACCAGCTTTCGGGCTGGATGGTCACTGTAGAACTGGATCAGGAAGCACTCTTGAGATGAGTTGAACTGGATGCAAAATGAAAACAGAACAGGATGGTAGTTTGTAAATAACCGGAGTAGATCCAGGGAACTGGAACAGGCTAGAATCTCAGGTGCTGGCAGGCACCAACAGTCAGGAGCTTGATGAGATTACCTGTGCAGACAAAGGAAAGGCCTTCACAGGTGTAGAGCAGGATAACCATGCTGTGCAACACTTATGGAAGTAACTGCACCTGCAGGAAAATGGAATGCAAGGGAGCACAGTTAACTCCACTCAGCTAGAGCTGAGCTAGACAATGAACTAGCAAAGACTGAGAGCCAGTACCCAGAACATATACCCCTTGGCCAGTTGGAATAGGCTGAGCTGAATCAGATGGTGCAGAGAGATCAGACTGGCTAACGATTGGCTGAACTATGGTCAGGTGATTGGGATTTGGCACAGCAGTACTCTAGGTCAGGCTGTGATGTGGCATGTGGCCTAGCAGGCTGGGAAATACTAAAGCCTGTATGTCTTGTAAGTGACAGCGGACATGGGTACCTTGTTATGGAGTGAGTCTGCATGAGGCAGGAGGGGCAAACTGGACAAGGTTGTGACACATGCTCAACAATCTCTATTGTTTGAAGATCTGAAATACTAGAGTTACCCTTTCTTGAGGATATGATACTGTATACTATAAGAATCTTACTTGCTTTAAAGTTGGCTTGATTGCAGGAAATTCATATCTGGGTGTTTCATAGAACATATATCTTTCACCTTCTCAAAGGGAGTGTTTTATTACTACTAAAATTACCAATTTATGGTCCTGCAGAAAGGTTAGGAAATTTGGTGTAAATTTCTTGACTATTTACACGTGTCTTTTAATATTCAAGTACCTATGTTTTACTCTTTACGGGCTTCTCCTCATGGGAGAAAGATTTCATATGACATACATGGTTCCCATTTTGGCGGGTACGGTTATGGTTGCTAAGCAAATTATCCTACAGCATTGGATAGCTCAGACTGCTCCCATGTTAGGGGAGTGGAAAATTGCCTTGCTAGAAGTTATCTATCATGAAAGCCACATGGTTTACTTACAAATTGAAAAAAAAGGGTGGTATCTTTCCATAAAAAATAGGGTGCATATATTGATACACTACTATTTCAAACACAGGAACAGATTTGGAAGGTCTTAGAAAATACAACTTAGATTCTAATATGCCAACTTAATTCATTAAACTAGGATGTAGATTTATGATAATCCCGGAATAATATTATACTGAGCCTTGCAAATGCTATTAAGTTCAAAGGGGGTAATTCAGAGTTGATCGCAGCAGCAAATTTGTTAGCAGTTGGGCAAAACCATGTGTACTGCAGGGGGGCAGATATAACATTTGCAGAGAGAGTTAGATTTGGGTGGGTTATTTTGTTTCTGTGCAGGGTAAATACTGGCTGCTTTATTTTTACCCTGCAATTTAGATTTCAGTTTGAATACACCCCACCCAAATCTAACTCTCTCTGCACATGTAATATCTTCCCCTCCTGCAGTGCACATGGTTTTGCCCAACTGCTTACAAATTTGCTGCTGCGATCAACTCTGAATTAGGCCCTATGGGGGTCATTCCGACCTGATCGCATGCTTCCGCTTTTCGCAGCACAACGATCAGGTCACTACTGCGCATGTGTACGCACCACAATGCGCAGGTGCGTTGCATGGGTACAAAGTGGATCGTTGCTGGGCAATGGATTGTACGAAGAATCCATTCACACAGCCGATCGCAAGGAGATTGACAGGAAGAAGGCGTTTATGGGTGTCAACTGACCATTTTCTGGGAGTGGTTGGAAAAACGCAGGCATGTCCAAGCGTTTGCAGGGCGGGTGTCTGACGTCAATTCCGGGACTGGGCAGGCTGAAGTGATCACAGCGGCTGAGTAAATTCAGACCTACTCAGAAACTGCACAAACTGTTTTGGTTCTGCTCGGCTCCACAAGCATTCGCACACTTGCACAGCGAAAATACACTCCCCTGTGGGCGGCGACTATGCGTTTGCACGGCTACTAAAAACAGCTAGCCATTGATCAACTTGGAATGACCCCCTATGTCCACTGTTTGAATGTCTCTTTCTTTCATTTTCTTTCTTTTTTTTCTTTTCCTATCCTACCTTCCTTTTAGTTCATTTCATTTATTTTTATGTTCTTTATTTTATCTTTTATTATTAGTTTTCCATCTTATAACTAAATCCAAGTTACTGTATGTCAGTTTGTTAATTGATTACTATGTGTGATTGTGTTGGTTCTTTGCCATACACCTCTTGATTTTCTTGATAAGTAATTAAAAAAACCACAACATATTTTGATGCTTAGCTTTTTTATCTTTTATTTTGGAAATGTAATAAAGTCAGGGTATTTGTTTTATGTACTTTATGGATTTATACATTTCTGTACTCATTATTTTGTATTGTCCCTTGCTACTTAATAAACAGAATGAAGTTAAAAAATGATGCAGAAAAAAATGATAATTTAAAAAAAGACATAATCAGTTCAATTAATATAAGAAAATATTTTTTACACCATTACCTGTACAGTACATTATTTACATAATGAAGCACAGCATGTGCTACTTTTTTGTATTAAAATCCATGCACTTTTAAGACAGCATGGGGTCTATTTAAAAATGAGTGGTGAGTGCATATCTGTCAGAATAGGTAATTTTATCACACATTTGCACTCTGCCACATATCACATCATGCGCTGGCAAATTGTGAGGAAAGAACAATATGTTCTTCCTTCACTTTCAGTAAGTAAAAATATGAAAGAAAAACACAAATGCTGTATTTTGTCTTTAATATCTCTATGTAAATAAATAAAGAGGCTTTGCATTATTATTATATTATTGATGCCTGTATTGGAACAACTTGTTTTGCCATGCAGGGCCTTTGTCAAGCGTTTGTGCCTTAACCTCATGAATAACCTGCCAGAGAAGTTGAAACACTTAGGGCATTATTCGGGTTTATTAGCAAACCAAAAATGCAAACTGGGCAAAACCATGTTACACTGCAGGTGGGGCAGATATAACATGTGCAGAGAGACTTAGGTTTGGGTGGGGTGTGTTCAAACTGAAATCAAAATTGCAGTGTAAAAAATATGCAGACAGTATTTACCCTGCACAGAAACACTATAACACAACCAAATCTAAATCTCTCTGCACATGTTACATCTGCCCCACTTGCAGTGTTACATGGTTTCGCCCATTAGTGTGATTTTTTGGTTTACTAACAAACCGGAATAACCCCCTTAGGCACTTATGGAACCTTGGCCTTTATTTGTGTGTGTTTTATTAGTGTAAAATAAACATTTCCATACTATACATGTGTACCATAAACGCACACACATACATATGTATTCAGATTTGGTCATGTCATATATTTGCAACTCTTTAAGACTGGAGAAACGGAATTAGGGATGGAATAGCCTAGAACAATTAGGGATATAGCCTGGAACAATTAGGGATATATTTACTAAAATGTAGTTCCATAGAAGTGGAGATGTTGCTCATAGAAACCAACCAGAGTATACCTATTATCTTCTACAAGTAGAATCTGATTGGTTGCTATGGGCATAATCTCCACTTCTATAAACACACGCTTTAGTAAACATACCAAAAAGGCTGTTTTACCATAGAGGTAAACCTGTATGCAGATCACGTATAAACACTTGGCAGGAGGCATACTGTATCTATTGCTGGTGCTGGAGAGCTTACTGTACAGTATGTAATGAGATGATTGGTAAGCATTCATTGCACTCTGTGTAAATATCCTGCCTAGCCACTTCTGGCTGTATATTTGTGTATTTATCACACCAGATGATAGTACTTAATTATTTAGGCTGCTATATTATATGAAGGTGTCACATGTGTCTATACTCACTACTTTATTGATATTTCCATTTGGACTGTGGTAGGAAAGGGTTTTTGAAGAGAGCCTAATGAATGTATTAATTTCACTTAATTACATTTTTATTCATTTTTATATTTAATTATATTAACATGGTAAATTAAAGGTTTACATTTATTTATACAGTAGCACTGTGCAGATTCTCTTTAGTGGGCTTTCCATACTATCCCTTTAAACCGGGATGCTCATGGATTACACACATTCTGTGGCTGCTTAAACCAGGTGAAATGCAGGTTTCAAGTGAGCCAACCACAGAACCTGTGTAATTCATGAGTGTTCCAGAATAAAGAGATAGTATGGTAAGCCTACCACAGTGATGTGGAACCATTGGCTGTCCAGATGTTGTTGAAATACACATCCCAGTATGCCCTGCTACAGTTTTAGCATGGCCAAATAGCAAAACTGTAGCAGAGCATGCTGAGATGTGTAGTTCAACAACAGCTGGAGTGCCAAAGGTTCCCCATCACTGGTATATGATGATTCATTATACTGTAATATTAGTGATTTTGCACCAAACAATTTGTCCTAACTGCTCTGATTCTGTAATTTAGCACTAAAATGTATACAGATGTAGCCTCCATTAAATTGGCTGTTTCTCCACCTAAACGGAGGTTTAGTCGCACCTAGGCGATAGCTTAGGTTGCTGAGTTTATGTGCGGACAGGCGCATTGAGGCACGACTACATACTCAGCATGCAATATACATCTCCACCACTGGGTGGCTAATGCTACACTAATCCAGTACTTTAGAGCGAATAGCGACAGATTGGTGTACAAGCACTGATAAATGGTCAGTGACGAATTTACGTACTGCATACTGTACACACAGACCAATGGTCAGACAGAGAGAGTAAAGAAGAAAAAAGTTTATAGAGATGCAAACGAACTTGCTAAAACACTTGTCCTTTGCCGTGTTAGTGTATACAGACTCAGATGCAACATTCATGATATACTGTAAAATGTGTTACAAAATATGGTCCATTAACGATAGGGATACAATATGCTGAAGTGGCCAATATGAGCGTCAAAGTCCTCTACTCAAAAAGCAATGTGAAGGGATCATTACTTACAGTACATTTACACATGAGCTTGTGCATCTATCATGAGCCATCGTGTCCGAGGGGTGAGGTGTGCCGCTTCCCAGGTTCGATTCCCAAAGTGCGAATACATGGGTTTTTTTTTCTGATACTTTCTTTTTTTTTTTATCTATAGTAATATACCTTCACATTCAATAGTAGCATTCACAAAGATTTTACATAAATCAAGACAAAGGTGCAGGAGCATCACATTCCGCTATTTAAAATACTGTGCGGCTATGGGGATAAGCGAGCTCCATGCGCCGTATGGTACACAAACAGTACAGTACCAGACCAGACTCAATAACAGAGCGGTTTCACAAAATGGATGCCGCTCATGACCCCATGCCTCACGGAAGCCCACAGCAACTGTATGGTGCAAGCGACGGTATCAATGTTGCAAGAATCAGGGCAATGCTGATGGAGCATCTCTATACACTAGTTAAAATATACTGTATACACAGTGGTAATGAGGTCCCGTAGAATGAGCAATTAATGATAATAATATTTTTTCTGACACTTTATAAAAAAAAGTTGAGGGTCATCTACTGTAATGGTACCTTCACATTCAATAGAAACATGCACACAGAATTTACATAAATCAGGGCAAAGCTTCATGGGCACCTAGTTCCGCTATCTAAAATACACCCGTAGACATGTCAATAAATATAAAAATACAGTAGTGTATGCAGACACAACTACAGTAAGTGTTCGAGCAATACTGTACTGTAGTTCATTGACAGTAGAGAATCTATGCTGTACTGTATGAGAAGGGACACAAGAGCTTGTGTCTGCATTTCTTATCAGCTCTTCATTTACATACTGTATACATTAGTACTGTGTTGTCAATTTATTGTAACCTGACCTCCCTTCCTGTCTGTGAAATGAGCAGGAGGAAGTGGGATGGGGGTGGGGGGAGGTGGACAAATACGGTGTTATGCAGAAAGTATTAATTCTCTTATCTGCTGAAGCACCAATATGAGTGTCCAAGTTCCCTACACAAAAACCAATGCAAAGGGATCACTGCTTACAGTATATTTACACATGAGCTTGTGCATCTATCATGAGCCGTCGTGTTCGAGGGGTGAGGTGTGCCGCTTCCCATGCTAAGGGTCCCGGGTTCGATTCCCAAAGTGCGAATACATGTCTGTTTTTTTCTGACATTTAATTATTATTATTTTTTACATTTATAGTAATATACCTTCACATTCAATAGAAGTGGGCACACAGATTTTACATAAATCAAGACAATGCTGCAGGAGTGACACATTCCACTATTTAAAATACACAGCGGATATGGTAATAAGTGAGCTCCATGCGCCGTATGGTACACAAACAGTGCAGTAGCATGCCAGACTCAATCACAGAGCAGATTCACAAAATGGATGCCGCTCGTGACCCAGTGCCTCAAAGAAGCCCACAGCAACTGTATGGAGCAAGCAACTGTATTGATATTGCAAGAATAAGGGCAATGCTGAAGGAATGTCTCTATACACTAGTTAAAATATACTGTATACACAGGGGCAATGAGGTCCCATAGAATGAGCAATTAATAAAAATAATATTTTTCGGAGACTTTATTAAAACAATTTTTTTGGGTCATCTACTGTAATAGTACCTTCACATTCAATAGAAACATGCACACAGAATTTAAATAAATCAGGGCAAAACTTCATGAGCATCTAATTCTGCTATCTAAAATACACCTGTAGACATGTCAATAAATATAAAAATACAGTAGTGTATGCAAACTTCTTGACAATGCAGTGCACTGATTGTGGTGGGTGGGCCACCTGTCATGTGTGGGCTGGGGCTACATGGCAAAACCTTAAACAGGCCACACAGAGACATCAGCCTACCAGGATTCTTCCTGGTAAAGCCTATGGCCTATCTCCCCCTGACTGTAACAATGTGTCATGCATGATGTCACAACTGGGCAGACATGTATTGTAATGTCAGTCACTGGTGGACATAGCAGCCAGGTCTGGCAACAGCAGGGACAAAGGAGTATGCTTTTACCAGGCTCCCAAATTTAGAGGGGCTATGGACCCTCAAGAACCTTGGACATTGGTTTCTCATAAAGCCCTGGTACTGTATACAGTACCTTTGCTGTTTTAGAGTAACATGAATTCTAATAATCACCAATGAAAGTAATGTGATTTGTCTAAGCTGCATACTGTACTGTACAGTATTTGTGCAAAGCAGTCCTGACTCTAAGACACCCCTTCCCAGCCCCCTCTGTGGTAGAGAACACATCCTGTGTACCAGCAGGTTTCTTACTGTGCTGTGCTGTATCTCACTGTCTGCTAATACTCTGAAGTGTGAGGTGCAAATGTTTTATTAGTAATTAGAGATGAGCAGGTTCGGTTCACCGAGAACCGAACCCCCCCGAACTCCACGTGGTTTAGACGGGTCCGAGGCAGGCTTGATTGTTCCCGCCTGACTCGGAAAACCCGAACGAGGGAAAACGTCATTATCCCGCTGTCGGATTCTCGCGAGATTCGGATTCCATATAAAGAGTCACGCATCGTCGCCATTTTCACTTGTGCATTGTAGAGAGAGCAGAGAGGACATGGCTATGTTCTCTCAGTGGAAAATCAATATCAGTGCTCAGTATCAGTGCTTACTTATTGCTGCTCAGTAATACTAGTAGTGTGTTTCTCTTGTGCTGCATCTTGCTGCTCAGTGTCAGTTCTCAGTAGTATCCTCATCAGTGCTCAGTATCACTGCTCATTGTCTTGTGCTGCATTGTGGGGCTCATTATACTACAGTACATTACTAATAGTCCAGTGTCTTTTGCTGCATCTTGCTGCTCAGTGTCAGTTCTCAGTATTATCATCATCATCAGTGCTCAGTATCACTGCTCATTGACTTGTGCTGCATTGTAGTGCTCAGAATAGTACAGTACATTTCTAATAATAGTCTAGTGTCTTGTGCTGCATCTTGCTGCTCAGTGTCAGTTCTCAGTATTATCATCATTAGTGATCAGTATCACTGCTCATTGTCTTGTGCTGCATTGTTGTACTCAGTATACTACAGTACATTACTAATAATGGTCCAGTGTCTTGTGCTGCATCTTGCTGCTCAGTGCCAGTTCTCAGTAGTATCCTCATCAGTGCTCAGTATCACTGCTCATTGTCTTGTGCTGCATTGTGGTGCTCAGTGTACTACAGTACATTACTTATAGTCCAGTGTCTTGTGCTGCATCTTGCTGCTCAGTGTCAGTTCTCAGTATTATCATCATCATCAGTGCTCAGTATCACTGCTCATTGTCTTGTGCTGCATTGTGGTGCTCAAAATACTACAGTACATAACTAATAATAGTCCAGTGTCTTGTGCTGCATCTTGCTGCTCAGTGTCAGTTCTCAGTATTATCATCATCAGTGCTCAGTATCACTGCTCATTGTTTTGTGCTGCATTGTGGTGCTCAGTATACTACAGTACATTTCAAATATACTAGTCCAGTGTCTTGTGCTGCATCTTGCTGCTCTAGGGTGCTGTGGTAGTGTCCTGTCACTGTACATAGGTCATCATCATTCCAGTCACAGTGGTATCTGGTATCTATATAGTGGTATCTAATTCCAGAAATTACCGCCATCTAATTCCAGATATATTACTGGAATATAATTCCACACATTAAAAATAGAGAACAAAAATGCGGAGGGTAAAATAGGGAAAGATCAAGATCCACTTCCACCTAATGCTGAAGCTGCTGACACTAGTCATGACAGAGAAGATGAAATGCCATCAACGTCGTATGCCAAGGCCGATGCCCAATGTCATAGAGAGCATGTAAAATCCAAAAAGCAAAAGTTCAATAAAATGACCCAAAAATCTAAATTAAAATTGTCTGAGGAGAAGCGTAAACTTGCCAATATGCCATTTACGACATGGAGTGGCAAGGAACGGCTAAGTCCCTCTTCTATGTTCCTCATGACCAGTGGTTCAGCTTCATATGACGAAGGAAGCACTCATCATCCCACTAGAAAAATGAAATGAGTTAAGCTGGCAAAAGCACAGCAAAGAATTGTGCGTTCTAAATCACAAATCCCCAAGGAGAGTCCAAATGTGTCGGCGGGTGCGATGCCTGACCTTCCCAACACTGGATGGGAAGAGGTGGCTCCTTCCACCATTTGCACGCCCCCTGCAAGTGCTGGAAGGAGCACCCACAGTCCAGTTCCTGATATTCAAATTGAAGATGTCACTGTTGTAGTACACCAGGATGAGGATATGGATGTTGCTGGCGCTGAGGAGGAAATTGACAAGGAGGATTCTGATGGTGAGGTGGTTTGTTTAAGTCAGGCCCCCGGGAAGACACCTGTTGTCCATGGGATGGTTAAGGCCATTGACATGCCTGGTCAAAATACCAAAAAAATCACCTCTTCGGTGTGGAATTATTTCAACAGAAATGCGGACAGGTGTCAAGCCGTGTGTTGCCTTTGTCAAGCTGTAATAAGTAGGGGTAAGGACGTGAACCACCTAGGAACATCCTCCCTTATACGTCACCTGGAGCGCATTCATCAGAAGTCATTGACAAGTTCAAAAACTTTGGATGACAGCGGAAGCAGTCCACTGCCAACTAAATCCCTTCTTCCTCTTGTACCCAAGCTCCTGCAAACCACACCACCAACTTCATCAAAGTCAATTTCCTCCTTAGACAGGAACGCCAATAGTCCTGCAGGCCATGTCACTGGCAAGTATGACGAGTCCTCTCCTAACTGGGATTCCATCGATGGATCCTTAAGTATAACGCCTACTGCTGCTGGCGCTGCTGTTGTTGTTGCTGGGAGTCGATCGTCATCCCAGAGGGGAAGTGGGAAGACCACTTGTACTACTTCCAGTAAGCAATTGACCGTCCAACAGTCCTTTGCGAGAAAGATGAAATATCACAGCAGTCATCCTGTTGCAAAGCAGAATACTCAGGCCTTGACATCTATGTTGGTGTTAGACGTGCATCCGGTATCCACCATTAGTTCACAGGGACCTAGAGAATTGCTTGAGGTAGTGTGTCCCCGGTACCAAATCCCATCTAGGTTCCACTTCTCTAGGAAGACGATACCGAGAATGTATACAGACATCAGAAAAAGAGTGACCAGTATCCTAAAAAATGCAGTTGTACCTGCTGTCCACTTAACCACGGACATGTGGACAAGTGGAGCAGGGCAGACTAAGGACTACTTGATTGTGACAGCCCACTGGGTAGATGTATTGCCTCCCGCAGCAACAGCAGCAGCGGAGGCACCAGTAGCAGCATCTCGCAAACGCCAACTCATTCCTAGGCAGGCTACGCTTTGTATCACCGCTTTCCATAAGAGGCACACAGCTGACAACCTCTTACAGAAACTGAGAAACATCATCGCAGATTGGCTTACCCCAATTGGACTCTCCTGGGGATTTGTGATATCAGACAATGCCACCAATATTGTGCATGCTTTACATGTGGGCAAATTCCAGCACGTCTCATGTTTTATACATACAATTAATTTGGTGGTGCATAATTTTTTTTAAAACGACAGGGGTGGGGGGCGTGGTCTGGATGGTGAGGAGTGCAGACGTGCTTCTGCCTGGCTCCTCTACCCACCTTCATTAAAGTTGTTTTTCAGGGTCAACACCCCCTGTGGACACCCTCCGGGGGCTCCCCTTCCCCCCTGTAACACACCTGTGCCCAGCAGAGTTCGCCGCAGAGCAGTTTTCTCTGTTCCTGCAGGTTTTGGCCTACGCACCTCCGGAAGCTGGGGCCTCGCGTACATTTTACACCCGCATTTGGAGCTCCATAGCGGGGATGCGGCGACGGGAAGCGGCACGGACCCCCCCGGGGCGCAGGCACCAATGGCTGGCTTCCCCAAACCCCCAGAGAGGTCACCCACCGTGTACAGCAGTCAGAGGAGGCATCTGGCAGTGGGGGACAGCAGGGAGACAGGCGCCCAGGAGACGCGGTGGCCATCTTGGATTCTCTGGAGGAGCTGAATAATCAGAGGTAGTGTGCCTGTGTGCTGTGGGGGACTCTGACCTAGGGCTGCATTGAGTCTGGTGGCCCTCTGGCACAATCTTGACTGTGTTCCCACTCTGGGGCCTCTGTTGAGAGATCTGGGCATTACCCTTTCCTGTGGAGCTTTAGAATTTCACTCAGCAGTATCTTCTTCTACTACAACTACCCCATCTTGTGGCCACTGGGTGTAACTACATGCACTTCTCCCACAGTGTACTCAATACATAATACATATTATTCTGCAGTCTTCATAGGAACGCAGCTATCCCAACACCTGCCATGACTATCGGATGTGATGTCCCCATGGTGGATTGACCCCGCTATTATGGTTATGATGTGACTACTCTGAGACAATTATGCCTCCACCCGACTGCTCCTTTGACATGACAATTCAACCTTCATGTGGATCCTTCTCTGATTGATATTACTGACGTCTCCTATTTCCAGCCCCGTTATTTGTGTAAGTCAGCTTTATTATGCCTCCCAAGAAATATAAGGCCGCTAAATCTGTTTCCCAAGTGGCGTTCTTTAAACCTTCTCCTCAAACCGCTAAATCAAAAAATGTACAGAGTGGCTATTCTAAGTCTGTTGTACCTGTGTCCTCGCCGCTTCGAGATGTGTCTGCCCCTATCACTGTTACCACACACACCAGCTCTATCGAGGACAGTGACTCACTTACGGTGGGCGCTATGAAGCATCTCCTAATGCAATTTAAGGATGACGTTGCTGCTGAATTCAGAGCGACTATGAAGGAATACCAGAGATCTATTGATGAGATTGGTGGCCGCACCGATCACCTAGAAACAAAAATGGGTGAAGTAGTGTCGTCGCATAATGACCTGATCTCTTCCCATGAACTGCTTCAAACCGAGGTAATGGCACTTAAGGACAAGCTTTCTGAACTAGAGGACAGATCGAGACGTAACAATATAAAGTTGCAAGGTGTTCCGGAGGCTGTCGCCAATAGCGCTTTAAACGATTTTGCAGTTGACCTCTTTAGCAAACACCTTCCCTCATACCGCTCGGCGGACTTTCTGATTGATCGCATCCATAGGCTCCCTAAAGCCAGGAACGCTCCTGATGGGGTCCCCCGGACGTTCTTATGAGGGTACGTTATTTCCACATGAAGGAGGCAATTTTGAAAGCTGCTAGACCCTCGGATACTGCTTCGGAGGCTTTGGGCTCACTTCAGATATTCGGAGACCTGTCCCCTGCTACTCTAGCGAAAAGGCGCTCTCTTTACCCCATCACGTCAGTGCTATGCAGAGAGAACATCCTATGCAGATGGAGATTTCCTACAAAGTTGCTTATTTCTCGAGAAGGTTCTACTGTCGTAATAACAAATGTCGAGGAGGGGAAAAAGATCCTCGCGTCATTTAACTCTGCAAGCTCATCACACCTCTCCCGAACGGGGCCCTCAGCGGGACTGGGCCTCGTCGGCTGCTGAGCTCTGAGTATCGTCTGTTCCACTACACTAGCATTGTTTTTGTATCTTTCTAATCACTTTGTTATGTCATGTTTCATATTTTACACCAGTTCCTTGGCAGTTGCTTATTACGGGTGTCTATGTAAGGCCGATTTGAATGCTGTTAGACTGTTCTTCAGGTGATGCCTCGACACCGCTGGTTTAATGTTTGTTGTCTGCCTCTGTTGCTCCGTCTACCGCCCACATCTCTTAGGTAGCTTGGTATTTTACCCTAGAATACTTATTTTCTTTTTTTTTTTTAGTCCCGGAGGTTGGCGGTATGGGGGACCAGAGATAGAGGTCCGAGGAACTGCATATTGTTGAATTTTAGTTCGGGTGTGGGCAGATTGACCACTACCCCCACAGACTAATTCTGAGTCGCCATGGTTAGGCGTCCAACCATGCCCCCAAGAGGGGTTAATGTTATGTTTCCTTTAACTGTTATTCTCCTTTTTCTTATCCTTTCTTTCCCTTTTCCTCTCCTGTCCGGAAATTGTTGCTCATACTTTCTACGTGCCAGCTGGTTGATGGTAACTATGCAATCTTCGATTCCTTTGCAGTATGGTTAACATTGTTTTTTAAATGCGAAGGGTCTTAACTCCCCACATAAGAGGAAGTTAGCATTAAATTATTTTCATAAAATTAAAGCTCAAATCATAGCCGTCCAAGAGACACATTTTATTAAATCAGCCCCTCCATGGTTTACTAATGTGAGATTTCCCCATTGCTATTTGGCCAATGGACCAGCGAAGAAGGCGGGGGTGGCAATCTTAATGTCTCAACATTGCGCTTTTTCCCTCACGTCACAATACTGAGACCCCGAGGGGAGAATTCTAATTTTAGTGGGTACTCTTGAAAAAAAAGAGGTGTCGATAGTTTCCTGCTATGCCCCGAACACCAAGCAACTAGCATTTTGTAGGAAACTCTGTGCTAAGGTACAACAATTGGCCAAGGGCGCTTTACTTCTCATGGGGGACTTTAATTTGACCCTTGACCCTTCGGTTTATAACTCTGGCAAGCAGACCTCACTCTCCAGTCAGCTCCATAGGAATGCGAAGGGCTTCATCCAGTTATTGGCGGAAAATGATCTTTTAGACCTATGGCGCATTAAACACCCAATGGACAGGGACTACACATTTTATTCTCCAGTACATGCCTCTTATTCCAGAATAGACCTAGCTTTAGCGGAAAAGTGGACTCTCCAGTCCATCCGTAAAATTTCCATTCTCCCCATGTCATGGTCGGATCACTCCCCACTATTCATCGAATGGGATATTGGTAGTAGAAAGACTACCCCGGCCCCCTGGCACTTAGGTAAACAAAGTCTCCTTCAGCTGGAGACCAAGCAGGCTATCCAAACCACTATGGATTATTACCTCTCTGAGAACTCTCCTCGGGAGACATCCATCTTTACATTCTGGTGTGCCTTCAAAGCAGTAACACGAGGGACAGCGATTCAAACAGCAGCTAAACTTAAAAGGGAATATCGTAAAAAATGTGAACAAGCTGAGCTTGCAGTCGCTTCCCTGGAGAGTGCTCACAAGACACACCCACATGATAAAACCCTCCTTAGATCATTGCAGGAAGCCAGAGAGGCGGTAAACGTTTTATATTTAGCGGAAGTCCAACGCAACCTACATAGACTGAACAAAAAATTCTATATTTATGGTAACCGGGCTGGTAGACTGCTGGCAAGGAAGCTGAGAGGCAGGAAAGCTAAAGAAAAAATTCACATTATCCACTCGGATAGGGGTAAGAGAGTCTATGATCCTGACGAAATTGCAAAAGTTTTTGTATCTTATTACGCCAAACTATATAACTTGAAGGAGGATTCCTCCACTTTTCAACCTACAGGCACGGATGTTCAGAATTTTCTGGGCAAATTTCCTCTCCCTTCACTGTCACCGGAGTCTTGTAGCTCTCTTAGTGCGCCTTGGACTCTAGCAGAAGTCGAAAAAGCTATTGACTCCCTCCCAGCAGATAAGGCCCCGGGACCCAATGGTTATCCTTCTGGTTTCTATAAATCTTTTAAGGAGAGTTTGGCTCGGTGCTCATATCGGTGCTTAATGAAGGCTCAGAAGTTGGGCGGTTCCCCAAAGAAATGCTGGAAGTTCAGATCATCACCATCCCCAAACCGCGGAAAACTCCCACCTCAGTCCAAAATTTAAGACCAATTGCTCTATTAAATACGGATTTAAAACTCTATGCCAAATTAATTGCCAACCGTATCAGTCCCCTCCTCCCCTCTCTGATCAACCCTGATCAAGTGGGCTTCGTCTTAAACAGACAGGCCCCAGATAATACGCGAAGGGTGATTAATGTCATTGAACATTCTGCCTGTAGAAAAGAACCCCTCCTAGTTTTGTCTCTGGATGCCGAAAAGGCGTTCGATAGGTTGAACTGGGACTTTATGAGATTAACTCTGGCCAAATTTGGCTTCTCTGGTAGGATCTTAGACTCTATCCTGGCTCTCTATTCCACGCCCTGTGCGAGGGTCTTTGTTAATGGATACCTTTCTTCACCCTTCAATATCTCTAATGGCACTCGTCAGGGTTGCCCGTTATCTCCTATTATTTTTGCATTGGCGATAGAACCCCTGGCTGCTTGCTTTAGATCCTGGGACTCGATTAGTGGCCCTGTTATAGGTGGTATTTCCCACAAAATCAGCTTATTTGCGGACAATATTTTATTATGTCTTTCTAATCCTGAGACTTCCTTGCCTGTTCTGCATGCCGTTCTTCAAGACTATTTGGATGTTTCCTTTTACAAATTAAATACTAATAAAACTGAGGCCCTCCCACTCAATATATCTCCGACTGTGGTCTCTCGGTTGAAGGAATCGTACAAATATGCCTGGAAATCCTGCTCCTTGAGATATCTAGGGATTAATTTATCCAGTGAAGATAATTTAATTGAATGTAATTATGCCCCGTTATTAAAAGCCTTTACGGAGCTGACTGGGGAGTGGAATCTGCAGGAGGTGTCTTGGCTGGGTAGGATTGCTGCTGCCAAGATGGTCTTATTGCCAAAATTAATGTATCTGTTTCACGCCCTACCAAGATCCCTTCCCAAACTCTTCTATAATAAATTTAACCAGGTCCTGATTAGATACGTGTGGGGAGGCTCTAGGCCGAAAATTGCTAAAAAGATTCTTATTCTGCCCAAACAATCCAGTGGGGTAGCTTTTCCGGACATAGAAAAGTACCATGCTGCTTGTCTGTTAAGTCAGTCTAGGGACTGGTTTGACACCTCGAGCATGAAACCGTGGGTTATTCTGGAAGCTTCTTATTTGAATACTGTTACTCTTTCTGATTTGTTTTGGTTGCCACCCTCTGCTGCCCAAAGTAGGTCCGGATCTTGCAAGTCTATTAAAACGACCCTAGATTCATGGCATAAACTAGTGTCCTCTTCGGAAGAGATTAAATTACCGTCCCCTGTCTGTCGTTATCCGCTCTTGTGTCCTTGATTCCTAATATTACCCTGGAAGATTGGATTCTGAGGGGCCTCTCCACGGTAGGTGATTTTTTTTATAGGTGACGTCTTGATGTCCTTTTCTCAAATACAAGAGAGATTTGGGATTCAGACTCAAGACTTTTTCAAATATTTGCAGGTGAGAAGTTGGTTATACTCACGGGCTCCACATCTTCACAAACCTTCTTTTCCGGCTTACATTAAAAGCCGACTGGAGACATCCTCACATAAAGGTGGGATTACGTGGTGGTATCAATTTCAATTGACTAACAGCACACAGTCTAAATTCAAAGCTCAGATTTTATGGGAAAGAGATTTGAATAGATCCTTTACTGATGCAGACTGGGACAGTATATTTAGGTTTTGTTTTAAAGTTTCCAAATGTATTAACCACTCTGAAATGTTCTACAAGCTTATACAGATGGCCTACTTCACCCCTGAAAGAAAAAATAGAATCTGGCCTTCACAATCTAAATTATGTTGGAGGAAATGTGGCTCAACGGGGGATATATTTCATATTTTCTGGGTGTGCCCACTTATACAACCACTTTGGAGAGAAGTTTTAAATATGATTAGCATGATTTTAGGATTCACCATCCCCCTGGACCCAGCTTTAGCATTATTTCATTGGTTCGTAGACCACCTTTCTACAGGCGATCGCTACGTCTTGGGGCATATTTTGATAGCTACTAAAGCTGCTATAGCCCAATTGTGGAAATCTGAGAATCTCCCTTCTTTAGCGTTTATTCAAAATAAGATTCACAAACATTTTATTTTTGAAACAGCGGAAGCTAAATACTCTTCCTCAGCTAATTCTATTCACCTGAAATGGTTAGGTTAGTCCGACTATAGGGGGAGAGAAGGTAGGCTAACCGTCTATAGCTCGCCAAATGCTTTATCTGTGCTTCACCCCACCTAGATTGACCTCTATAAGAATGTTGTGATATCAGACGATTTTTATTTATTTTATTTTTTTCTTGGTTTTTCTTGGTGTTTGTTTGTGCTAAGCCTCTTTTTTGTGTTTCTTCTTCTTCTTGATTCTGAACGCCTAATGTAACCAATTGTATATCCATCCAACTGTGCGTTACAAGTGCTTTGATTATGGTAACCATTCCGGACTTCCCCTATGTTCCCCTTTTCTCTTTTTTCTGTTCCCCATTTCTGTGTGAAAAATCTTCAATAAAAATGCTAATGTTTAAAAAAAAAACGACAGGGGTGTGCAGGAGATGCTGTCGGTGGCCCGAAGAATTGCGTGCCACTTTCAGCATTCAGCCACCGTGTGCCGAAGACTGGAGCGCCAGCAAACACTCATGAATATGCCCTGCCATCGGCTGTAGCAAGAGGTGCTAACGAGGTGGAATTCAACCCTCTATTTGCTTCAGAAAATGGAGGAGCAGCAAAAGGCCATTCAAGTCTATACATCTGCCTACGATATAGGCAAAGGAGGGGGAATGCACCTGACTCAAGCGCAGTGGAGAATGATTTCCATGTTGTGCAAGGTTCTCCAACCCTTTGAACTTGCCACATGTGAAGTCAGTTCAGACACAGCCAGCCTGAGCCAGGTCATTCCCCTCATCAGGCTTTTGCAGAAGCAGCTGGAGAGATTGAAGGAGGAGCTAAAATGGAGCGATTCCGCTAGGCATGTGGGACTTGTGGATGGAGCCCTTCATTCGCTTAACCAGGATTCACGGGTGGTAAGTCTGTTAAAATCAGAGCACTACATTTTGGCCACCGTGCTCAATCCTAGGTTTAAAGCCTATGTTGTATCTCTCTTTCCGCAGACACAAGTCTGCAGATGTTCAAAGACCTGCTGGTGAGACAATTGTCAAGTCAAGCGGGACGTGACCCGCCAACAGCTCCTCCTTCATTTTCTACCGCCACTGGAGCTGCCAGGAAATGGATAAAATTTCCAAAACCACCCACTGATGCAGGGCAGTCTCAGGAGCAAGTGCTGACATCTATTAAGGTATAAGGGAATTGTATTGGGCAGATTTCATTATTTTATTGAATTGTTTCAGTATACTCCCGGGAGAATTGTTGTTAACTTTTTTTACACAATAAATGTTTTCATTTTATGACAGTTTAGCGCGACTTGGTTTTTGTTGTTCACAGTGTATTTTCTAGGTTGCTGCTGACAACTGCATACACTACCACTTACCGAGCGCACAGCAAATTTCTTTGCTGACATCTGGTCCGGACTAATTGACCTGCCAATGATTACTGACATGTCGTCTACTGTCACTGCATATGATTCTGTCACCATTGAAAGAATGGTGGAGGATTATATGAGTGACAGCATCACTGTAGGCATGTCAGACAGTCCGTACAAATACTGGCAGGAAAAAGAGGCAATTTGGAGGCCCTTGAACAAACTGGCTTTATTTTACCTAAGTTGCCCCCCCTCCAGTGTGTACTCTGAAAGAGTGTTTAGTGCAGCCGGTCACCTTGTCAGCGATCAGAGTAAGAGGTTACTTCCAGAAAATGTGGAGAAGATAATGTTCATCAAAATTAATTATAATAAATTCCTCTGTGGAGACATTTACCAGCAATTGCCTCCAGAAAGTACACAGGGACCTGTGATGGTGAATTCCAGTGGGGACGAATTAATACTCTGTGAGGAAGATGTACACAGTGAAAGAGGTGAGGAATCGGGGGATGAGGATGAGGTAGACATCTTGTCTCTGTAGAGCCAGTTTGTGCAAGGAGAGATTGATTGCTTCTTTTTTGGTGGGGCCCAAACCAACCAGTCATTTCAGCCACAGTCGTGTGGCAGACCCTGTCGCTGAAATGATTGTTTTGTTAAAGTGTGCATGTCCTGTTTATATAACATAAGGGTGGGTGGGAGGGTCCAAGGACAATTCCATCTTGCACCTCTTTTTTTTTTTTTTTTATCTTTGCATCATGTGCTGTTTGGGGACTATTTTTTTAAGTGCCATCCTGTCTGACACTGCAGTGCCACTCCTAGATGGGCCAGGTGTTTGTGCCGCCCACTTGGATCGCTTAGCTTAGTCATCCAGCAACCTCGGTGCAAATTTTAGGACTAAAAATAATATTGTGAGGTGTGAGGTGTTCAGAATAGACTGGAAATGAGTGGAAATTATGGTTATTGAAGTTAGTAATACTATAGGATCAAAATTACCCCCAAATTCTATGACTTAAGCTGTTTTTGAGGGTTTTTTGAAAAAAACACCCGAATCCAAAATGCATCCGAATCCGACAAAAATTTGAAAGGGAAGTTTTGCCAAAATGCATCCGAATCCAAAACACGACCGCGGAACTGAATCCAAAACCAAAACACAAAACCCGAAAAGTATCCGGTGCACATCTCTATTAGTAATACAGTAGGTACTGTACTAAGAAACAGATTTTGATGGAAGATACTGTAAGAACCACTTGGACCATCTAGTCTTCAGTTAAACAGACAAAAGACTTTGGACAAGGTTACTCTAAATTGCATTTGGAATTTAATGCATACAGTAGAGATCTGTCCACACTGTACTGTACTGCACATACAGTACTGTACAGTATTTACTTTATCCTGCCATGTACAGTATGGCACGGCTTGAAATCTCAGACTATAAGATTTACAGTACATTAGCCATGCTTTGTGATTTTTCTTGAGTTGCTTCTTTAATATGGCACTTTATACATATTCTACTGTATTATGGCAAACAACATTGTTGGGTGTACAGTAGGCTGGTCTATAAATATACTGTACAGTAAGTCAGTTTCCAAAGAAACACTGATCAATACCGTACATCAGGGATGGGAATCCCTCAGTCCTCCAGCTGTTGTTCCCACAACGCTGCCCGGTCATTGCCACCCGCCCCAGTCATTCAATCCATCTCCCTCCTCAGTCTCTCCTGGTCCTGGTGGTGCTGTTGCTGCTTATCACAACCCACTACATTAATACTAGCGGTTGCGAGCCGCACTGGCACCGCACTGTCACTCGCAGTGCTGGCGTGGCCCACGACTGCTAGTATTAGCATTGCAGGTCACAATTAGCAGCTGCAGCACCACCAGGACCAGTAGAGTAACAGTCTGTCCCCAGCCCTTACCATGTTCCTCCTCGGCATCGTAGCACACAATGTAACTGACACGATGATGTCATGCCGCGTGCCCACCCTGTCCTGGCTGTTCTGTGCAGCACCAGAGATGTGGAGGAGGTGAGGAGCAATGCTGGCCTGCTCTTCCTAGTAGTTCCTAACCAAGGAGGAGATAAGATTCATCACTAGTTCACATCAGTGTGAGTGTGACTGTGACATAGTCATCATACCTAAATTCTGTTACACATAACTGTTAAATCTGCGAAAAAAAATCTGTGCCAAAAATTGATGGGGAGGAGGGGTCACGTCTACTTCGGTATTAGCCTAGGGCAGTTGGAACCCTTAATAAGGCACTCGTTGCAGACATTGGTTCAGTACTTCAACCATTAGTTCAGTTTAGCAATTTACAGTATATTTAAAACATACATCTAAAGATATCCCTATACATTTTAAATATATAAAAGATTTCTATAGAGGTTTGAGGATTGAATTCAGATAACACTTAATCTTATTCTAATGTACAGAGTTTATATAAAGCAGTTCTCCCTGTGGAAGGATTGTTATTCTGTATGTAGCGGAAGCATTTCTATAGGAAAATCAGAGGCGGATTGGCCATAGGCCCTACAGGGAAGATTCCCGGTGGGCCGACGCACCCGTGGGTCCTGTTTTGTTTGAGGACATGTGGCCCTATTTATAGACATAATGAATAAGATGCAAAATAATTTGCATATATGAAAATGACTTTGCCACTTAGCCTGTGATTGTATCATATAATGCGCTCATAATATTTAATTTTATTTCCTTTTAACTTCCCCCTTGATGCTAGACATGCCCACTATCTGGAAAGTCTTGGGGGGAGGGTGCTGCTGCCATGGCCCATGGCTAGACCTTACACCTCTGGTGCTGCCCATGAGGGGCCACTAGTACAAATTTTTCCAGGGCCGCTTTTTGTTCCCAATCTGCCCCTGAGTGTAATTGTTGTATTTCTCTGGTATTGTTTATACTTGATTGCTTAAATGTAGTATTAGATAGAGATGAGCGGGTTCGGTTCCTCTGAATCCGAACCCGCCCGAACTTCAGGTTTTTTACACGGGTCCGAGCAGGCTCGGATCTTCCCGCCTTGCTCGGCTAACCCGAGCGCGCCCGAACGTCATCATCACGCTGTCGGATTCTCGCGAGGCTCGGATTCTATCGCGAGACTCGGATTCTATATAAGGAGCCGCGCGTCGCCGCCATTTTCACACGTGCATTGAGAGTCATAGGGAGAGGACGTGGCTGGCGTCCTCTCCGTTTAGAGAAGAGAGAGACACAGTATTTTGGGGAGCATTATTAGGAGGAGTACTACTATACTTACTACTTGCTGAAGTGATATTTATAGATTAGATAGTGTGACTGTAAGTGTATTATCTGACTTGTGGGGGAGACACTGACAGTGGGGAGCAGTTAGAGTCTGAGAGCAGGACTCAGGAGTACATATAATGTACAGTGCACACTTTTGCTGCCAGAGTCAGTGCCACACTGCCATTGTTGTGACCACACTGACCACCAGTATAATAATATATTTTGTGATTGTCTGCTTAGGCCTCGGAGTACTAGTTGCAAGTTGCAACGTGACCTGAAGTGACCACCAGTTTAATAATCAATCACCACCAGTTTAATATATATATATATATATATAATTGTATATAATATATATATATATATAATATTGTATACCACCTACCCGTGGTTTTTTTTTTCCATTCTTCTTTATACATACTACTATAGTAGCTTACTGTAGCAGTCTGCGGTGCTGTGCTGACCTGACAGTGTCCAGCAGGTCCGTCATCAGTCATTACATAATAAATATATATAGTACCTGTCCGGCTGCAGTACTAGTGATATTACATTGATTTCATCTCATTATCAATAATTTATCATCCAGTCTAGACTCTATATTAGCAGCAGACACAGTACGTTAGTCCACGGCTGTAGCTACCTCTGTGTCGGCACTCGGCAGTCCATCCATAATTGTATACCACCTACCCGTGGTTTTTTTTTTTCTTTCTTCTTTGTACATACTACTATAGAGTATAGTAGCTTACTGTAGCAGTCTGCGGTGCTGCTGAGCTGACAGTGTCCAGCAGGTCCGTCATCAGTCATCATTACCTAATAAATATATTATCTACCTGTCCGGCTGCAGTACTAGTGATATTATATATACATACATATATATATTGATTTCATCTCATTATCAATCATCCAGTCTATATTAGCAGCAGACACAGTACGTTAGTCCACGGCTGTAGCTACCTCTGTGTCGGCACTCGGCAGTCCATCCATAATTGTATACCACCTACCCGTGGTTTTTTTTTTCTTTCTTCTTTGTACATACTACTATAGAGTATAGTAGCTTACTGTAGCAGTCTGCGGTGCTGCTGAGCTGACAGTGTCCAGCAGGTCCGTCATCAGTCATCATTACCTAATAAATATATTATCTACCTGTCCGGCTGCAGTACTAGTGATATTATATATACATACATATATATATTGATTTCATCTCATTATCAATCATCCAGTCTATATTAGCAGCAGACACAGTACGTTAGTCCACGGCTGTAGCTACCTCTGTGTCGGCACTCGGCAGTCCATCCATAATTGTATACCACCTACCCGTGGTTTTTTTTTTTCCTTTCTTCTTTGTACATACTACTATAGTATAGTAGCTTACTGTAGCAGTCTGCGGTGCTGCTGAGCTGACAGTGTCCAGCAGGTCCGTCATCAGTCATCATTACCTAATAAATATATTATCTACCTGTCCGGCTGCAGTACTAGTGATATTATATATACATACATATATATATTGATTTCATCTCATTATCAATCATCCAGTCTATATTAGCAGCAGACACAGTACGTTAGTCCACGGCTGTAGCTACCTCTGTGTCGGCACTCGGCAGTCCATCCATAATTGTATACCACCTACCCGTGGTTTTTTTTTTCTTTCTTCTTTGTACATACTACTATAGAGTATAGTAGCTTACTGTAGCAGTCTGCGGTGCTGCTGAGCTGACAGTGTCCAGCAGGTCCGTCATCAGTCATCATTACCTAATAAATATATTATCTACCTGTCCGGCTGCAGTACTAGTGATATTATATATACATACATATATATATTGATTTCATCTCATTATCAATCATCCAGTCTATATTAGCAGCAGACACAGTACGTTAGTCCACGGCTGTAGCTACCTCTGTGTCGGCACTCGGCAGTCCATCCATAATTGTATACCACCTACCCGTGTTTTTTTTTTTTCTTTCTTCTTTGTACATACTACTATAGAGTATAGTAGCTTACTGTAGCAGTCTGCGGTGCTGCTGAGCTGACAGTGTCCAGCAGGTCCGTCATCAGTCATCATTACCTAATAAATATATTATCTACCTGTCCGGCTGCAGTACTAGTGATATTATATATACATACATATATATATTGATTTCTTCTCATTATCAATCATCCAGTCTATATTAGCAGCAGACACAGTACGTTAGTCCACGGCTGTAGCTACCTCTGTGTCGGCACTCAGCAGTCCATCCATAATTGTATACCACCTACCCGTGGTTTTTTTTTTTTCTTTCTTCTTTGTACATACTACTATAGAGTATAGTAGCTTACTGTAGCAGTCTGCGGTGCTGCTGAGCTGACAGTGTCCAGCAGGTCCGTCATCAGTCATCATTACCTAATAAATATATTATCTACCTGTCCGGCTGCAGTACTAGTGATATTATATATACATACGTATATATATTGATTTCATCTCATTATCAATCATCCAGTCTATATTAGCAGCAGACACAGTACGTTAGTCCATGGCTGTAGCTACCTCTGTGTCGGCACTCGGCAGTCCATCCATAATTGTATACCACCTACCCGTGGTTTTTTTTTTTCTTTCTTCTTTGTACATACTACTATAGTATAGTAGCTTACTGTAGCAGTCTGCGGTGCTGCTGAGCTGACAGTGTCCAGCAGGTCCGTCATCTTTCATCATTACCTAATAAATATATTATCTACCTGTCCGGCTGCAGTACTAGTGATATTATATATACATACATATATATATATATTGATTTCATCTCATTATCATCCAGTCTATATTAGCAGCAGACACAGTACGGTAGTCCACGGCTGTAGCTACCTCTGTGTCGGCACTCGGCAGTCCATCCATAAGTATACTAGTATCCATCCATCTCCATTGTTTACCTGAGGTGCCTTTTAGTTGTGCCTATTAAAATATGGAGAACAAAAATGTTGAGGTTCCAAAATTAGGGAAAGATCAAGATCCACTTCCACCTCGTGCTGAAGCTGCTGCCACTAGTCATGGCCGAGACGATGACATGCCAGCAACGTCGTCTGCCAAGGCCGATGCCCAATGTCATAGTACAGAGCATGTCAAATCCAAAACACCAAATATCAGTAAAAAAAGGACTCCAAAACCTAAAATAAAATTGTCGGAGGAGAAGCGTAAACTTGCCAATATGCCATTTACCACACGGAGTGGCAAGGAACGGCTGAGGCCCTGGCCTATGTTCATGGCTAGTGGTTCAGCTTCACATGAGGATGGAAGCACTCAGCCTCTCGCTAGAAAACTGAAAAGACTCAAGCTGGCAAAAGCACCGCAAAGAACTGTGCGTTCTTCGAAATCTCAAATCCACAAGGAGAGTCCAATTGTGTCGGTTGCGATGCCTGACCTTCCCAACACTGGACGTGAAGAGCATGCGCCTTCCACCATTTGCACGCCCCCTGCAAGTGCTGGAAGGAGCACCCGCAGTCCAGTTCCTGATAGTCAGATTGAAGATGTCAGTGTTGAAGTACACCAGGATGAGGAGGATATGGGTGTTGCTGGCGCTGGGGAGGAAATTGACCAGGAGGATTCTGATGGTGAGGTGGTTTGTTTAAGTCAGGCACCCGGGGAGACACCTGTTGTCCGTGGGAGGAATATGGCCGTTGACATGCCTGGTGAAAATACCAAAAAAATCAGCTCTTCAGTGTGGAGGTATTTCAACAGAAAAGCGGACAACAGGTGTCAAGCCGTGTGTTGCCTTTGTCAAGCTGTAATAAGTAGGGGTAAGGACGTTAACCACCTCGGAACATCCTCCCTTATACGTCACCTGCAGCGCATTCATAATAAGTCAGTGACAAGTTCAAAAACTTTGGGTGACAGCGGAAGCAGTCCACTGACCAGTAAATCCCTTCCTCTTGTAACCAAGCTCACGCAAACCACCCCACCAACTCCCTCAGTGTCAATTTCCTCCTTCCCCAGGAATGCCAATAGTCCTGCAGGCCATGTCACTGGCAATTCTGACGATTCCTCTCCTGCCTGGGATTCCTCCGATGCATCCTTGCGTGTAACGCCTACTGCTGCTGGCGCTGCTGTTGTTGCTGCTGGGAGTCGATGGTCATCCCAGAGGGGAAGTCGGAAGACCACTTGTACTACTTCCAGTAAGCAATTGACTGTCCAACAGTCCTTTGCGAGGAAGATGAAATATCACAGCAGTCATCCTGCTGCAAAGCGGATAACTGAGGCCTTGACAACTATGTTGGTGTTAGACGTGCGTCCGGTATCCGCCGTTAGTTCACAGGGAACTACACAATTTCTTGAGGTAGTGTGCCCCCATTACCAAATACCATCTAGGTTCCACTTCTCTAGGCAGGCGATACCGAAAATGTACACAGACCTCAGAAAAAGACTCACCAGTGTCCAAAAAAATGCAGCTGTACCCAATGTCCACTTAACCACGGACATGTGGACAAGTGGAGCAGGGCAGGGTCATGACTATATGACTGTGACAGCCCACTGGGTAGATGTATGGACTCCCGCCGCAAGAACAGCAGCGGCGGCACCAGTAGCAGCATCTCGCAAACGCCAACTCTTTCCTAGGCAGGCTACGCTTTGTATCACCGCTTTCCAGAATACGCACACAGCTGAAAACCTCTTACGGCAACTGAGGAAGATCATCGCGGAATGGCTTACCCCAATTGGACTCTCCTGTGGATTTGTGGCATCGGACAACGCCAGCAATATTGTGTGTGCATTAAATATGGGCAAATTCCAGCACGTCCCATGTTTTGCACATACCTTGAATTTGGTGGTGCAGAATTTTTTAAAAAACGACAGGGGCGTGCAAGAGATGCTGTCGGTGGCCAGAAGAATTGCGGGACACTTTCGGCGTACAGGCACCACGTACAGAAGACTGGAGCACCACCAAAAACTACTGAACCTGCCCTGCCATCATCTGAAGCAAGAAGTGGTAACGAGGTGGAATTCAACCCTCTATATGCTTCAGAGGTTGGAGGAGCAGCAAAAGGCCATTCAAGCCTATACAATTGAGCACGATATAGGAGGTGGAATGCACCTGTCTCAAGCGCAGTGGAGAATGATTTCAACGTTGTGCAAGGTTCTGATGCCCTTTGAACTTGCCACACGTGAAGTCAGTTCAGACACTGCCAGCCTGAGTCAGGTCATTCCCCTCATCAGGCTTTTGCAGAAGAAGCTGGAGACATTGAAGGAGGAGCTAACACGGAGCGATTCCGCTAGGCATGTGGGACTTGTGGATGGAGCCCTTAATTCGCTTAACAAGGATTCACGGGTGGTCAATCTGTTGAAATCAGAGCACTACATTTTGGCCACCGTGCTCGATCCTAGATTTAAAGCCTACCTTGGATCTCTCTTTCCGGCAGACACAAGTCTGCTGGGGTTGAAAGACCTGCTGGTGAGAAAATTGTCAAGTCAAGCGGAACGCGACCTGTCAACATCTCCTCCTTCACATTCTCCCGCAACTGGGGGTGCGAGGAAAAGGCTCAGAATTCCGAGCCCACCCGCTGGCGGTGATGCAGGGCAGTCTGGAGCAACTGCTGATGCTGACATCTGGTCCGGACTGAAGGACCTGACAACGATTACGGACATGTCGTCTACTGTCACTGCATATGATTCTCTCACCATTGAAAGAATGGTGGAGGATTATATGAGTGACCGCATCCAAGTAGGCACGTCACACAGTCCGTACTTATACTGGCAGGAAAAAGAGGCAATTTGGAGGCCCTTGCACAAACTGGCTTTATTCTACCTAAGTTGCCCTCCCACAAGTGTGTACTCCGAAAGAGTGTTTAGTGCCGCCGCTCACCTTGTCAGCAATCGGCGTACGAGGTTACATCCAGAAAATGTGGAGAAGATGATGTTCATTAAAATGAATTATAATCAATTCCTCCGTGGAGACATTGACCAGCAGCAATTGCCTCCACAAAGTACACAGGGAGCTGAGATGGTGGATTCCAGTGGGGACGAATTGATAATCTGTGAGGAGGGGGATGTACACGGTGATATATCGGAGGATGATGATGAGGTGGACATCTTGCCTCTGTAGAGCCAGTTTGTGCAAGGAGAGATTAATTGCTTCTTTTTTGGTGGGGGTCCAAACCAACCCGTCATTTCAGTCACAGTCGTGTGGCAGACCCTGTCACTGAAATGTGTTATGATACCAGTACGTCTGACAAGAGGTGATCTTATGACGGAGGTCAGAGTACTGGAATGGAATGCTGGTTACGGGAGCAGGAAAGCCTAGTAACCCCTGGCGCCCTAACTCCGTTGTCTCGCCCGTGTTATCAGAAATCCCCTGCGAGACTATTGTTGCTTGAGCCCATGGCAGCCGCGTTTGAAGGGCGGATTATGTCTGCCCAACTCCGATGCCCCCTCAGGTCTTAATGGGAGACAAAGGGAAATCCGAGACAGGGTGATAACAAGGGGCCCTCTGACTAAGCAACCAGGCCAGGGGCTGCAAGCTAACTAACTTAAACCAGAAGTATGTGTGGACAAACCGCCAGGGAAAAGGACAACCAAAAATCCACGAATCCGTTACTCCTATCCAGCACCGCTGGATACCAGAGTGGATTTGTGGGAGCGGAATCCTCCGCAAAAGCTCCGAAACACAATATAACTAAATAATAAATAGTAAGCGGTCAAGCCGCAACACACGGCTACGCCGCGACTCACGAACACCACAGGATGTTAAAGGTGCTCGGTCAGGACTCCAGGAAAAGATGACAACTTCCGAGTATTGGACCACTGAGGACAGGAACGACCGGATAGACAGGACTGGAAAACTCTCTGCAACAGACACAGCAAACAGGAAGCTATTACCGGCGTCTGTGAGAAGTCCAGAGAGTGCTTTTAACTGGGAGCTCTCCAATCAGGAGCCAGACAGGGTAATTAACAATCATGCCGTGCAGCTGCATGCTGCACGGCCAGGATACCAATGAGGTGATTAATCTAGACCCAGCAACGGGGAACGCGGTCCGACAGTGGCGTCCCCGTTGCTAGGGTCTGAGCGGCTCCGTGCGCCCGGCGTCTAGCATTGCTAGGGAGCCGGCGGCTGTCCGCATGCGGCGTCCCTAGTTGCTAGGCGCCGGGCCGCACTGACGGGCGGACCCTCGGCGCCTAACAGTCCCCCCCCCCTTGAGGAGGGGTCAAGGAACCCCTAAGGCCAGGTTTCTGAGGAAATTCTCGAAAAAATGCCTTTTTGAGCCTCGGGGCATGGAGATCCTCATCCAGGACCCAAGACCTTTCTTCTGGACCATAACCTCTCCAATGTACCAAAAAATAAAGCCGACCCCGGGACAACTTGGAATCGAGAACCTTCTCCACCAAGAACTCCTGCTGACCCTGTACATCTATTGGTGATTTCCCCTGAGAGATCTTCCAAGGAAATCTACTGGAAGAAACGTATGGTTTCAACAGGGAGCAATGGAAAGTATTTCCGATCCGGAGAGTTCTTGGTAAACGTAACCGGAAAGCAACTGGATTGATTTTTTTTATAATATGAAATGGTCCAATAAATTTAGGGCCCAATCTGGCTGAGGTTTGTCGAAGTCTAATGTTGCGAGTCGACAACCACACCCTATCTCCAACTTTAAAAGTGCACGGCCGCCGGAGCCTGTCAGAAAATTTTTTCTCCCGAAATGCCGCTTTTCTGAGAGCAAGGTGCACTTTTCTCCAAATGAGTCTGAGATGAGCGGTCAAGGTCAGTGAGGAGACAGAGGAATGTTGAAAAAAGGAATTAGCTCTGGGGTGAAAACCAAAAACTGTAAAAAATGGAGACACATTGGTGGAGGAATGACAGGCATTGTTGTAAGCAAACTCCGCCAACGGAAGAAACTCGGACCAGTCATTTTGGAGTTTGGCCGAGTACAAACGCAAATATTGTTTTAATGATTGATTAACTCGCTCAGTCTGCCCGTTGGATTGGGGATGGTAGCCAGACGTTAAAGACAATTTCATCTTTAAAGTGGCACAAAAAGACTTCCAAAATTGTGCAATGAATTGTGGACCCCGATCAGAAACAATATCAGTGGGTAACCCATGGAGTCTGAAAACATGGCGGAGGAACAAAACTGCCAATCCCTGGGCAGATGGCAATCGGGGAAGAGCAATGAAATGGGCCATCTTGCTAAAACGGTCAACTACCACCCATATGACTCGGCATCCGGCTGACAGAGGGAGGTCCACCACAAAATCCATGGAAATATGAGACCATGGCCTGAGAGGAACATTCAAGGGCATAAGTTGACCGATAGGCAAGGAACGGGGAACTTTATGCTGTGCACAGACCTGACACGAAAAAACAAACTCCTTAATGTCTTTGGAAAGACCAGGCCACCATACTGAGCGGGAGACTAATTCCAAAGTCTTAGCGATCCCCGGATGCCCGGCAACTTTGCTATCATGAAACTCCGTCAAAACAGTTGCTCTCAAAAACTCAGGGACATAAAGACGACCAGCAGGAGTATTTCCAGGAGCTTGATGTTGAAGCTGCTTTAACTGGGTAAATAAATCTTGTGTGAGGCCTGCCCGAATGACTGAAGACGGAAGTATGGGAGTAACAGGACTGTTATCATGAACTGGAAGAAAACTGCGTGACAGGGCATCCGCCTTGGCATTCTTGGAACCTGGCCTGAAGGTGATAATAAACTTGAAACGAGTAAAAAATAAAGCCCAACGAGCTTGCCGGGCATTCAGCCGTTTAGCTGATTCAATGCACTGAAGATTTTTGTGATCAGTCAAAACTGAAATGGTATGTGTTGCTCCCTCAAGCCAATGCCTCCACTCCTCGAAAGCCCATTTAATAGCCAGTAATTCCCGGTTACCAACATCGTAGTTGGATTCAGCAGATGAGAATTTCCTGGACATAAAGGCACAAGGATGTAATTCTAGAGAATCCGGATCCTTCTGAGATAGGATAGCCCCTACTCCAACCTCCGAGGCATCAACCTCAACAATGAAAGGCAATTCTGGGTTGGGATGTCTGAGGACCGGGGCTGAGACAAAGGCTTGTTTCAAGGCCTGAAAAGATAACTCAGCTTCACGTGACCAGTTGGTTGGATCCGCTCCCTTCTTAGTCAGTGCCACAATGGGAGCAACTAGGTCGGAGAAAGAGTGAATAAATCTTCTATAATAATTCGCAAACCCTAAAAAGCGCTGAATTGCTTTTAAGTTGGTGGGTTGCGCCCAACTAAGGATGGCTTGGAGCTTCTTCGGTTCCATACAGAATCCCCGAGGGGAAATAATGTACCCTAAAAAGGATACCTCCGTGACATGAAATTCACACTTCTCCAGCTTGGCATATAGGTGATTTTCACGTAATTTTTTTAGAACCTGACGCACCTGGGTAACGTGTTGTTCAATAGAGTCAGAATATATCAAGATATCGTCTAAATAGACTACTACGAATCTTCCAAGAAAATCACGGAGCACATCGTTAATGAGATCCTGGAAAACTGCCGGAGCATTAGACAGTCCGAATGGCATAACCAGATACTCATAGTGACCCGACTGAGTACTGAATGCCGTTTTCCACTCATCCCCTGACTTGATTCGGATGAGGTTATATGCTCCTCTCAGGTCAATCTTAGAAAAAATCACAGCCGAACGTAGCTGATCAAAGAGGACAGAAATCAGCGGCAAAGGGTAAGTATTTTTTACTGAGATTTTATTCAAGGCTCTAAAGTCAATGCAAGGTCTGAGTGATCCATCCTTCTTCTCCACAAAGAAGAAGCCTGCACTTAAAGGGGATTTAGACGGCCTGATAAATCCTTTCCCTAGGCTTTCTTTAACATATTCATTCATGGCCACAGTTTCTGGTCCGGACAATGCATATAACCTTCCCTTAGGCAAAGTGGCACCAGGAATTAGCTCAATAGCACAATCATAAGGCCGATGGGGAGGCAGAATGTCCGCATTGCCCTTGGAAAATACATCAACAAAATCCTGGTATTCCACAGGAATGGGTGCGGGAATGACAGCAGCTATTCTGATGGGAAGCGTAATACATTCCTTATTACAGATGGTACCCCACTGTGAGATCTCCCCCGACTGCCAATCAATGATGGGATTATGAAAGGCCAGCCAAGGGTGACCCAGAACCACTGGAACTGCTGGGCAGTGGGTAAGGAAAAATTAAATTTTTTCGGAATGAAGAGCTCCTACCGAAAATAGTACAGGAGGTGTACAGAGAGAAATAACCCCATTGGACAAGGGACTCCCATCTAAACCATGCATGGTGATACACCTACCCAAGGCTAACTGAGGAATACCTAAGGCCTTGGCCCACGTTAAGTCCATAAAGTTCCCTGCAGCTCCACTGTCAACAAAAGCCGACACCGAGGAACAGAGGCTGCCAAAGGAAACTTTAGCTGGGACTAACAGTGAATTATTTGAGGAGATAAGCTGCAGACCAAAGTGAACCCCCTCACAATTCACTTGGTCGAGGCGTTTCCCGACTTGTTCGGACAATTACGGGCAAAATGTCCCTTACTCCCACAGTACAAACAAAGACCAGAATTTTGCCTTCTGGTTCTTTCTTCAGGAGACAGCTTGGAGAGACCTATCTGCATGGGCTCCTCTATGTCCACAGGAATGGAAAAAACACCAGGAGTAGACCCGACAGATGCTCCTTTTTCAGCCCTCCGCTCTCTGAGACGACGATCAATCTTAATAGAAAGCTCCATGAGTTTATCAAGAGTCTTAGGAGCGGGATACTGAAGGAGACTGTCTTTTATAGACTCAGATAAGCCGAGGCGAAACTGACTGCGCAGGGCTGGGTCATTCCATCCACAGTCGTTCGACCAACGGCGAAACTCCGTACAATAAATCTCTGCGGGATTCTTACCCTGTCTGAGAGCACGCAAATGACTCTCGGCGGATGCCTCTCTATCAGGGTCATCATACAATAGCCCTAAAGACCCCAGAAAGGCGTCTACAGACAACAATGCCGGATCGTCAGTTCTTAAACCAAAAGCCCAGGTCTGGGGATCTCCCTGAAGTAAAGAAATAATAATTCCGACCCGCTGAGATTCCGTACCTGAGGAGACTGGTCTTAAACGAAAATAAAGTTTACAAGACTCTTTAAAATTAAAAAACTGCTTTCTATCCCCAGAAAAACGGTCAGGCAAATGCATTTTTGGTTCAGGAACGACCCTCGGGGAAGTCCGTAACAGATCTTCCTGTGACCTCACCCGAAGGGATAGATCCTGAACCATCTGAGTAAGTTCTTGAATCTGACTAACTAGAAGCTGGCCAGGATTTGGCCCTACACCAGTGGGATTCATGAGGCCGACAAATCTTCCAAACTTAAATAAGGGAAAAAATCAAACCCTGTTTAATTTTAAATTTTAGTTGGGCCGGTAATAATGTTATGATACCAGTACGTCTGACCAGAGGTGATCTTATGACGGAGGTCAGAGTACTGGAATGGAATGCTGGTTACGGGAGCAGGAAAGCCTAGTAACCCCTGGCGCCCTAACTCCGTTGTCTCGCCCGTGTTATCAGAAATCCCCTGCGAGACTATGGTTGCTTGAGCCCATGGCAGCCGCGTTTGAAGGGCGGATTATGTCTGCCCAACTCCGATGCCCCCTCAGGTCTTAATGGGAGACAAAGGGAAATCCGAGACAGGGTGATAACAAGGGGCCCTCTGACTAAGCAACCAGGCCAAGGGCTACAAGCTAACTAACTTAAACCAGAAGTATGTGCGGACAAACCGCCAGGGAAAAGGACAACCAAAAATCCACGAATCCGTTACTCCTATCCAGCACCGCTGGATACCAGAGTGGATTTGTGGGAGCGGAATCCTCCGCAAAAGCTCCGAAACACAATATAACCAAATAATAAATAGTAAGCGGTCAAGCCGCAACACACGGCTACGCCGCGACTCACGAACACCACAGGATGTTAAAGGTGCTCGGTCAGGACTCCAGAAAAAGATGACAACTTCCGAGTATTGGACCACTGAGGACAGGAACAACCGGATAGACAGGACTGGAAAACTCTCTGCAACAGACACAGCAAACAGGAAGCTATTACCGGCGTCTGTGAGAAGTCCAGAGAGTGCTTTTAACTGGGAGCTCTCCAATCAGGAGCCAGACAGGGTAATTAACAATCATGCCGTGCAGCTGCATGCTGCACGGCCAGGATACCAATGAGGTGATTAATCTAGACCCAGCAACGGGGAACGCGGTCCGACAGTGGCGTCCCCGTTGCTAGGGTCTGAGCGGCTCCGTGCGCCCGGCGTCTAGCGTTGCTAGGGAGCCGGCGGCTGTCCGCATGCGGCGTCCCTAGTTGCTAGGCGCCGGGCCGCACTGACGGGCGGACCCTCGGCGCCTAACAAAATGATGGGTTGGTTAAAGTGTGCATGTCCTGTTTATACAACATAAGGGTGGGTGGGAGGGCCCAAGGACAATTCCATCTTGCACCTCTTTTTTCTTTAATTTTTCTTTGCGTCATGTGCTGTTTGGGGAGGGTTTTTTGGAAGGGACATCCTGCGTGACACTGCAGTGCCACTCCTAGATGGGCCCGGTGTTTGTGTCGGCCACTAGGGTCGCTTATCTTACTCACACAGCTACCTCATTACGCCTCTTTTTTTCTTTGCGTCATGTGCTGTTTGGGGAGGGTTTTTTGGAAGGGACATCCTGCGTGACACTGCAGTGACACTCCTAGATGGGCCCGGTGTTTGTGTCGGCCACTAGGGTTGCTTATCTTACTCACACAGCTACCTCATTGCGCCTCTTTTTTTCTTTGCGTCATGTGCTGTTTGGGGAGGGTTTTTTGGAAGGGACATCCTGCGTGACACTGCAGTGACACTCCTAGATGGGCCCGGTGTTTGTGTCGGCCACTAGGGTCGCTTATCTTACTCACACAGCTACCTCATTGCGCCTCTTTTTTTCTTTGCGTCATGTGCTGTTTGGGGAGGGTTTTTTGGAAGGGACATCCTGCGTGACACTGCAGTGACAATCCTAGATGGGCCCGGTGTTTGTGTCGGCCACTAGGGTCGCTTATCTTACTCACACAGCTACCTCATTGCGCCTCTTTTTTTCTTTGCATCATGTGCTGTTTGGGGAGGGTTTTTTGGAAGGGACATCCTGCGTGACACTGCAGTGACACTCCTAGATGGGCCCGGTGTTTGTGTCGGCCACTAGCGTCGCTTATCTTACTCACACAGCTACCTCATTGCGCCTCTTTTTTTCTTTGCATCATGTGCTGTTTGGGGAGGGTTTTTTGGAAGGGACATCCTGCGTGACACTGCAGTGACACTCCTAGATGGGCCCGGTGTTTGTGTCGGCCACTAGGGTCGCTTATCTTACTCACACAGCTACCTCATTGCGCCTCTTTTTTTCTTTGCGTCATGTGCTGTTTGGGGAGGGTTTTTTGGAAGGGACATCCTGCGTGACACTGCAGTGACACTCCTAGATGGGCCCGGTGTTTGTGTCGGCCACTAGGGTCGCTTATCTTACTCACACAGCTACCTCATTGCGCCTCTTTTTTTCTTTGCGTCATGTGCTGTTTGGGGAGGGTTTTTTGGAAGGGACATCCTGCGTGACACTGCAGTGACACTCCTAGATGGGCCCGGTGTTTGTGTCGGCCACTAGGGTCGCTTATCTTACTCACACAGCTACCTCATTGCGCCTCTTTTTTCTTTGCGTCATGTGCTGTTTGGGGAGGGTTTTTTGGAAGGGACATCCTGCGTGACACTGCAGTGACACTCCTAGATGGGCCCGGTGTTTGTGTCGGCCACTAGGGTCGCTTATCTTACTCACACAGCTACCTCATTGCGCCTCTTTTTTTCTTTGCGTCATGTGCTGTTTGGGGAGGGTTTTTTGGAAGGGACATCCTGCGTGACACTGCAGTGACACTCCTAGATGGGCCCGGTGTTTGTGTCGGCCACTAGGGTCGCTTATCTTACTCACACAGCTACCTCATTGCGCCTCTTTTTTTCTTTGAGTCATGTGCTGTTTGGGGAGGGTTTTTTGGAAGGGACATCCTGCGTGACACTGCAGTGACACTCCTAGATGGGCCCGGTGTTTGTGTCGGCCACTAGGGTCGCTTATCTTACTCACACAGCTACCTCATTGCGCCTCTTTTTTTCTTTGCGTCATGTGCTGTTTGGGGAGGGTTTTTTGGAAGGGACATCCTGCGTGACACTGCAGTGACACTCCTAGATGGGCCCGGTGTTTGTGTCGGCCACTAGGGTCGCTTAGCTTAGTCATCCAGCGACCTAGGTGCAAATTTTAGGACTAAAAATAATATTGTGAGGTGTGAGGTATTCAGAATAGACTGAAAATGAGTGTAAATTATGGTTTTTGAGGTTAATAATACTTTGGGATCAAAATGACCCCCAAATTCTATGATTTAAGCTGTTTTTTAGTGTTTTTTGAAAAAAACACCCGAATCCAAAACACACCCGAATCCGACAAAAAAAAATTCGGTGAGGTTTTGCCAAAACTCGGTCGAACCCAAAACACGGCCGCGGAACCGAACCCAAAACCAAAACACAAAACCCGAAAAATTTCCTGCACTCATCTCTAGTATTAGATTAGCTGAAGGCTGCATATGCCTGAGGCCATATAAGAGCCCAACTTTTGGTGATTGGTTGTTTTATGACTAAGCAGTTGCTAGGCAGATCATGTTTCCGGTGTCTTTTTCCTATAGGATCAGAGGGTTGTCCGTCAAGCTTTTAGGGATTGGTCTCAGGATAGTATATAGGGTAGGGTCATGTGCCTCAAACTTCCTCTTGCCATTTATTGTATGCCCTGCCGTCCTCCCTGATTAAATTTGATTTGTTTTGTTCTCTTCAGTTGGCTTTTGACAGCCAGATTGGCGGGAAGTCGCTACCAACCAGCGGTCAAACAGGCATAAGTGGTCATTGTGGGGCACCCTCTTTAGAAGGACGGCAGGTGTGTCCTTCTCTTTAGGTTAGACATTTAGACGTTCCCCTGCGGGAACCGAACGTTTGCCAGAGAAAAGAGTGGTGAGGCCAGCACAATGCGGGTTATGCAGGAAGGAGGCGGGGTTTGGGTACTCCCCTCCTTGGTTTGTTGGTTTTCATCTAAGTGACTGGAGCTGGTGTCTGGTAGCGACTTTTCCTTTGCCATCCTCCAATCTAAATTTAACTTTACAATCTAAATTAATTCCAATTCGATTACAATTATAGTTTAAAGAGTTGGTCAGCGATCAATAAATATCGTCTGACCTTTAACTCCAGCTACCGTGTCCATGTCTTTATTTCATTGTGTGTGTCATTTTATTTTAGTGATAAGCTAGCTTAAGAAAGGTTTATGTAATCACAATAAAGTTATGGGCGCCTTAGATAATACAACTTTAGATTGGATAATGTTTTTATATACAGACACATGGAAGTAATATAGGATCAGCAGAACCTCAGTCATTTGTAAATATTTTGATGCTCTTATTAGAATGTAAACTGTAATTACAATTACAATCTCTGAACTTGCAGGATGAGGAAGCGAGAGGTCAGAGAGGCAGACAGAATCTGAAGTCTGCATGTCGTGTTGAGAATAACAGCAGCAGCAGATAGCGGAGTAACAACAAGTAAAGGTCAGGATTCCAGAGTTCAGTGTAGACTGTAAACATGCTGTGGTCAGAAATACAAGTTCAAATATATAATAGGCATCTGTGAAAACAATATACAGTATCAAAGCACAATGATCTGATGTGAACTGAATACTACAAGCTGTTTAATAAACCCTGGTGAAGTCAACTACAGCTACTGTATAGATTGGCTGAATGGAAGACTTTCCTTTTATACTGTACATGCTCAAGTTGGTGATTAACTTTCTGAACAGCTTGTTCTGGTCATGTCACAGTATTTTAAGAATTACTCAAATATCACAGCATATTTTACATATACAATATTCAATATTTGTGTGCTGTGATTATTAGACTATGCACATGGAAGAATCCTATAAGAATCCTATAAGAATACAGTACTTGCAGTCAGAGGTGTATCTAGTGGACCAGGTGCCCCTGGCAAAGTAAGGGTTCTGGCACCCCCCTCCTTCCCATATTTGAAATAGGGAAAGTGCATGTGCAGAAAAGGGGCATGATATTGTGGGAAAGGGGCACGACCACACAATAGTACTCCCAAATCAAATTACATTATACAGTAGTACCCCTAATACACACTATGTCACACACTAGTGCCCCTTGCACATCATGCCCACACAGTAATCCTTGTCACACTGTGGAGAAATCATCAGTGCCTGGCGCGGCCAAGGAGGGGCACTGCCCAGCGATGCCACCCGCAGTCAGGGGGTATAATCAAATATTAATGGCAGTGAAAAGGTATCTCTGTGCACTATCTAGTAGTGGTGATGTAGTGATATAACAACAATAGCATTCTAGTAGTTTCTTCACTATGGTGCACTGTGGTGCCGAACACCGACGCTAGCTCTTGGCTTCTGTGTGAACCACCAGCCCAGGCATTGCCACTACTAAGTGATTCCACACCCTGGCCAAGGATGGCACAACAGGCAGCACCCCCTCCTCGGCCAGTGCTTTAGGTGAGTGCCATCCTTGCCAATGGGTAGATAACCTCCTGTCCCCAGCACATAGCCATAAACTCCACCCCTCCCAGCACATAGCTGTAGTCTCCATCCCGCTCCCAGCACATAGCCGTAGTCTCCATCCCACTCCCATCACATAGCCATAGTCCTCCTCCCAGCACATAGCGTTAATCTCCATTCCCCTCCCAGCACATAGCCATAGCCCCCATCCCCCTCCCAGCACATAGCCATGGTCTCCCCACTCCCTGCACATAGCCATGGTCTCCCCCCTCCCTGCATATAGTCTTCTTCCCTCCCAGCACAGATTCTCCCCCCTACTTGCATATAGTCCTCTCCCCTCCCAGCACAGAATCTCCACCTCCCTGCATATAGTCCTCTTCCTCCCAGCACAGAGTCTCCCCCCTGATTATAGTCCTCTCCCCTCCCAGCACAGAGTCTCCCCCCTCCCTGCATATAGTCCTCTCCCCTCCCAGTACATAGTCCCCCCTACATATAGTCTTCTCCCCTCTCAGCACATAGTCTCCCCCCTGCATATAGTCTTCTCCCCTCCCATTACATAGTCTCCCACCGCCCTGCATATAGTCCTCTCCCCTCCCAGCACATAGTCTCCCCCCCTGCATATAGTCCTCTCCCCTCCCAGCACATAGTCTTCCCCCATGTATATAGTCCTTTACCCTCCCTGCATATAGTCCTTTCCCCTCCATGCATATAGTCCTCCCCCCTCGAAGCACATATCAATTAATATGTTGCAGTACCTAGTGTGATGAGCTAGGCATCGCCTGGGCTGGAGCATTGCACAGTAGGCAGGTACACCACACTTCAGCACCGCACCACACTTTGTGAAGAAAGTGAAAGTAAACTACAGCTCCCAGCAACCCTTGCTGCCAGGCGCTCCCGACACTTCACTAGTGCATTGCGGTGCCGAACACTGGTGACTGTTCCTGCCTACTGTGAGATCCTCCAGCCCAGGTGATGCCACCCATTGGTTAAGGGTGGCACTGCTGGGCGGTGCCCCCTCCTCAGATGGCGCCCCTGGCAAGTGCCATCCTGGCCAATGGGTAGATACGCCCCTGTTTGCAGTTAGATGGCGGAGGAAATTAAATCTAAGCTACAGTGCCATACCTCTGAAGGCAAGGGCCACACATTATGTTTTAGCGGGTCCTATTTAGCTGAACCTGCTAGGAAGGAAGGAGCCTACACATGGGCTCCTATGCGGCCGTCCACACATATGCAGTGGTGCCGCATCCACCAGATCCAACTGCAACATGCTGCGGTTGAGCAGGATGACAGGATGACCGGATTTCAAGTACAACCCACAAATTTGAAAGTATATGTTCACATAGTGTGGCTGTGCTGCACTGTGCTCATAGCACTGGCTGGATGCCGTCCTGCACATTGAATGGAACCCACTACAATGCAATGTGTGGCACTAGCCTGACTGTCTAGATTTTGGTGGGACAGTCCCTTTTTCTGAGACTGTCCTGATGTCCCACCTGCGGGTCGCAGTGTCCTGCGTGGGAATGGGGGGTGCAGTTGGAATCCCTTTCACCCACATCAGGCTAGCAGTAAATTGATGCATTGCACATATGCACAGCATCTATTCACCTGAAGAGAGGGACAGGAGGCATGCCAGCAGATCACAGAGTGCTCGGCAGGCCCCACAGCAGAGAAAAAGGGGACATGCGTAGGAGTCATGTGTCTGTGTCCCTCCTCACAACTTTAGAAAGATGAGAGGTATGCAGTACTATCAGGTTCTGAACTTACTGTTAACTTAACATTTATACAGATATAGCCACATTCATTGTGGCTGCGTCTAGTCCCAGGTGCGCAAGTTTGCCGCGATTCATGTGCACACTGGCGTGCCCGTATACAGTTTCTCTTATCCAAAATTCAAAATCACACATTTTTGGTTCCCGTACTGAGATAATGACACATATATATGTATATTATATAATATATCTATATATACATATAATATATAATATATAATATATAATATATATGTCATTATCTCAGTAGAGGACCCAAAAATTTGAGATTTAGAATTTTGGATAAGGGATACTCAACCTGTATATATAGTCACACCTGTGACCCACACACATTGCATTGACAGATCATGGGTGTGAATAGGTGCAGCCAGATACACCTTGTCGATAATACGTATGCACATGTATATGCATCACAGCAATGATGAGCCTGGCTACATCTGTATTTACAATTTGGGTATTTTCTAATGGTCAGTTTATGAGCAGTTGTCAAGTTTACATGCTGTTTGATTGACAGGGAAAGTTTGCTGGTGGTACAAAAATTCAGGCATGTGGCAATCGTAGTGTGGGCATGTCACAGCTAGCAACTGTGTCCATGTATGCAGCTTCACTGGCCCCAGTTGCATTGTTGCAAGAGTTGCTAAGAGATCCGAAGATGAGACCAATGTGCATCCAATGATGTAACTTTGTATGGAAGCAGGGAATCTGAGGTGATGGTGGTGGATGTCTCTGTAGTGGCTGCTTCATTAGCATATCTTCACATACATTAATATCAGCATATCTCCATATAAAGATACAGCGGTGATGGGATTTGCATTCTAATCTGAATCATTCCCTTCATTACATTGATCAGAGGTTCTCAACTATAGGGCTCACGTCACACCAACAGGTCATGTTTTGTAGATATGTTTCATCATGAACAGGTAAGGTAATCTATTTTCCGTCTCAGTAATAATCCCACCTTATTCCATTGAAAGAAATAAAACATTACCTGTTGGGGATACTTGAGAGTTTAAGTTAAGAACCACTGCTATAGATTATCCTTAGCCTCACTTTTTTCTTTTCATCTTTACTATTGTACTTTCGGGGATAGCATCACCTTCTGTTTTCTACGGAGTGTTTTTTCTCTCTCTATGAGGCCTATGTATCCTTGTGTGCCCTGTTCTTCTATAATATTACATATTCTAGTATTGTGGCTAACATTGTGGTTTTTGTTATTGGGTGCGTTTTAAGAGTGTCTGTGTTATCAACATGATGGTGGCATGTGATGAATAAATATAGGACATAATATAAGTGGGACTTAATAAATGAATAAATTAATAAATATGGGACATTATATAACTCGACAGCTGGGATATCATACTGAATCCTCTGTAAGTGACATCACTGACACTAGTGGGAGAGGTTAGAGTTCAAATTCACTATCATTAAATTCCAGTGTGTTGATATAATGCTTATCACTACTTTGTTTTATATGGCTTTTCCTCAGCAAAGTTATGCCAGATCCATAAAGTAAATAAATATAAACATGCTTAAATATTGCCATAGCAAAGGTTACCACCGACATACAATAAGAAATCGTACTATTATTGCTAAACTTTGTAGTGTGTCATAAAACACTAAACACACAAAACTTCTAAGGGTAAAAGGTCATATTGTATTGCAGGTTCAATAGTTTTAGGAAACAACTGGGTGACTAAATAAGGCCAGTGGGACACTAAAGCAGTTACCAAAGGCATTCCAAGTGGCTAAACCACAGTATGCAACAATGCATCCATCTAAATGCACCCAGGCACAGGAGCAGATAGCTACAGTGCCTCACACATGTACAGTAGTTCTGTGAAACCAGAAATTGTGTCATCTGATGCAGGGTCATTTTAACAGCAGTGTAGGCCCTGGACACAGCAATACACTGGGTTCCCTACCCATCCTCCAGCGGTAGGCGTGGGGGTGCTATCAGCAGCAGCTTTGATGTCCCATGGGCAGTAGGGGGTGTACTATCTTCCGCTAAGCATGTAGGACCTTAAGGGAGGGAGAACACTAAACTGTAGAAGAAGCATTGGGATGAATGAAGGGGCCCTGGTATGTGACTTCCTGGGTGGTAGGGGGTGTGTAATATGCAGGGGAGGTGTGGGTAGTGGAGTGGGCTTAATAGTCATCATTTTCTAGTGGGAGGGCAGCTTGATTGACTGCAGATATCTCCAGTTTCTGGAAATAGATTTCTTAGCTTTGACTGGGATAAAAAAAAAACTACAGAGGGCCACCTTTCAGGAAGTACTGGGGACTTGGGGATCAGAACTCAGGAGCCAGAGCAATCCACCAGCGAAAATATAAAACTGCTAACCAGATGTGAGGAGCTGGAGAAGGGACCAGCTACTTGAAGGCTAATATCTCCAGTTTTGGGCATAGTAGAGACAGGCTGCCAGTGTCCACTGAAAGGGGGAGTCCCATCTTTTGGAGAATACTCTCAGAAAAACTTTAAAAGTCAGACAGAGCTTGAGATATCTGGCTGGGAAGAGCAATTAACAGTCTATTATAGGGACCACTGCTTCGAAATCAGATATCTCTGGTTCCCCAGGGCCGATTTTAAAAAATCTGGTACCCCTGGAAAGAGGGGACCCTCAGCTATCAGCCTATGACCCTTAAACTCATGGGGCCCTTGGGCAAGTGCTCATTGAGCCCATACAAAAAGACAGCCCTGATCTGACATCACAGTGTTTACATAGAAACAGTAACCAGTATGTCAAAAGCCATGATCTCCAGCACTGCTGGGAAAGTGACAGTTCTGTCAGTAGACTGGGCACTGAAGTAATCATACAGCAAGTGTAGAGAGGACCAGGTTATTTAATACAGTACATTCACAGATGCAGATTGGTGCAGACGGACCTAAGCTACTCTACTAATAGAAAATAAATAAGTATTTTACTAAGTATAATAATATAAGATATCCTGCTGTAACCCAAAACAACATTGCAGGAGATACAGTATAATGTCAATGATGAAATACACTACCCACTCCTAACACACACAAAAACAATCCAGTAACTCACATATTAAACATAAAGATAACAATCTCCTGTAGGCAAAGAGAGAGATTATACCAAAACAGCACGGACATGTGTGTGTATGACATAAACATGCAACAAGGCATCACAGCAAATCCCCAAATAAAAACAAAAATGATGGTCTCCATCTTTTCAAAGGAGAGAAATGAGGTCCAGGGCCATGAACCAAAAGTCCAAAAGTGAGTGATGTTTCTCTTTGAAATTATGAGCCACTGGAGATGTGCTCTGATCTACCAGATGACCTGCCTTTTCTCTTGAGGAATTGTGAATCTGAAACCTCTTAATGAGCAGACATATAGTTTTTCCTGTATAGAGTAGCTAGTATGGGAAAATAATAAGATAAACAATGAATCTTGTAATCCATCAATTATTTGAGGTTGAAGGTTTTCCCATCTTTTAAAGACCTCTGCTTTTCCTACCATCCTGATTGAGATGATGTCAGAATAAGTGACAACGGTGGTCATTCCAAGTTGATCGCTTGCTAGCAGGTTTTTGCAGCCATGCAAACGCTATGTCGCCTCCCACTGGGAGTGTATTTTAGCTTAGCAGAAGTGCGAACGAAAAGATCGCAGAGCGGCTACAAAATAATTTTGTGCAGTTTCAGAGTAGCTACAGACCTACTCAGCGCTTGCGATAACTTCAGACTATTCAGTTCCTGTTTTGACGTTACGAACAAGCCCTGCGTTCTTCCAGCCACGCCTGCATTTTTCCTGGCACGCCTGCGTTTTTTTGAACACTCCCTGAAAACGGCCAGTTGACACCCAGAAACGCCCACTTCATGTCAATCACTCTACGGCAAGCAGTGCGACTGAAAAGCTTTGCTAGATCTTGTGTGAAACTACATCATTCTTTGTAATAGTACAACGCGCGTGCGCATTGCTCCGCATACGCATGCGCAGAAGTGCCGTTTTTTTGCCTCATCGCTGCACAGCAAACGAATACAGCTAGCGATCAACTCGGAATGACCCCCAATGGGCCTAATTCAGATCTGATTTCAGCAGCAAATTTGTTAGCTAATGGGCAAAACCATGTGCACTGCAGGGGGGCAGATATAACATGTGCAGAGAGAGTTAGAATTGGGTGGATTATATTGTTTCTGTGCAGTGTAAATACTGGCTGCTTTATTTTTACACTGCAATTTAGATTTCAGTTTGAACACACTCCACCCAAATCTAACTCTCTCTTCACATATTATATCTGCCCCCCGCAGTGCACATGGTTTTGCCCATTTGCTAACAAATTTGATGCTGCGATCAGGTGTGAATTAGGCCCAATATCTTTGACATTTGACCTACCTTTGTAGCAGAACACACTTAGACAATGCTGAACCGGATTTGATAATGTGTCAATGTCTGAGTGAAGATTGTCTCATTCTGGTAGATGAGATAGAGAACAAACAGTACTCAAATCAAATGCTTTGTCAGTACATCTCTCTCCATGATGTAAGAGTGTAAGCTTTTTTCTATGAAGAGATTGGTACTTATTGATGACTTCCTTAAATTTCTTGACGTATCCATGTTTAAGAAAACATTTGCTAATTTTTGGGAATATTTCAGTCACTCTTATTAATTGTAAGGAGGGTGGAAGTTGTCAAATTCCAAAAAGTGTATACAGTACTTATAAGATGTTTTTTATACACTTACATTTTATACCAGACAACAATAATTCTATTTGAGACATCTACATGCGTGATCATGTGGAGAGTATATTCAAATGAGAATGTAATCATACCAGCAGCATATTGAGATTGTTAATAGAGATGATTAGTTTGTCCTCACCAATAGTCCACATAATAAATACAGTATAATAACATACATTCAGTATAGATAATGTTACCCCTAATATGGACATTTTCATAAACATTAATAACAAGATTAGCTTACAATGGGGCCATACTGAACCCCATTGCCATGCACCATAGTTCAAGTTACAGTAGAAGGAGTTGTTGAAAAGGAAATAGTTTTATAAAGTACAATATAAATCAACAGCATAAAGTAGTCCATTGGTGGACCAAAATAGTGGGTGATGGTAACAGAAAAGAAATAGGTAGTATACAGCTGAAGTACATTTTAGGTAAAAACAATGCCACTTAGAATGTGTTTCATTGGTGTGGAGTTAGATGGTAGAAGTCTTGGAGGTGGGGGCATGATGTGGTAATCAGTGTGCAGTTGTGGTAATCATTGCTTATACAGCTAAGTGGAATGGGAGGAAGTGCGAAGAGAGTTGGGATATGAGATGTAAAGATGGGTAGCAGAATCAAAGTGGTAAGTTCAGTCTTGTCAAAGCTCTGAAGATGGATTGAAGGAGAAAATTGCTGCAGTTGTACTGTAGTGCAGATAATGAAAGTGCTTATGAGTTTTGGTTGCATACTGGGTTATAAGGGTATGGAGGTAGAAGTGATTGGTTTGGGAGAAGGACTGGATGTAAAGAGTGAAAGAGAGGGAGGAATTTTGAATGACATCCAGACAGTGGACATGAAGAACATTGTAGAGCAGTGGTAGCCAACCCTCATCCTCGAGAGCTACCAACAGTTCACCTTTTCCAGGTCTCCTCACAGAATCACAAGTTAAGTAATTAGCTCCAACTGTGGATCTTTTAAAATGTGTCAGTTAGTAATGTTTGCACCTGTGCACCTGCTAGGTCAGTTGAAAAATGTGAACTGTTGGTAGCTCTCAAGAACCAGGGTTGGCTACCACTGTTGTAGAGAATGCTTGGTGACTCTAAAGGAAGGAAAGGTTATTAACTTTTTGACATGTCAATCTAAGAATAACATTGAGACATTGATGTAACATTAACGTTGAAGTAAGATAGTTAAATTTGGGTGTCATCAGGTGTCTAGAGAAGTTAGAGGGACAATAATAGAGCTTTGTGACATCCATGTAGTAGAAAGAGAAAAAGACAATTCCTGTAGAGTGGAGAGGACAGAAACCTGATTGAAGTGAGTTGAGAAATAAAGAGTGAAGAGGTTGTAGAGGCTGTAGAGATGATGCTAAAGTGTTTTGTAGTTAAATGGAAGGGGATATATTGGACAATATATAGATAGAGAGGCATAGTTAAGAGTTTTTTTTTTAGTGAGACAATGGATGAGGTGAAAATGCCACTTTACAGTGGTTGCTCAAGTGGGTAGGTAGAGACTGGAACAAATGACATAGCATGTGTCTCATCCCCAGAGACAGGAGAGAAATACCAGCGCATGGGGCATTGAAGGGCCCGCTGGTACCTATAAATATTAAAATAATGACTTAACACCCATACTGTGAAACTGAAATTTTAATACAGTCACACTCACATATACTCACCTATCACTGATATAGATCATGTCCACGTGTCCATGTAGAATCCATGACAGCTGTAAAAAAAAATCATGCTTACAGTACCTATCCCTTGTAGGAAAAAACTATGTGTTCCCTAATGCACGCCGAGTGAAAAATATTACTACATAATAGTCAGATAATACGGAGATCTTAGTTGCGTATATCTGCAGATACAGGGTTAAGCCCCCAGGCCGATCGACAAGGCTTCTCCGTCACTGGGGGTCCCTAATACTAGGTATGGGTCCGGGGTGCAGGACCCCACGATGTCGGCACAGGTCGGCCACCCCAGGTCAGCACACAGGTGAGAATTAATAGGGGTTAATAAGAAGCACAGAAGTGCTATGTAAGTGGTGTGATTAAAATAATATATACAAAGTGATAGGGAAAATCATGTGTTAATAAAGTGTTAGGGTGTGCCGACCTGAAGCAGCCCAGCCATACCAACACAGGGGCCATCGCACCCCACACCCACCCCATAAATAATTACAAATATGTCTGGGTTAAATTCCCAGTGTAAGGCCACATGGTAATGGCTACTACAGCATCTGAGAGCCAGCTTACCTGGGGATACCCCTGGCTTCCCCTATGGCACTCTGGAGTCAGCAATCCCTCCTAATGCTGACCCATCCATGCCTCTCTAAATACAATGCACAAAATGGAAAGCTGCTCAATCAGATTGTAATGTCACTCAGGTGCTAAAAGGGAGGGGTAATTCTGTGTAGGAAAAAACTATGTGTTCCCTAATGCACACCGAGTGAAAAATATTACTACATAATAGTCAGATAATACGGAGATCTTAGTTGCGTATAACTGCAGATATAGGGTTAAGCCACCAGGCCGATCGACAAGGCTTCTCCGTCACTGGGGGTCCCTAATACTAGGTATGGGTCCGGGGTAAAAACAATGCCACTTAGAATGTGTTTCATTGGTGTGGAGTTAGATGGTAGAAGTCTTGGAGGTGGGGGCATGATGTGGTAATCAGTGTGCAGTTGTGGTAATCATTGCTTATACAGCTAAGTGGAATGGGAGGAAGTGTGGAGAGAGTTGGGATATGAGATGTAAAGATGGGTAGCAGAATCAAAGTGGTAAGATCAGTCTTGTCAAAGCTCTGAGGATGGATTGAAGGAGAAAATTGCAGCAGTTGTACTGTAGTGCAGATAATGAAAGTGCTTATGAGTTTTGGTTGCATACTGGGTTATAAGGGTATGGAGGTAGAAGTGATTGGTTTGGGAGAAGGACTGGATGTAAAGAGTGAAAGAGAGGGAGGAATTTTGAATGACATCCAGACAGTGGACATGAAGAACATTGTAGAGCAGTGGTAGCCAACCCTCATCCTCGAGAGCTACCAACAGTTCACCTTTTCCAGGTCTCCTCACAGAATCACAAGTTAAGTAATTAGCTCCAACTGTGGATCTTTTAAAATGTGTCAGTTAGTAATGTTTGCACCTGTGCACCTGCTAGGTCAGTTGAAAAATGTGAACTGTTGGTAGCTCTCAAGAACCAGGGTTGGCTACCACTGTTGTAGAGAATGCTTGGTGACTCTAAAGGAAGGAAAGGTTATTAACTTTTTGACATGTCAATCTAAAAATAACATTGAGACATTGATGTAACATTAACGTTGAAGTAAGATAGTTAAATTTGGGTGTCATCAGGTGTCTAAAAAAGTCAGAGGGACAATAATAGAGCTTTGTGACATCCATGTAGTAGAAAGAGAAAAAGACAGTTCCTGTAGAGTGGAGAGGACAGAAACCTGATTGAAGTGAGTTGAGAAATAAAGAGTGAAGAGGTTGTAGAGGCTGTAGAGATGATGCTAAAGTGTTTTGTAGTTAAATGGAAGGGGATATATTGGACAATATATAGATAGAGAGGCATAGTTAAGAGTTTTTTTTTTTTTGAATGAGACAATGGATGAGGTGAAAATGCCACTTTACAGTGGTTGCTCAAGTGGGTAGGTAGAGACTGGAACAAATGACATAGCATGTGTCTCATCCCCAGAGACAGGAGAGAAATACCAGCGCATGGGGCATTGAAGTGCCCGCTGGTACCTATAAATATTAAAATAATGACCTAACACCCATACTGTGAAACTGAAATTTTAATACAGTCACACTCACATACACTCACCTATCACTGATATAGATCATGTCCACGTGTCCATGTAGAATCCATGACAGCTGTAAAAAAAAAAATCATGCTTACAGTACCTATCCCTTGCATGATGTCTTTTCTGTCCATGTAGGCATCTAAAGTCTTTTTAAAATAATAATTAAATAGACCCAGTGGCCACAGGTCACTACTTTCCAAATGATAGGTAACCGACCTTCTCCCATTGAAATCAATAGGGGAGCATTGATTGGCTGAGAGAGGTGAATCCCCAGCTCTCTCAGCCAATAAGATTACCCATTAACTTTACATGGTGGGAACCGCTATAACTAGTGGTTACAAACATTGAAGTTTATAGGGGAAGCGTTTATCATCTGAGAGAGCCAGGGGTTTGCCTCTATAAGCCAATCCATTCTTCATTGGGAGAAGGTCCTGATTACTGATCAGTCAGAAAGTTGTGACCGTACAGGTCACTACTACAGTATAACTGGCTCCGCATTTTAATTATTTTTTTAAGAAAACATTCGATGCCTACATAGACAGAAGAGGACATGACACAAGAGATAGGTGAGTATGTTTTTTTTTTTTTTTCTACAGCTATCATGGATTCTATACCTACAATGGATGTGATCTACACCAGGAATGCAGAGGCGCAGAGGTGTAGCTGCCGCAGGGCTGATCTGTAGGTGGGCACCTCTCCTCCTGTTCCATGTTCAGCGACACCATTCAAATAAATAAATTGACAGCCACCGCTATCTCCTCCGTGGCCAACTCCCCTCCCTCACTAGTCACTACACCTTACAAGTCACACCCTCTTTTTTATAGATGCACATTTTCAAAGTGTCTTACCCAGGATTAGAACCTACAACCTATTACAATGGAAGCAGACACCTTACTGATGGAGCTATTTGCTCCTATATTGGAAACTTGAGAGCAAATAGGTCCATCAGTAAGGTGCCTGCTTCCAGTGTAATAGGTCATGAGTTCTAATCCTGGTTATGACAATTGTAAAATAGTTGTCAGAGAAATTATCATCATTAGGATGACTGAGCACATCTATGTAGTGTGTGGCTGCACACTACATAGATCTGCCAAGTTGCAATGGTTTAGAATTGGCAATTCTAAATAGCTTCATACTGTATAATTAGAATCTGAAGGCTTGCTATACAGGAGCAAATAGTTTGATCATTAAGGTGTCTGGTGTCTGCCTTCCATGTAACAGGTCATGGGTTCTAATCCTGTGTATGACTGCCAAGAAATGTGTGATTTAAAATAAATGACAATGATATTTATATATGCTTCAGGCAACTGGCATGAACTTACGCCACTAAATAGGTTAGTGTGTGTATTCAATTTTTACTTTCACAGTGCTATAGGTACCAGCGGCCCCTTCAATGCCCCACATGTGGATACTTGTGGTTCTCCAAGTACTGGTATTCAGAGTAGGCTTGCTGGGACCTCCTGTAGAAACAATATTATGTATAAACACAAACTCCCTGAATGCTATCAACTTGGCACCCACAGCCCATAGGTGCTGGGGTTAGCCCCAGCTTCAGCCCAGGCCTTGGGTGCTCTGTCAAGGGGGTACCCCACTTTCTGAGGAATCCCCAGCATGGGCTGACTAGTTATGGGGTTAATGCTAATGTCACTGTAGACCATCAAGTGTGTCCCCTGGCTGTGGCATTATCCCCTGCTAGTGGGGGGTAATGAGCGTAGCTACACTTGTAATATGATAAAGAGTGAAAATGAATTCAGATTAAAATATTAAGCATATTAGTTTAGATGGGTTTTGGCGCTTTATGTGGCTACAACCTAAGTGGGAGTATGAAGTGCAATAATTAAAGGGCACCCAGAACAATTGAATAGCAACAATAGACACCCTTTATTTATCACCAAAGAACAAACATTTGAATACCCCCCAATAAGTGATTGCTTAGTTTGCATGCATGCTATGCATGCACAATATTGTGTGTTCTCGATCAATATGATAATTGTCAGGTCGGTCAGCAGTGCAAATGTGTACCCCACAATTTGGTTAGGAATATACTTAATAAGTAATTACAAAGGGTCCTTTTCTAGACATTTAAAATTATTTTACATGGGTTACAAAATTGCTGTTCATAATGCTAAAATAGAACCTTAAAGTCAATGAAAAATATATATTTAACTCATTCCTGATGCAGTAAAACAGTTTGTACACTCTGGTATTCTTTGTGCTAAACTATAGAGTTTTGAAATTACAAATAAACAAAACATTGCTACTGTACTGTATATCATACTGTATGGCACACATAATATTTAATATATGTTTCTGTATAGTAAACTTAAGGCAATATATTTGAGGCCACTTGTTGCAAGGAAGGTGTTAATGTTCTGTGCAAGACTTACATTTATTTCTGTTGTGTATTTAGCCCCTTACATCATGACTGTGTTATGAAGCCTGGCGGAATGCCATGTTTTAAAGCTGTTTGCTCTGTGTAATTTTTGGCAACAGAGAAGGAAACTTCATTCATGGAATTTCAGGCAGATCAATGTGCTACAAACTGCTACTCCCTTCGCTTCAGACACAGCAGGAAGGAGCAGTGAAGCACAGCTCCTATCCTGGGATTTAAGGGATTATAGAAAATAAATTCCCTGGACTGAATGTTTGATTAACCCATTGCCTGTTCATATTCATGATATGAAAGTATGTATTTAATATAAAAATAATTTACCAGTTTTAATATTGTGTTCTGTGAAATTATATATAACATTGGCTCTTAGCAGCCAACATTACTTGTACATGAGATTGGTCTTAAAGTGTGTGAAATTGGTGCAAAGTATGAGTTTTAGTAGCAGAGGTGTGAGGTAGTTAAGTTTTATTGCAATTTTCAGACATCAGTGTGTTTTTTGTTTCCAAGCCTTGAATTAACAGACAGTTGTCTGCAGCATTTCATATTGAAAGATCTGCTGGGACTTCTACAGTTTTAGCAAAACCTAAATGTAGGATTACAGTACCAATGTGAAAGAGTTTTGCATCATCCCTACCTACAGGTGGTGATACTGTACATGCATGGAACGGTGTGATCCTGACAAATGTTGTGACTCGTATCATTGCAATGTAGTATATATATAAAAGGGGCTATGGGCCCCCGAAATGTTGGTTCACGCATTGTTTGAGATGCTTTAATACAGATTGTTGTTTTTTTTTTGGATACAAGACCAAGAGTGCCGCTATTCATTTCCATCTATACTTTGTATACTACGGAGGGCACCTGGGCATATCAACCATCAGTAACATTTATAGTATATATATATATATATATATATATACAGTACTGTATATATGTGCGTGTGAGTATTTGTGTGTATGTGTGTGGCGCAAAAAAGCGATACACCTTCCCGAATTTACAATAGTTAGTGAGTATAATAAACATATAAACATATATATATTTATTTATTTATATATATATATATATATATATATATACAAACAAATATAGAAAACCACAGCACTCGCCACCCCAGAAGCGGGGTGCAGTGTCTGCACTCACCACTCATAGGGTGGGGTGCATGCAGCCCATGGCCACCTACCCAAATACATACAAATAGAGAATTCAGCACTCACCATAGCAAGCTCACTTGTCCTCACAACATCAATAAATAAATGATGGGGGTTTAGTTAGTGAATTGGCCAATGCACGGAAGCCTGCATACCGCTCCACGGTACCCCACCTACATGCAGGTCCTACACTATCACAAAGCCTTAAGAATTAAAACCTGGCAACTGTATCACATAATATAACTGCAAATATGCCCACTAAGTTTAATGTATGCCTGCCACATATCTAGTGGCTTTTAAAGGCATACTAGTCACCTGACACAGCCGGTAAATTACTAAGGAGCAGCTGACACAGGTTTAGAACAATTGAGATTACACAGAGGTGCATGAAAAGGCCTGTGACCATGGTTAATAAGAGTTAACCAAAGATATGTGGCAGGCATACATTAAACTTAGTGGGCATATTTGCAGTTATATTATGTGATACAGTTGCCAGGTTTTAATTCTTAAGGCTTTGTGATAGTGTAGGACCTGCATGTAGGTGGGGTACCGTGGAGCGGTATGCAGGCTTCCGTGCATTGGCCAATTCACTAACTAAACCCCCATCATTTATTTATTGATGTTGTGAGGGCAAGTGAGCTTGCTATGGTGAGTGCTGAATTCTCTATTTGTATATATATATATATATATATATATATATTGCTGCTTCTGTCTATTATACTGTAACCCTAATAAACACTTTGGTGTTTCCTGAGAAGCTGAAGTGCAGTGCATTTCTTCACTTTATATTACATAATTTTCACCACTGGCTCCGTGCTTCTACCTACAGTACCTGCAAAGCAGCATGACCTACCTACTAACATTATTCAGTGTACAGTTAGAGAGATAAAAACTCAAGTTTAATGAGTTAATTTTTCCTACATTTTTATAATGTCAGTCCAAAGTAACCCTCTTGTCAATAAAAAGTTCCTGGAGGCAACATATTTTTTCCTGAAGCTGTAATAGTCCATAATCAGATATGCACCCTATTATGTTATCTACTTAGTATAGCTACAGATACAGATCCGTCTGTGCCTAGGTGCACCTGCCTAGGCGTGCCTAGGACTCAGGCATATCCATCCCCGACTGGGAGTAGGCGCCCTTGACGGAGACACACCCCATTCACTAGAATGGTAGAGCATCTCCGTCTGGGTGGGCGCTTGCGCCCAGACAGAGACACTCTCCTACTCTATGAATGGGAGAGCATCTCTGTGCACTCCTGGCGTGACTAGGTGAATGGATCGCCTAGTCACGCTGGGAGTGCCAGTTTGCGATGGAGCCGGCTCAGATGAGTGCGGCTCCATCTGTACAATTATAATCATTCTTATCCATTGCATTTTTAAAACATATTTAACATACACACTGTCACATGGTACATGTTTAATTGCTGGACCTAGGGCCTTATTCAGAGTTGTTAGCAAACCAAAAAAGTTATCAATTGAGCAATACCATGCTGCACTGCGTGGGTGGGTGGGGGGGGGCGATATAACATGTGCAGAGAGAGTTAGATTTGGGGTGTGTTCAAACTGGAATCTAAATTGCAGTGTAAAAAGAAAGCAGCCAGTATTTACCATGCACAGAAACAATATAAACCATCCAAATCTAACTATCTGCACATGTTACATCTGCCCCCTGCAGTGCTCACGGTTTTGCCCAATTGCTAACTTTTTTGGTTTGCTATCAACTCTGAATAACCCCCCCAGTCAAAATGTAATACTCTGATCTTATACAAATATATGTGTATAGGTTAGATTTTTATATTTTATTATTTACTGTACAAATAGAGTATCTGGTGGGACCTGAGCAAAATAGTCCCTGTTGCTTAATCACTTAACTGGCATGGTCAAATCACATGGGGCCGGGCTGTCCCACTGTGTACCCCAGTTTTTGACGAGGAGATCAGTTCTGCAGATGTGCATAACATAATAATTAACTATTTTAAAAAATAATTTGAAAACACAACACTATGCTAAAATGAGCATACCGTACCTAAAGAAAAGTGGTATTATGTCAATTGTAAAAAGGTAATTAATTTAATTTGGCATGCAGCAGACTAAACAGCATTAACTGCATCAATATGAACACCATAAGCTGCCTGTTATTTTGCAATTATTAGCTTGACCATCGGAACTTTTGCTGCTGTGCTTTCGCACAGCAGGCGATCAGGTCTGAACTGCTCATGCGCCGGCACCGAAGTGCGCCAGTACATGCCAGTACTGATTGTCAGGCAGAGGCGTTTGCTGGGCGGGAGGGGGTGGGCCGGCGGCATTGGGCTGACATTTTGGAAATGTGGGGGGCGGGCTGTGGTGGCTGCGTGACGTCTCACACAGCCGCTGTGACCCGGAGAGCGATGGGTTGCTCCCTGCCAGGGCGCAGGAGCTGTGCTGATAGGTACAAAAGCATCACCGCCATGCAATGCTTTTGTACCTGTGCAGAGGGGGGGAAGGGGGGGGGGGCAGACATGCGGGGCAGACTAGCCCTGTGCTGGGCATCCCCCCGCATGTCAGGGTGGCTGATCGTAGCCATGCAAAATTTTGCACGGCTACGATCAGGTCTGAATTAGGCCCATTATTGCTTTATTAATGTACCACTCATTGTTATCTTAGTTGAGTTGAGGACTTGATGCGAAATTTAAGTCATCACGATATATCTCTGTCCAAGTTGCATACAGATAATATTGTTGTTTGTTTAATTCTTAGATGTTGCTCATACATTAAATGTAGCTAATATAAAATCCATCTGCCAACAAAAAATACAAATGTATTTAATAGATGTTTCTGTTTCAATAACAATGATGAATCTACAGTAATCATATTCAAAATACATATCTTTGTAATCAATGTAGTTTGTTTATTGGATACATTAGTCAGTATGGATTTATTAGCTTTATTATTTTTCAAAAACTTTAATTAAGAGATGCAATCATACTTTTTGTTAAGGTACTGACAAGAAAACATACTGTAAATTATTATTGTGAATTTCTGCTTAAGAAATTAGTTTCATATTGTATTTCAGTTAAGTATATTAGGCTTATTCTTCTGTAAATCTTTATATTTATTTAAAAGCTTGAAGTTTAGTGCCCTTATTTACAATAGCAGATACAGTTATGTCAAAATAATTCAAAGAAGAGTAGTTTAATATCATACATAAACAGTAATTAATAAATCTTTTTTCTACTGTAACAGTATTATTATTTTGCATAATATTGGTAATTGTTTTTTGTTTGTTTTTTGTTTTGTTTTTTGCTAAGCATTATTTTTATTTCTTGAACATTTATTCAAGAATTAGCTTCAGGTTTCAGAATGTACTGTGTATAAAACATTCTTTTTACTAGCTACAAGAGCTCTGGATGCCTTTATGTTTCAAGACTCCTTCAGATTACTTAACCGCTCAACTGACAACTTTTCCCCAAAATCAGCTCAGAGATTTCTGGTTTGTTTTTTTGAGCAAAGTAGGTGAAGAACATGAACTTAACCTTATCCAAAATGATTTTAGTTGAAAATGTATATATAAAATCACAAAAGAGGTGGCACTCCGAGCTTGTTAAATAAGGAAAACTTTAGTAGTGTATGGATATTTCGGGGGTCTCACCCCATCATCAGGATAAATTATTTATATTGATGATGGGGTGAGACCCCCCGAAATGTCGATACACTACTAAAGTTTTTCTTATTCAACAAGCTCGGAGTGCCGCCTCTTTTGTGATTGTATTTACATGGGACTTGCATACCCTAGGAAGGCACACCGGCAAGCTTGTGAGTAAAAGGTCATGCTGCCTTGGGTGAGTGCCGGATTTGGACATTGATATATATATATATATATATATATATATACTACATGGAATAGAGGCACTCTCGGATTTCAGAAATGGTGAAACAACTAAATATATATATATATATATATATATATTTTTTTTTATTTTATTTTTTTTAAAGATAGTCCCCCCCCCCCCCTCAAACATCAGAACAAAGGTTGGCACCATCAGAACATCAGAATCATCGGAAACATAACAACCATCGTGACTTTCATTTTAATAGCAGATACAGTCACCAGGTACTCAGGGGGGCTTGGGGGGGGTTGATTTACACATTTCCAGTGGCAGCTATTGTCTGAAGCTGCTGGGTGGGTGGTCCTGCCGTGCTGACCAATCAGCAATGATCGGCAATAGCGCAAACACTGGGGAGGGTGCGGGAAGGCAAAGTGACATTTTGGCCTCTCTGAGAGCAGCAGCAGAGGGAAGTTCTGTACTACCAGGTCAGATAAAGCACTTGCTGGTATGGTCGCATCTGATGCGACCATGCCAGTCAAGTGGTTAATAGTAACTTCAGACAATTTCAGTTTTGTGTATTCTATAAGAATATGAATCTGTTGAATGTTTTAAGTTAATGGGGCTGCAGATAATTTTTTGTCATGCAGAAAAATGAAAAAACAAAACAAAAAAAACTGCAGGTGCGCACTGTAAGCAGTAAGAACACTGATAATCAGAACAGTTATAGTAAACTCTACAATTTAACATGGAGTACAAATAAGGTTCTTAGCACATGTTTGGCCAAAAATTCATGCCCACCTACCATGTCAATGTGATCCCCGTCAGGTGGGTCCTTAACACCCCTAATACTGGCACATTACATAAATTCATCCAGCCCTTAACTTTCTTAGTGGCCATTCTAATATATAGACAGCAAATGCAATGTCCTAAATCACCTAAGGACAGGTGGTAGGGGTGCAAACATGATAATGATGATATACAGAATACCTTGAGGAAAGGAGGGAAGGGATCTAAGACAGTAGGTGACATGTTAAGGGTGAAAGACTCAGTCTTAGAGAGGTTTATCTTGTAGCCTGAGAAATAAACATATTCAGCCAGGGTCTGGAAAAGTTTGGGGAAGGACGCATGGGGAGAGGTTAAGGTTAAGAGAACATCATCAGTGAACAGGGACACCTTGTTTTCTTCCCTACTGAGTGACACCTATGCACACCCTAATTTTAAACAAAATAATAAGTGCTACCATGCTGAGACTTGTAGTGCCACCCAGAAAAAAAGAAACATAAGCACTAAGAATACTAATAATCAGAACAATTATGACAAACTGTACAATTTAGAATGAAGTACAAAAATAGAAAATGCTAATTGTCCAGTCAGTTGTGATCCTACCATTTGGACATGTTACCAAGACTGAAGTTAGGAAGGGGGGAGCACTGGGACTCTGGGGCATTTGCAAGAGATTAGATAAAATCCTATTAGAAAATGGACTTGCATTTTAAATATATCCAATTGGATTTTAATGACATTTTCCGGCATGAACCAATTAGAAGATCCACTCTTCAGATCACTAAATGTATATTTGGCTGAATCAGTAATCCTATTTTCAGAAGCTTTTAATAAATAACACTAGGCAGTATAAAGCTACTGTATGCTACACACTGTAGAACAACTGTACAATGTAAAACGATAAACAAAGTTACACAGACTTGACTATCTTTAATTGAACATTATCGGGTATATTCAATTGCGGTCGAATTCCGGCGTGAATTCGACCGTTTTTGGATTCGACACAATTTGAAAGGCGAAACCCTCCAGCCGGGACCCGAATTCGACATATTCAATAAAATAGGATTTTAATACCTACCGGTAAATCCTTTTCTCTTAGTCCGTAGAGGATGCTGGGGTCACATCAAAAACCATGGGGTATAGATGGGATCCACATGAGACATGGGCACTTTAAGACTTTCAAAGGGGTGTGAACTGGCTCCTTCCTCTATGCCCCTCCTCCAGACTCCAGTTATAGGAACTGTGCCCAGGGAGACGGACATTTCGAGGAAAAGGATTTATTGTTAAACTAAGGTGAGATACATACCAGCTCACACCTCAAGCACGCCGTACAACATGGCATTTAACACAACACAAGTCAACGGCATGAACATTATCAGCAACAGGCTGACTATAAACGTATCACAACATGTGTGTAACCACAACTAATAGCCGCAGTTACAGTACGCACTGGGACGGGCGCCCAGCATCCTCTACGGACTAAGAGAAAAGGATTTACTGGTAGGTATTAAAATCCTATTTTCTCATACGTCCTAGAGGATGCTGGGGTCACATCAAGATCCATGGGGTTATACCAAAGCTCTAGAATGGGCGGGAGAGTGCGGATGACTCTGCAGCACTGATTGACCAAACATGAGGTCCTCACTAGCCAGGATATCAAACTTGTAGAACTTAGCAAATGTGTTTGAACCCGACCAAGTAGTCACTCGGCAAAGTTGTAATGCCAAGACCCCCCGGGCAGCCACCCAGGATGAGCCCACCTTTCTGGTAGAATGGGCCTTCACCGATTTCGGTAATGGCAATCCAGCCGTAGAATGAGCCTGTTGAAATGTATGACCGATCCAGCGTGCTATAGTCTGCTTGGAATCAGGAGCCCCAATTTATTGTGAGCATACAGGACAAACAGAGCCTCTGTTTTCCTAAACTGAGTCATCCTGGCGACATAAATTTTCAAAGCTCTTACTACATCGAGAAACTTCAATTCCAGCAAGGCGTCAGTAGCCACTGGCACCACAATAGGTTGGTTCAAGTGGAACGACGAAACCACTTTTGGCAGAAACTGCTGACGAGTCCTCAACTCTGCTCTATCTTCATGGAAGATCAAATAAGGGCTCTTGTGAGACAAGGCCACCAATTCAGACACCCGCCTTGCGGATGCCAAGGCCAACAGCATGACCACTTTCCAAGTAAGGAATTTCAACTCTACCTTCTGTAAAGGTTCAATCCAATGAGATTGAAGGAATTGCAACACCACGTTAAGATCCCATGGTGCCACAGGGGGTACAAAGGGAGGTTGGATGTGCAACACGCTTTTCACAAAGGTCTGAACTTCTGGAAGGGAGGCCAATTGTTTTTGGAAAATAAAAACGATAAAGCTGAAATTTGAACTTTAATTGAGCCCAACTTTAGGCCCGCATCCACACCGGCTTGTAGAAAATGGAGAAAACATCTTAACTGAAATTCTTCCGTAGGAGCCTTCTTGGATTCACACCAAGACACATATTTTCTACAAATACGGTGGTAATGTGTAGACGTTACTCCTTTCCTGGCCTGAATAAGAGTGGGGATGACTTCCTTGGGAATACACTTTTGGGCTAGGATCCGTCATTTAACCTCCAAGCCATCAAACGAAGTTGCGGTAAGTCTTGGAACACGCACGGCCCCTGCTGTAACAGATCCTCCCTCAGAGGAAGAGGCCAGGGATCTCCTATGAGTAATTCCTGCAGATCTGGATACCAAGCCCTCCTTGGCCAGTCTGGAGCAATGAGGATCGCTTGAACCTTTGTTCTTCTTATGATCTTTATCACTTTTGGAATGAGTGGAAGCGGAGGAAACACGTACACCGACTGAAACACCCACTGTGTCACCAGAGCGTACACTGCTATTGCTTGAGGGTCTCTCGACCTGGAACAATATCTCTGAAGTTTCTTGTTGAGGCGAGATGCCATCATGTCTGTTTGAGGAATTCCCCAAAGACTTGTCACTTCTGCAAAGACCTCTTGATGAAGACCCCACTTTCCTGGATGGAGATCATGTCTGCTGAGGAAGTCTGCTTCCCAGTTGTACACTCCTGGAATGAAGATCGCTGACAGAGCGCTTGTATACCTTTCGACCCAACGGAGCACCTTTGTGGCCTCTGCCATCGACGCTCCGCTCTTTGTTCCGCCCTGGCGGTTTATTCACGCTACTGCTGTTATGTTGTCCGACTGATTCAAGACGGGCCGATTGCGAAGAAGATGTTCCGCTTGCAGAAGGCCATTGTGAATGGCCCTTAACTCCAGAACGTTTATGTGTAGACACATCTCCTGGCTTGAACATCTTCCCTGGAAGCTTTCCCCCTGCGTGACTGCTCCCCAGCCTCGGAGACTCGCATCCGTGGTCACTAAGCTCCAGTCCTGGATCCCGAACCTGCATCCCTCTAGGAGGTGAGAGCTGTGCAGCCACCACAGGAGTGAGATTCTGGTCTTGGAAGACAAGGTTATCCTTTGGTGCATGTGCAGATGGGACCCGGACCACTTGTCCAACAGGTCCCAATGAAAAACTCTGGCATGGAATCTGCCAAACTGAATGGCCTCGTAGGCCGCCACCATCTTCCCCAGCAATCGAGTGCATTGATGGATTGATACTCTTGTTGGTTTCAGCATTTGTTTGACCAGGTTCTGAATTTCCAGAGCCTTTTCCACTGGAAGAAAAACTCTCTGTAATTCTGTGTCCAGAATCATTCCCAAAAATGACAGCCATCTCGTCAGAATCAACTGTGATTTTGGCAAGTTTAGGAGCCAACCATGTTGCTGCAGAATTGTCAGGGAGAGTGTAATGTTCTGCATCAACTGGTCCCTGGATCTTGCCTTTATCAGGAGATCGGCCAAGTATGGGATAATCGTGACTCCTTGCTTTTGTGGGAGAACCATCATTTCGGCCATTACTTTGGTGAAAACCCTCGGAGCCGTGGACAGACCAAACGGCAACGTCTGAAATTGGTAATGACAATCCCGAACAGCAAACCTCAGGTAAGCCTGATGTGGGGGATAAATTGGAACATGGAAGTAGGCATCCTTTATGTCTACCGACACCATAAAATCCCCCTCCTCCAGACTGGATATCACTGCCCGGAGAGATTCCATCTTGAATTTGAATTTTTTTAGGTAGAAATTGAGGGATTTGAGGTTCAAGATTGGTCTGACTGAGCCGTCTGGCTTCGGGACCATTAACAGGCTCGAATAAAAGCCTCCTCCCTGTTGTGACGGGGGAACCCTGACAATGACTTGATTGTGACACAATTTTTGTATTCCAGCACATACCACCTCCCTCTCTAGAAGAGAAGCTGGTAAGGCTGATTTGAAAAATCGGTGAGGGGGGGACGTCTTGAAATTCCAGATTGTACCCTTGGGACACTATTTCTAAAACCCATGGGTCCAGGGCCGAACGAGCCCAGAACTGACAGAAGAGCCTGAGACGTGCCCCCACCGGTGTGAACTCCCGCAGAGGAGCCCCAGCATCATGCGGTGGACTTGGCAGAAGCCGGGGAGGACTTCTGCTCCTGGGAACCGGCCACGGCCGGTGCTCGTTTACCTTTTCCCTTTCCTCTCATAGAAAGGAAGGAAGACCCTTGGCCCCTTCTGTATTTATTGGGCCGAAAGGACTGCATCTGATAGTGGTGTGCTTTCTTTTGTGGTGCAGGCACATAAGGTAAAAATGATGACTTACCCGCGGTAGCCGTAGATACCAAATCAGCGAGGCCATCACCAAACAACACACCACCTTTATATGGTAGAGACTCTGTAGCTTTGTTAGAGTCAACATCAACATTCCATTGATGAATCCACAATGCTCTCCTAGCTGAGACTGCCATGGCATCGGCCCATGAACCCAAGAGGCCAATATCTCTCGCAGCTTCCTTTAGGTAGACTACAGTGTCCCTGATATGACCTAGCGTCAAAAGAATGCTATCCCTATCTAGGGTATCCATTTCAGATGACAAGTTATCTGCCCATTTTTTGATAGCGCTACTCACCCACGCAGATGCAATGGCTGGTATGAGTAGCGTACCCGTGGTGACATAAATGGATTTCAATGTATTTTCCTGTATACGATCCACAGGATCCTGTAGGGCTGCCGTGTCAGGGGACAGGAGAGCTACCTTTTTGGACAGCCGTGACACAGCTTTGTCCACAATGGGGGGTGACTCCCATTTTTCCCTATCCCCAGAGGTAAACGGATACGCCACTACAATCCTTTTGGGAATCTGAAACTTTTTTTTCAGGACTTTCCCAACCATTTTCACAAAGCGTTTTCAGTTCGTGAGAGGGAGGAAACACCACAGGTTTCTTTACTTTAAATATACAGACCCTAGTATCAGGAACAGTAGGGTCCTCAGTGATATGCAATACATCTTTTTTAGCCACAATCATGTACTGAATGCTCTTTGCCAGTTTTGGATCTGATCTGGCATCACTATAGTCGACACTTGAGTTAGTGTCCGTGTCGGTATCCGTGTTTGTCAGCTGGGCAAATGAACGTTTTTGTGACCCCGAGGGGGTCTGGACTTGAAACAATACATCCTCTACGGATTTCTTCCAAACCTGGTTCTGAGACTCAGATTTATCCAATCTTTTATTTATGAGAGACACATTTGCATTCAAAGCACTCAAAACATTCACCCAATCAGGTGTCGGCGGTGCTGACAGTGTCACTCCCAAAGCAGTTTGTGTCCCTAACATAGTCTCCTCCTGGGAAGAGCACTCCGCCTCAGACATGCTGACACACGTGCACCCACCACACGCAGATACACTGGGCCTATAGGGGACAGACCCACAGTAAAGCCTGTCAGAGAGACACAGAGGGAGATATTGCCAAAACCCGGTCTGAACACTACAGAAAATGTCCCAGACCTGCAGCGCTTTTATAAATTACATACAATGCACCAAAATCACTGTGCCCCCCCATTTTGCACCCTGTTACTTGTACAGTAGTGTGAGGAAGGACCAGCATATCTGCAGCCTGTGTAGAGAAAATGGTGCCGGGCAGTGTGCTGTGACGGCTAAGCCCCGCCCCCGTAATGGCGCGCTTCAGACCCTCTCTTTTTAAAAACTTTTTTATACTGGCGGGGGTCCGGACAGTGACCTGGCACTATGTCCGGTCTTGCCAGTCAGGCATTTTGAGGTTAAAATGCTGCCCAGGGCGCCCCCGCCCCCACGCCCTGCACCCTGTAGTGTCTCTGAGTGTGGGAGCATGGTGCGCAGCGCGGCCGCTGTGCGGTACCTCAAAGCCGTCACTGAAGTCTTCTGATCTTCTACTCACCTGTCTTCTGACTTCTGGCTCTGCAAGGGGGGTGACGGCGGGCTCTGGGAATGAGCATCTAGGCGTACCTAGTGATCAGACTTTCAGGAGCTAATGGTGTCCTGTAGCCAAAAAAGCAGAGCCATTAAACTCACAGAAGTAGGTCTGACTTCTCTACCCTAAGTCCCACGAAGCAGGGAGACTGTTGCCAGCAGTGCTCCCTGAAAATAAAAACCTAACATAAAGTTTTTCAGAGAAACTCAGTAGAGCTCCTCAGTGTGCATCCAGTCTGCCTGGGCACAGATTCTAAATTGGAGTCTGGAGGAGGGGCATAGAGGGAGGAGCCAGTTCACACCCCTTTGAAAGTCTTAAAGTGTCCATGTCTCCTGTGGATCCCGTCTATACCCTATGGTGGGCATAGAGGGAGGAGCCAGTTCACACCCCTTTGAAAGTCTTAAAGTGCCCATGTCTCCTGTGGATCCTGTCTATACCCCATGGTTCTTGATGTGACCCCAACATCCTCTAGGACGTATGAGAAATAACGGATTCGACAGTCCCGCTGTTGAGAAACGGACCAATTGATGAATAGTGGGCAGCCTGGATTTGACTTCATGGACAGGTCAAAAGTGTTAAATAAATTGTGAAAAAAATTGCATGGGGTCCCTCCTCCTTAGCATAACCAGCCTCAGGCTCTTTGAGCCAGTCCTGGTTGTAAAAATACGGGGAAAAAATTACAGGGGTTCCCCCGTATTTTAACAACCAGCACCGGGCTCTGTGCCTGTTCCTGGTGCAAAAAATATGGGGAACAAAAGACGTAGGGGTCCCCCGTATTTTTTCCACCAGCACCGGGCTCCACTAGCCAGAGAGATAATGCCACAGCCGGGGGACACTTTTATACCGGTCCCTGCGGCCGTGGCATTAAATCCCCAACTAGAAAAACCAAACGAGAGAGCGCTATTCACATCTAATGTGGATTTTATTTTTCCTCAATTATCAATATTTCTTAAAAGCACATTATATATTTAGTGCCGGCCGGCAATACACAAAATACAATAAAATATCACAATAAAATCAATGCTTATTCTCTAAATAGTTGATTTCATATGCACATGTGGGTTATAACTATCCACACACTGTTCAATTTAATTCCCTTATTTACTAAGCAACTCTGGCTTATAATATATCTCTGGTGAGACAGATATTATGTACGTAACATGTATCAAACTATGTAACTCTTATACTCAAATACATTGTTAATGAGTTTCCCAGATTCACAGTGGACCATGTACCTTTGTAGCAATGTTATATAGTACTCATGTCCATATTTCCATTTATATGATTAGTAGAACACGTGTTAGTGGCAATGAATTGAGCAGTCTTACTATCAGCTCGTTAGTAGTATTAAAGCAGTTCATGCAAAGCTGATTGTAAATAATAGTCACTGTCCCGCAGTGATCTATAATGAGTTTGTGCACAGTACAAAAGCCTCTGTTCAGTCACAATGCATGCGACGATCCTCCTGGCTGGTCTCTCACAGGTAGCCTTTTAACGGAGTGGAACATGCATCTGCTTTATCCACGGTGTGGTGACTTTTTTCCTCCCGGCCAGTGCTAGCACCCTCGACCTTATCCGGAGTCTGTGGGCTGGTGATTAAAGAGGTGTCCCCCTGCTGCGGGAATGAATCTCAGCCAGCCGATAGAAATTGTCCGCTGTAGTATATAACCGGAGGTGCTGACAGACGCGTTTCCCCACCTACTCGCAAGCATCGGCGGCTTTCTCAGTGTCATGACACTGAGGAAGCCGCCGATGCTTGCGAGTAGGTGAGGAAACGCGTCTGTCAGCACCTCCGGTTATATACTACAGCGGACAATTTCTATCGGCTGGCTGAGATTCATTCCCACAGCAGGGTGACGCCTCTTTAATCACCAGCCCACGGACTCCGGATAAGGTCGAGGGTGCTAGCATCGGCCAGGAGGAAAAAAGTCACCACACCGTGGATAAAGCAGATGCATGTTCCACTCCGTTAAAAGGCTACCTGTGAGAGACCAGCCCGGAGGATCGTCGCATGCATTGTGACTGAACAGAGGCTTTTGTACGGTACACAAATTCATTATAGATCACTGCGGGACAGTGACTATTATTTACAATCAGCTTTGCATGAACTGCTTTAATACTACTAACAAGCTGATAGTAAGACTGCTCAATTCATTGCCACTAACACGTGTTCTACTAATCATATTAACGGACATATGGACATGAGTACTATATAACATTGCTACAAAGGTACATGGTCCACTGTGAATCTGGGAAACTCATTAAGAATGTATTTGAGTATAAGAGTTACATAGTTTGATACATGTTACGTACATAATGGCCCTCATTCCGAGTTGTTCGCTAGGTAATTTTCTTTGCATCGCAGCGATTTTCCGCAAACTGCGCATGCACAATGTTCGCACTGCGACTGCGCCAAGTAAATTTGCTAAGAAGTTTGGTATTTTACTCACGGCATTACGAGGTTTTTTCTTTGTTCTGGTGATCGTAGTGTGATTGACAGGAAGTAGGTGTTTCTGGGCGGAAACTGGCCGTTTTATGGGTGTGTGTGAAAAAACGCTGCCGTTTCTGGGAAAAATGCGGGAGTGGCTGAAGAAACGGGGGAGTGTCTGGGTGAACGCTGGGTGTGTTTGTGACTTCAAACCAGGAACGACATGCACTGAACTGATCGCACTGGAAGAATAAGTCTCGAGCTACTCAGAAACTGCACAGAAAAATCTTTTCGCAATATTGCGAATACTTCGTTCGCAATTCTGCTAAGCTAAGATTCACTCCCAGAGGGCGGCGGCTTAGCATGTGTACTGCTGCGAAAAGCGGCTAGCGAGCGAACAACTCGGAATGAGGGCCAATATCCGTGTCACAAGAGAGATATTATAAGCCAGAGTTGCTTAGTAAATAAGGGAATTAAATTGAACAGTGTGTGGATAGTTATAACCCACATGTGCATATGAAATCAACTATTTAGAGAATAAGCATTTATTTTATTGTGATATTTTATTGTATTTTGTGTATTGCCGGCCGGCACTAAATATATAATGTGCTTATTAGAAATATTGATAATTGAGGAAAAATAAAATCCACATTAGATGTGAATAGCGCTCTCTCGTTTGGTTTTTCTTTTTCTATTGCAGGGGTAAAAAACCAATTGCCCCTGAGAGAGCAGCATACACACCTATGTAATCACAGCACCAGGAATTTTCTTGTTTTAAATCCCCATCTAGTCACCTCTGGCCGGGGTACCCTGGAGGAGTGGGTACCCCTTAAATCAAGGGGTGCCCTCCCTCCAGCCACCCAAGGGCCAGGGGGGAAGCCCGAGGCTGTCCACCCCATCCAAGCACTGCGGATGGGGGGCTGATAGCCTTTTGTGACAAAAAAAAGAATATTGTTTATTGTAGCAGAACTACAAGTCCCAGCAAGCCTCCCCCGCAAGCTGGTACTTGGAGAACTTTTGCCAAGTACGTGGATTACAAACAGAAGAGGACAGATCTACACTGGATTGTTGTGAGTATAATTTTATTTACAGGTACCCCTGGATTCTACTGGAGAAGAGGACCGACTGCTTCGTGTCAACATAGGTAAGTATGTATGTATGTTGGTGTGCATGTATGTAATAAAGTTGTACTATCACGGTGTCTGTGTATTGTTTTTATTTGGGTATTTTTATTGTAGTAGAACTACAGGTACCAGCGAGCCTGCTTTCCTTCTGCATGCTGGTACTTGTGGTTCTCCAAGTACCAGCTTGCGGGGGAGGTTTGTTGGGACTTGTAGTTCTGCTACAAAAACAATATTCTTTTTTTGTCACAAAAGGCTATCAGCCCCCCATCCGCCACCCTTGTATGGGGGGACAGCCTCGGGCTTCACCCCTGGCCCTTGGGTGGCTGGAGGGGGGTCCCCACTTTTCCAGGGTACCCCAGCCAGGGGTGACTAGTTCGGGATTTAATGCCACGGCCGCAGGGACCGGTAAAAAAATGTCCCCCGGCTGTGGCATTATCTCTCTGGCTAGTGGAGCACGGTGCTGGTGTTAAAAATATGGGGGACCCCTACATCTTTTGTCCCCCCTATTTTTTGAACCAGGACCAGGCGCAGAGCCCGGTGCTGGTTGTTAAAATACGGGGGAACCCCTATAATTTTTTCCTCCATATTTTTACAACCAGGACCGGCTCAAAGAGCCTGAGGCTGGTTATGCTTTGGAGGGGGGACCCCATGCATTTTTTTTTCAGGATTTTTATGTTCAACACCCCTTCCAAATGAAAAACATGCACTGATCTCTCCATATTTTTGTAGTCAGTAAAAAAAAATATTATTTTAAAAAATCTATTAAATAATACTTGTGGCTCATAAATAGACAAACCAAGTAGATAATCCCTTCAAATATAAATAGATATGCTATTAGCAATCAATCAATCACGACAGAAAAATGAGGCGGAATGAAATTGACGAAATGACTGTCGAAAAGCACTGTTGTTGAATCGACATTCTTCAATTGAATATACTTTTGTCGAAAAAGCCGCATTTTTAACATTGCAGACATGTCGAATTGAAAAAATGTCGAATTGCAAAAAGTCGAAAATGAAACGGCAGGTTTTTTGTCGAAAAGTACTGTATTGAATTGTCGAATCCAATTCGACAGGTTTTTTGTGTCGACAATTGTTTTTCGACAATTGCGGCAATTCGACCGCAATTGAATATACCCCTATGTGTATTTAGTAATGTTTGGATCTTAAACTATAAAAAATCTATTTTCTCTGAAAACACTTCAGTTATAATAAGTTCAATTCAAATTGGACTGTTTTTTCTATTTTCCAGAAAATACAAATGTTTTTTTAATCAGTTTTAAACATTTTCTCTGTGGTCAATATTGTATTTGGCATTTCCAATTTTCTGAGTTTGGGCTCTTTAAACCTTTAGTCAGTAAGAACATTGAATTCTCTTCTCACCTAATGGGTTAAGATAAGGTCTATTTAAACTTTAAACAAGCCACAAACAGCATTCTTATTATGTTTACCTGAGTAAGAAGTTTCTTGGCTCTATGTTCAGAATATAATCTTGCATTAGACACCTGATGCCTTCTTCATGCAACAAAGACACCTTTGATTCCTCAGAAACTCAAAGAACATTGCAACTTCACCTGAAGCCATAAATTTAATGCAGCATATTAAATACACAAGATTACTATTAATGCTATTGTTACAGTACTGTAAAGAATCTAAATTTAATTAAAAATTGATGTTATGTTCATTTTTTTATGAAACATGCCTTTCACAGTTCTACTGTACCAATTATTTTAAGTTTATGAGATAACTGAAAAAGTCTAAATGAAAATTTATATTCGAATTTCTTGCTTTATGTGGGACTCATGGTTACAAGCTGATCGTAGAATATATATACTGTATATAAATATTTTTTACATTTATATTTTAATAATATGTTGTTGAGTCAAATATTCAAACTAAAACCTTAATTTAAGAAATTTATAGCATGAACTGGTATAGTGCCAATCAACTCCCAAAATTTAGGAATCGGCAGAGGGGTAAAAATATTATTCATCAGACTGTTTTCCAACTAAATGTAAATTGTATTTTACACTCAAAATAACTGGAAATTGTAGATGTTGTGAATGCTTACATTAAGACATCACCAACATCAACTACCATAACCTGCGATCACTACCAACCACCTAAGTCTCCTCGCCAGCTTTTGAGTCAAGATACCGGGTAATAAGTTGCAGATTACAGGGCAAGTGAAATCTTGTGACACAAGGACTTGATGCGCAAGGTAGACTCATCTTGTTCCAATTTTCTGTGTATAGAGCATCTCTTTTTAATAGGAGATAATATAGTGTGTAATTATAACACAGCCTGCCTCACATAACAGTAAGTTGAGCACCCACCGCAAAGCCATGACTACCACTGCAGGAGTCCGGGAAATGGAGCATCAGACCTATGAGCCACCACAGCAGCAATCAAAACCCACACAGCTGAGAATAGATGTGCACATAACAGGTACTAAGAACAAGAAATACTGTAGATCACCTGTACACCCAAAGAACTGTAGACAGCGGAGCTTCTGCACACGGATCGAGCAGCACTACACAAACAGAACTTGCTTGCGTAATGCCCTCTCTGTAACTTATACAGAGCGGCAGTCTACTTACTGTATGTTTAAAGTGCATCTGAATTTTTACAAAGATGGTGACACTAGTGTACACTTAGTCCAAAAGACAGTGGAAATTAGCAGCTCAGTTGAGCATTTGATCCATGGATATTAATTTGCAGACAAACTCATAGTGATAATTGCAGGATATCCCTACATTTGTTACTTTGTATGAGCACAAACTTTGTGTTGCTTAACCTTTTGATACAGAGACTATTGCACAATTCTATTGTATTTATGTATTTTTATATACTTTTATTTTGCCACTGCATGCCATTTTTTTTAGTATACTTAAAATAAACATTTCAATATAAAATCTGAGTCCATAACACATTCTTCAAACACTCTGGGGTTACTTCTAATTGTGAAAATGCTTTCTGAGTACACACCGGAGGATTTTCTGCACCAAACTTTCCCTTTATTTGGGTGCTTTTTTTCTTTACAACTGTATTTTTTTATTTTAGATGCCCTGACTTAAACCATCTATGCCCTTGAGCAAAGGCTTAAGTAGATTACTTTGAAGGACCACTATAATCATGACTGGTGGAAGCAGCTGCAGCTCTGGTATGTGGTTCCTGCTCTTCTCTCAACTGAACATTATACATATCAACGAACACAAAAATAGTACAAACAATAGAACAATATATCTTATTTTTACTTTTTTGACAAATAACTGCTAATACTGTGGGATATCACAGCACTTATATGTATTCGAACAAAAGCACAGTGGTGTACAGCACACAGAATAATTTGTTCAAAAAACTTTTTGTTTCACTTTTTATTAACTTTTTTAAACACTGCAGGGTTCTACTGCTTATGTGAATCCTGTGGCGAATATCCTGCAGAGTTTCAGTACTTGTACATTATGGATACACAGTGGGGTATGGCTTGTGGAGCCAACAATACTTCTGCATTATGGATACACAATGCTGTACAGCCTGTGTAGTAGACAGTATTGATACATTATGGATACACAGTGGGGTACAGCACAAAAAAAAAACATTTTTTAAACTTTCTTTTAACTTTCTTGATTTTTGTTTTTTATTTTAACTTTCTTGGCTTTTTTTTTACCTTTTCTTACTGTTTTTTCTTTTTTAATGCTTAAGAAGATGAGCACTGGACTGGTGCATCATCAGCACTGGAGTAGATAGATACTGGACAGGACAGGTGCGTTGGCAGCACTGGTGCAGATGGATACTGGACAGGGGAATCTTCAGCACTGAAGCAGATGGACATTTGATAGGTGTGTCGGAAGCACTGGAGTGGAAGGACACTGAACAAGTGCATCACAGCACTGGGTGGACACTGGACAGTTATGTCATCAGCACTTGAGTGAATGTACACTGGACAGGTGCATCAGTAGCACTGGAGCTGATGGACACTGAACAAGTGTGTCAGCAGCACTGGAGCTGATAGACACTGAACAAGTGTGTCAGCAGCACTTGAGCTGATAGACACTGAACAAGTGCATCAGAAGCACTGGAGCTGATGGACACTGAACAAGTGTGTCAGCAGCACTGGAGCTGATGGACACTGAACAAGTGTGTCAGCAGCACTGGAGCTGATAGACACTGAAAAGGGCATCAGAAGCACTGGAGCTGATGGACACTGAACAAGTTTGTCAGCAGCACTGGAGCTGATGGACAATGAACAAGTGCATCAGCAGCACTGGAGTGGATGGACACTGGACAATTTCATTGGCAGCACTGGAGCGGACAGACAATGGACAGGTGTGTTTGCAGCACTGGAGCAGATGGACACTGGACATATTCTTAAGCAGCACTGGAGCAGATGGACACTGGACAGGTGCATCAGCAGGACTGGAGTGGATGGACACAGCACAGCATGGAGAGCACAGGAGTGGATGGACACAGCACAGCACTGAGCAAAGGAGCAGCCACTGGAGTGTATGGACGTAGCACAGCAGCAGCCGCTGTATTGAGTGGACATGGTAGCAGCCACTGGAGTCAATAGACACTGGAGCAGCCACTTAGCAGCTTAGCTGAGCAGAGCACAGAGCAGCGTGGATGAGTGGAACTGGCACCAGAATTACCACCGCAGGATCTTATATAGAATCCAAAACTCGCGAGAGATCCAAAGTCGGTTGATGATGTTTGGCCTTGATCCAGTGTCTGGAATTGGCAGAAAGATCCTAGCAGCGGGTCCAGATTCCCCCCCTGGATTAGGTAAATTCAGGTGGGCTTGGATCTCAGAGATCCGAGACGCGCTAATTTCTAGTAACAAGAGTCCATAATTAAGTTATAAAATGTTTTGATTTATTTGAATTACTACAGCGTTAGTGTCAAGTCTTATAAATACTGGGCTCTAGGATTAAAATTAAGGTAACATTTTTCGTAAAGATTTATTATAAAAAGAAAACTTGATATGAAAATATGGTAAAAAAATGCACTTTAGTAGTGAAAGTACATTTTTTTTCCTTTTACACTATTATATGTTTTATTGACATCATGATTTCTGATAAATGATTACCAATATACATTTAAAGACTTTATACATTTTTGTGTAAATAATAATAATAATAACAACAATAACAAAATAATTATTTCTGATAAGTGCTTCTATAAGGCGTTTCTACACCCTGTGTTCCCTCTAAACTTCCAGTTCTTTTATCCCAATTAATGCTCTCCCATTTAATTCCATCTTATAGTATCTGTTTATTAAACCACTCTCTTCAGTTACTTAACCGTCCTTAGATTATTTATTGATTAAAATTCTCAACCATACACTGGCTTACAAATCAGTCAAAGGGAAGGCAGTAGAAAAAAGGCATTGATAAAGTTAATTGAAGGCAATTTAACAAAGAAGATGAAGAAGAATCCAGAGAGAGAGAGAGCTATGACCTGTGTATGGGTCACAGAGAAGCCCAAACCTCTTTGCAGGAGTTTCTGGTGCAAACTTCCAGTATGTTAGACTCAGCACCTCTGTTTTGGGTACCAGCCAATACCAAATTACAGGCCAGCATCCATGATATCCATCAGTGAGTTGTGACAGAATACTCTGGTCCAAACATGGATGTTGCTCATAATCCATCACCTAAAGAACTACTGGGACATCTCCCTGCCAGAATTGAGAAGCAAGATCATGACCAGGTCCAGATAATGCATTACCTGCAGACTCTTGTGCAGGTTGACACTATACAGGCTCTTCCACAGCAGCATGCGCAATCTTCGACAATGCACATTTTGGCTGCAGACGTTTCAGCATCATTACAGATTCCAAATTCCTCAAAATTTCATGGGGACCCCAAAGGTTGTCAGAGATTCCTGAATTAGTGTTTAATTCAGTTTGAGATTCAAGATTCCTACTTGTGGGAGAGAAATCCTCTAGAATGTAAATGTACTAACTCCATGGAAGCTTTCAAGAAAGTCTTTGATGTGCTTGTGTGGGGTAAAATCTGCTTCATCAACTAATCTGTATCTGAAACAAGGAACCCAGTCCATAGGGCAGTTCACTGTGCAGTTCAGAACTCTTGAATCTAAGCTTGGATGGAACAATAAAGCCCTGGTTGCTGCGTTCATGCAGGGATTTTAAAGAGTCAAAGATGAATTGGCATCCAGAAAACTGCCGTCATCTCTGGATGATCTAATATCTGTCACAACTGAGGGCCTGAGCTGACGGGAGGCAGCCTCAGTTGTAGGGGCTGAGGTGTAATGGAACCTGGCAGGTTGTATCAGACCCCTAGACATATAGAAGAATTGCCCGAAGGCTTGACCACGACAACCAGGAATAAAAGTCAATGATGTTTATTTATGACAAACTCCATGCATCACAGTAGCAGTAAAGAAACATAAAAATCAGCAGAGAAATAATAATACAGTTCCTGGGTACTACAGGGTGGCAGGGGCCACAGAGCTCTGGTGGTATGAGACAGTTCTTATTATCTGCAAGTTGGAAAGTCCTTACCAGGCTCAACTGTAGCAATGCAGAAAGCCCAGGGTCGTACCAGCTGGTGTTCCAGGGAAAGCTGGACTGCTGAAGATAAAATGCTGCTGTGGGTACTGGTTAGAACCAGACAGGTGTTGGCACAGAGTGGATACTGGCTGGAACCAGTTAAATAATAAATGAGGCTTGAGAGCGATGCAATATGGATGAAATGTAGAATTTGAGAACGGAGAAATAATAATACCGGTGGAGAGAGGTAAACTGCAGAAAGGACACCGGCCCTTTAAGAGAAGCTGTACACTGCTGGAAGCTGGGCTGGAAGCAGGTGATTGTTGTAGCTGGAAACAGGTGAGTCCAGAATGGATCGGAGAGTCAGGCTACACCGCAGATGGAATGCTGGTACACCGGCCCTTTAAGAGAAGCTGTACACTGCTGGAAGCTGGGCTGGAAGCAGGTGATTGTTGAAGCTGGAAACAGGTGAGTCCAGAATGGATCGGAGAGTCAGGCTACACCGCAGATGGAATGCTGGTGCGGGTCTCTATAGCAGAAGTCTGGAGACAGGAGCTGGAACCTGGAAGACAATCACAGGAGAGAGACAAACTGGAACTAGGTTTGACAACCAAAGCACTGACGCCTTCCTTGCTCAGGCACAACCTATTTATACCTGCAGCAAGGAAGGCATTGGCTAGGCAATTATGCAAATTAATAATACTGACAACGGATTGGTAGGAATGATCAGCTGACAGAATCCAAGATGGCTGCGCCCATGCAGACACTTGGAGGGAAGTTTGGATTGCAATCCATGTGGTCTGGAAAACAGCAATGGCGGCGCCGGCCACCAGAGACAGGAGACGCCAGGCTGACAGATGCACATCCGACCACGCGGACACAGCGGAGGCCGCGGCTGGCGTAATTGCCACTCTGAATGCAGAAGCTCAGGGACGGCGGCGGAGGCCGCGGGAGACGCCATGCCAGATGTATAAGGCGTTACTGTGACTGCGTCCAGAGAGACAGGAGAGGATGCGGGAATGTGCACATCAGGATGACAGATGGGATCCGGTCCTGGAGCGCTGAGCCAGCCTTAGGAGGCATCTGATAGGTAAGAAATGGCGTCCAGATACCCGGATCGTGACAGCACCCCCCCCTTTAGGAGTGGCCCCAGGACACTTCTTTGGCTTTTGAGGAAACTTGGAATGGAATCTCCGGACCAAGTCAGGAGCATGGACATCAGAAGCATTGGTCCATGAACGTTCCTCAGGGCCATAACCCTTCCAGTCAATAAGATACTGAAGTTGACCGTAACGGTGACGTGAGTCCAGGATCTTGGCTACTTCATACTCAACGCCTCGTTGAGTTTGGACTTTCGGAGTTGGGGGAAGTGAGGAATGAAACCGATTCAAGATTAGCGGTTTCAACAGGGAAACATGGAATGTCCTGGGTATCTTTAAGAAGGGAGGCAACTGTAGTCTGTAAGCAACAGGATTGATGACTTGATCAATTTTAAAAGGACTGATGTAGCGAGGTGCAAACTTCATACTGGGAACTCTTAACCTCAAATTCTTCGTGGATAACCATACCCGATCACCCACCTTGAGAGCAGGAACTGCTCGACGCTTCTTATCCGCAAACTTCTTGTACCTGAACGATGCCTTGAGCAGAGCTGATCGTACGCTCTTCCAGATATTGGCAAACTGATGCAAGGTGATATCCACTGCGGGAACAGAAGTTGCTGGAAGCGGTTGGAACTCAGGGACTTTAGGGTGGAATCCAAAGTTGGTGAAGAATGGTGTTGAAGAAGATGAAGAATGATACTGGTTGTTATGACAGAACTCGGCCCAGGGAAGTAATTGAACCCAGTCATCTTGAGAGGAGGACACATAGATGCGGAGGAAGGACTCCAAGTCCTGATTCACCCTCTCAGTTTGACCATTGGTCTGAGGATGGTAAGCCGTGGAAAACTTTAGCTTGACTTGGAGGACTTGACATAAACTTCGCCAGAATTTGGCTGTGAATCGAACTCCTCGATCTGAGATAATTTCTTCTGGAAGACCGTGGAGTCGAAAGATCTCTTGTATGAACACTTGAGCCAACTTGGAAGCTGACGGAAGACCGGTGAGAGGAATGAAGTGTGCCATCTTGGTGAACCGGTCAACTACCACCCAGATGGTATTAAACTTGTTGCACATGGGCAAATCTGTAATAAAAATCCATCGACAAATGGGTCCATGGTCGACGGGGAACAGATAGTGGAACCAGTTGCCCCGCAGGCGACTGGCGGGATACTTTATGTTGAGCACACTTTGGGCAAGATGCAATAAACTCCAAAACGTCCTTTTTCAGAGTTGGCCACCAATAGGACCTAGAGATAAACTCCAGGGTTTTTTGGATACCTGTATGTCCGGCAAAGCGGGAAGCATGGGCCCAATGCATGAGCTTCTTCCTTAGTGTCGGCTTCACAAAACTTTTCCCTGATGGGGGCGTAGAGTCCATCCCTACCGTGGAGAATGCCAACGGATTTATAATAGGATGCTTGTCTGAAGACTCTGACTCATTTTCTTGCTCCCATGAGCGGGAAAGGGCATCGGCCTTGCGATTCTGAGAGCCCGGACAGAACTGGAGTTTAAAGTCGAACCTGGAAAAGAAAAGTGCCCATCTGGCCTGACGAGGGTTGAGACATTGTGCGCCTTTCAGATATAGAAGGTTCTTGTGGTCTGTAAGGATGGTGATTGAATGAGAAGCTCCCTCCAACAGATATCTCCACTCCTCTAGAGCGAGCTTGATGGCTAGCAACTCCTGGTCGCAAATGTCATAGTTGCGCTCCGCTGGGGAGAACTTCCGTGAGAAGAAACTGCAAGGATGTAAATGGCCATCTTTAGCCCTCTGAGATAACACCGCTCCTACTCCAACGGAGGAGGCATCCACCTCTAAGATGAAAGGAGAGTCGATGTCAGGCTGTTTCAGTACAGGCGCAGAGATGAACCTGTTTTAAAAGATGAAAAGCTTGCATGGCTTCTTCAGACCACTTGGACGGGTTAGCACCCTTCTTGGTGAAAGCAGTAATAGGCGCCACAATGGTGGAAAAGTCTCGTATAAACTTTCGGTAATAATTGGCGAACCCTAAGAACCTCTGGACCCCTTTGAGGGTTAAGGGTACCGGCCAATTCTGGATTGCTTGTAGTTTCTCAGGATCCATCTCTAGTCCGGAACCGGACACAATGTACCCTAGAAACGGAATGGACTTGACTTCAAAGACGCATTTCTCTAATTTGCAATAGAGATGATTGACACGGAGACGGGACAGAACCTCCTTTACCCAAAAACGATGTTCCTCTAAATTGTTGGCAAAAATGAGGATATCATCTAGATAGACCACGACATGACGGTATAGAATGTCTCTGAAAATCTCATTGACGAAATGCTGGAAGACAGCTGGAGCATTGCTCAATCCGAAGGGCATGACGAGGTACTCATAATGTCCGTCACGGGTGTTAAATGCGGTCTTCCACTCGTCACCCTCACGGATCCGGATGAGATTGTATGCACCTCTCAAGTCAAGCTTTGTAAAGATGGTAGCTCCGCTAACTCTGTCAAAGAGCTCAGTAATCAGGGGTAAAGGATAGCGGTTCTTGATGGTAATGTCGTTCAAACCTCTGTAGTCGATGCACGGCCGCAGAGCACCATCCTTATTTTTTACAAAAAAGAAGCCTGCGACGGCTGGAAAAGAAGAAGGTCGAATGAACCCCTTTGCTAGGTTCTCTTTAATGTATTCCTCCATAGAATGCGTCTCGGGCAGAGACAACGGATAAGTTCGGCCTCGAGGTGGAACCTTCCCTGGAACGAGATCAATCGGGCAGTCCCATTCTCTATGAGGAGGAAGGATATCAGCAGAAGCTTTACTGAACACATCCGTGAAATCTTGATATGGAGGAGGTGGAACATCAGACGCCCTGGGGGAGGAAGAACAGACAGGCAACACTTTAAACAAACATGTCTCAGCACAGGAGGAACCCCATGCCATGATTTGCGTAGTCGTCCAATCAATTGTAGGATTGTGAAGACGGAGCCATGGAAGGCCCAGGACCACAGGATGTGTGGCTCTTGGAATCACTAAAAGTGAAATAAGTTCGGAATGAAGAACTCCCACTCTCAGACGAACTGGTAGAGTCCTTAGAGCAATAACTGTATCAAAAATTTTACTGCCATCCACGGCAGTTAAGGAAAAGGAGGAAGGAAGTCTCTCGGTGGGTAGGGACCACCGTTTAACATAGGCTTCGGTAATAAAGTTCCCAGCTGCTCCGGAATCCAGGAGGGCAATGACGTTCTGATAACGTTGAGCAACTTGAAGCGAGACTGGGAGATTACAATCTTGAGAAGATGGAGAGGAGATCATTACTCCTAGCCGGCCCTCTCCTTGGCGAGCTAGGGTCTGGAGTCTCGGACGTTTGGGACAGGCATTAATGGTGTGAGACGGAGATGCACAATAAAGACAGAGAGACTCGGAGAGACGTCTTCGGCGCTCAGCAGGAGTTAAACGGGAACGATCAATTTGCATGAGCTCATCTTTAGATGGTGACAGTTGGCGAGGAGGAGGAGCAGAAGATTTTGGAGCAGATGATCTTCCATGCTCAGTTGCTCTCTCTCTGAACCGTAAGTCAACTTTCGTACAAAGTGAGATTAGCTCATCTAACTTGGAGGGTAAGTCTCTGGTAGCTAACTCATCTTTAATACGCTCGGATAAACCATGCCAGAATGCAGCATACAGGGCCTCGTCGTTCCATGCCAGTTTGGATGCCAGGAACTGGAACTGTATAAGATATTGTCCTACAGTACGTGATCCCTGGCGTAAACGGAGAATCTCAGACGAAGCTGAAGTTACCCGGCCTGGCTCGTCGAAGATGCGCCTGAATGTTGACACGAATGCAGTGTAAGAAGATAGCAGGGTGTCGGACCTCTCCCATAACGGTGATGCCCAGTCAAGGGCTGAGCCACTGAGAAGAGAGATGATGTAGGCAATTTTTGTACGGTCACTGGGAAAATTGCCAGGTTGTAGCTCAAACTGAATCTCACACTGGTTGAGAAATCCTCTGCAGAATCTTGGAGATCCGTCAAATTTTGCTGGCGTTGGAAGATGAAGACGTGGAGCAGAAACGGGTAAGGTGGGTGGGGTTATAGTTGGAGTCACTGTGGTTGACGCACCGGACGCGTCTGATCCACGGAGGGTTGTCTGAATCCCATCCAGCCGAGTAGAGAGATCCTGGAGACAGCGGATGATGTGGCTCTGTGCAGCCTCCTGATGTTCAAGTCGGGCTGCCAGTTCTTGCATTGGCCTAGCCGCTTGATCCTGGTCTCCGGCTGGATTCATTAGGTCAGTGCTTACTGTCACAACTGAGGGCCTGAGCTGACGGGAGGCAGCCTCAGTTGTAGGGGCTGAGGTGTAATGGAACCTGGCAGGTTGTATCAGACCCCTAGACATATAGAAGAATTGCCCGAAGGCGTGACCACGACAACCAGGAATAAAAGTCAATGATGTTTATTTATGACAAACTCCATGCATCACAGTAGCAGTAAAGAAACATAAAAATCAGCAGAGAAATAATAATACAGTTCCTGGGTACTACAGGGTGGCAGGGGCCACAGAGCTCTGGTGGTATGAGACAGTTCTTATTATCTGCAAGTTGGAAAGTCCTTACCAGGCTCAACTGTAGCAATGCAGAAAGCCCAGGGTCGTACCAGCTGGTGTTCCAGGGAAAGCTGGACTGCTGAAGATAAAATGCTGCTGTGGGTACTGGTTAGAACCAGACAGGTGTTGGCACAGAGTGGATACTGGCTGGAACCAGTTAAATAATAAATGAGGCTTGAGAGCGATGCAATATGGATGAAATGTAGAATTTGAGAACGGAGAAATAATAATACCGGTGGAGAGAGGTAAACTGCAGAAAGGACACCGGCCCTTTAAGAGAAGCTGTACACTGCTGGAAGCTGGGCTGGAAGTAGGTGATTGTTGTAGCTGGAAACAGGTGAGTCCAGAATGGATCGGAGAGTCAGGCTACACCGCAGATGGAATGCTGGTACACCGGCCCTTTAAGAGAAGCTGTACACTGCTGGAAGCTGGGCTGGAAGCAGGTGATTGTTGAAGCTGGAAACAGGTGAGTCCAGAATGGATCGGAGAGTCAGGCTACACCGCAGATGGAATGCTGGTGCGGGTCTCTATAGCAGAAGTCTGGAGACAGGAGCTGGAACCTGGAAGACAATCACAGGAGAGAGACAAACTGGAACTAGGTTTGACAACCAAAGCACTGACGCCTTCCTTGCTCAGGCACAACCTATTTATACCTGCAGCAAGGAAGGCATTGGCTAGGCAATTATGCAAATTAATAATACTGACAACGGATTGGTAGGAATGATCAGCTGACAGAATCCAAGATGGCTGCGCCCATGCAGACACTTGGAGGGAAGTTTGGTTTGCAATCCATGTGGTCTGGAAAACAGCAATGGCGGCGCGGCCACCAGAGACAGGAGACGCCAGGCTGACAGATGCACATCCGACCACGCGGACACAGCGGAGGCCGCGGCTGGCGTAATCGCCACTCTGAATGCAGAAGCTCAGGGACGGCGGCGGAGGCCGCGGGAGACGCCATGCCAGATGTATAAGGCGTTACTGTGACTGCGTCCAGAGAGACAGGAGAGGATGCAGGAATGTGCACATCAGGATGACAGATGGGATCCGGTCCTGGAGCGCTGAGCCAGCCTTAGGAGGCATCTGATAGGTAAGAAATGGCGTCCAGATACCCGGATCGTGACAATATCTTTGTGCATTAGTTTGGATCTCCGCCATATGGAGAGTGCGCAGTAAAGAGAACAATCTCAACGCTTCAGTTTCAAATTATTCACTGCTGCTGTTGTACCTCCCACAGAACCCATGCAGGGGAAATTATGCCTACCTTATATAGAAAGAGAGAGGAGGTTTCAAAAAAAGCTGTGTTTATACTGTGGTGATTCAGGTCATCTTCTTACTAGATGTACCAAGTATCTAGGAAATGAGAGGACCTGATTATTTGTGGGGTGGTCAGACAGTACAGTTCAACATACCCTAAAAGAAAATAATTTATATCAGTTTACAAATGAAATATCCTTGTTGCTGGAGTGGATGGATTCTGGACACTTACATTATCAGTATTGGAGCTGATAGACACTGAACAAGTATATACTGTAGATAGATAGGTAGATAGATAGATAGATAGATAGATAGATAGATAGATAGATAGATAGATAGATAGATAGATAGATAGATAGATAGATAAATAGGCAGTATAACGGCACTCTCTGGTCTTAATGTGAAAAACACTTTGCACATAAGCTTCATCTCCTTCATGAGTGGGCACCACGGCAATACTTGGACTATGGGGGTAATTCTAAGTTAATCACAGCACCAAGTTTGTTAGCAATCAGGCAAAACCTTGTGCACTGCAGTTTGGGCAGATATAACATTTGCAGAGAGAGTTAGATTTGGGTGGGCTATTTTGTTTTTGTGCAGGGTAAATACTGGCTGCTTTATTTTTACACTGCAATTTATGTTTCAGTTTGAATACACCCAACCCAAATCTAACTCTCTCTGCACATGTTATATCTGTCCCCCCTGCAGTGCACATGGTTTTGCCCAACTGCTAACAAATTTGCTTCTGCGATCAACTCAGAATTAGGCCCTATATACTATATATATATATATATATATATATATATATACATGCCTTGACAAAGGGGCTGTGAGCCCCAAAAGGTTGGTTTCCTGTGACGACATTTCATTACACCTGATTGATATATATTTACCAACTCCGTGAGTGCCGCTGTTTTACTTCCTCTATTGTGCTATTCTTTTCTATGGAGGGCACCATGGTCTATTTTATGTCAGCAGAGGGTGCCGGGCATTCTGACATACTATACATATATATCTTAAAGCTGCATGGGTCCGGTTCTCAGATAATCAAACCCACCCGAATTTGCCACTTTTGAGCGGATTTAAATCCAGGCTCAGATCTTTCAGCTTGACTCAGATCCGAAAATGAGGCAAAACATCATCTTCCCAATGCCGGATCTCCTTGATTTTGGATTCAGGAAACCTGGTCTGCGTTCTGTGGGGAGAAGTGATGGATTCCAGCAGGGGTCAGAGGCAGCCGCACAGGAATTGTCAGTGAGTTGGATGATATGGATTCAGTGCGATGGTTGTGGGAATCAGTGCTTCACTATAAGGAGGGTACCTCAGTGTTTGGGGGCTGCTAGATTCTATAGGGATACCCAAATGCCCTATTTACTGTATAAATACAGAGATAAATATGAGGTGGGAGGTCTGCACTCTTTGACTAAGTATTGTTAAAGTATTATATTAATACAACTAAATTATTTATGCTCAGAGGCACAATGCTCATTAAAATGAAATCCAACAAATATTGGACAGTGTATCATATACATATATATTCCATAGACAAAAAACCTTACGGTTTCACATGTCCCATTAAGGCTTCTTAGACATGATCGAAATTTCAGAAACCTGTTGTAACTCTTCCACTCAAACTCCAAAAAGCAATGAAATTCCGATCATTAAGGCTGACGCCTTAATGGACGTGTTCCTTGCGCAATACAGATATGGTATGCCATCACAGCCTGTGGGTAAGTGCAGATTCAGCACTCTCACAGAGTGAGATTGCTGTCACTCACACAATGGTGGAGCTGCTAATTCACAGATTTGTGTGCTCATTGGAATACACACATGCAGTCTATGCAACTGAAGGTCTGAGCAGTTTTGTGGAGCACCCATCCCACTCAGTGCCCACAACCATCCCATTCAGTCACCACAACAATCCCACCTTGTTACAACAGCTTCTCACTCCATACATCCATCTCACTTAGTATACACATTTAGCTCCCTCAAAATATCTTGGTTAATTGCTAAAACTATAATACCCCATCTACTGTCTATGCATCTACACTTGCTTCCCCTATACACCTCCATGCTGCGGTCTTCCCCAATCCCTACTGCTGTGTTCTCCCATCTGTGCAAGTCTGTACTAACTTATCTGCACCATCTGTCTTTCCGCACCTGTGCCTTGTCTGTATCACCGTTTCCTTCTCTCTGTGCTGCTCAGTGTTTCCCTCTTCAACGTCACTCTGTCTCCTCCAGTACATGGGACACTGTCTTCTCTCCCATCTGCACCAGTTTTCTACCCATCCAAGCCAGTGTTTTCAACCCATCTGCACCATTTCCCCCATCTGCACCGCTCTTTCTCCCTTCCCATACTTGCTGCTTAATCTACCCCCTATCCACACCACTCTTACCCCATTCATGTAGCCGACATCCTGAAGGTAAATTTCGTGGGTCCTGCGCTCTTGGCAGGGGGATAACCGCCACAGCCCACCCCCCAGTGGTTCGGAAATGCCTCCGTTGTGCAGACCATGCCCTGCCAATGGCATTCTAACGCTGTTTGCATGCCCCCCTCTTTCCCCGCAACCACCTCTGCCTATCAATCAGGCAGGGTGATCGCAGCCAGTGAGATGCTGATAGCATCTCACTGGGCTCCTGGGGTACGCACGCGCAGTGCGGCCATTGCACGTGCGCACCTCACAAACTAATTCATAATGCGATCGCTACTGCTGCGACCTGAATTACCCCCTGTGTTTCTTTGTCCCCCCCATCAGTGCTGCTTAGTGTTCCCACTATCCACACACTTCTGTTCCCCCATCCACACCGCTCTCCTCCCTCCAATCAACAACACTCATACCTCATCTGAGCTTTGTCTTCCGCTCAGACCTTCAGTTGCATAGACTGCATGTGTGTATTCCAATGAGCACACAAATCTGTGAATTAGCAGCTCCACCATTGTGTGAGTGACAGCAATCTCACTCTGTGAGAGTGCTGAATCTGCACTTACCCACAGGCTGTGATGGCATACCATATCTGTATTGCGCAAGGAACACGTCCATTAAGGCGTCAGCCTTAATGATCAGAATTTCATTGCTTTTTGGAGTTTGAGTGGAAGAGTTACAACAGGTTTCTGAAATTTCGATCATGTCTAAGAAGCCTTAATGGGACATGTGAAACCGTAAGGTTTTTTGTCTATGGAATTTCATCACTTTTTTAAAATTTATTTTTTTTATTCAGAAATGTAAAGTTTCACTGTAAGAATAAACATTTGATTTTTTAAATGTTTAATGAAAATGTTCGTATAACATCACTGTTCTGTGCAAAATTATTTTATTTACCAAACCGAATTGTTTAAGGTCCGTACACACTTAACGATTTAATGAGCGACGTCGCTCATTTTCCCCCTCCTTGAGCGATGTAGCTCGTTTTATCGTTAAGTGTGTATGCTGCCAGCGACGAACGATGCGCGGCCCGCGGGTCGGCAACAATCGTCGCTGTCGGTAGGGCATGCATGAAGGATGTGGACTGTCGTCCACGACCTTCATGCAGGGCTGGCGGGGGTGTGACGTCACTGAGCGATATGAGCGGTCATATCGCTCAGTGTGTACAGTCGGCCGCCGGCCGGCCCGGGAGGGGGAAACATTAGACGATGTCGCTCACAGAGCGACATCGTTTAATGTGTATGGGCCTTTAGACTTTGGTCAAAATATTTTGCTGCCTTTGCAGCTGATGCAGGGAGGGGGGTAGGCGGCAGCAGCCTGTAACTGAGGCTGGGGGTAGGCGTGAAATGCATTGCTTGTACGTATGAGTGCGTGGTGTCAGGTGCTGCGCATGTATATGTGTGTGTGTCAGGTGCTGCGTGTGTATGTGTGTGTGTGTGTGTCAGGTGCTGCGTGTATATATGAGTGTGTCTGATGGTGCGTGTGTATGCGTCAGCTGCCGCACGTGTGTGTGTGTGTCAGGTGTTGCGGGTGTATATGTGTGTGAGTATCAGGTGCTCCGCGTGTGTACAAGTGTATGTCTGGTGCTGTGCATGAATATGTATGTCTGTGTCAGGTGCTGCGCGTGTACATGAGTGTGCGTCAGGTGCTGCGCGTGTACATGAGTGTGCATTAGGTGCTGTACGTGTACATGAGTGTGCGTCAGGTGCTGCGTGTGTACATGAGTGTGCATTAGGTGCTGCGCGTGTACATGAGTGTGCATCAGGTGCTGCGCGTGTACATGTGTGTGCGTCAGGTGCTGCACGTGTCTATGTGTGTGAGTAAGGTGCTGCGTGTGTATGTGTGTGTCAGGTGCTGCATGTGTATATTAGTGTGTCTGATGGTGTGCGTGTATATGCATGTGTCAGGTGCTGCATGTATATGCATGTGTCAGGTGCTGCATGTTTATTTTATTGTGTCTGATGCTACGTGTGTGTGTCAGGTGCCGCACGTGTATATGTGTGTGTGTCAGGTGTTGCGCGTGTATGTGTGGGTCAGGTGCTGCATGTTTATTTTATTGTGTCTGATGCTACGTGTGTGTGTCAGGTGCCGCACGTGTATATGTGTGTGTGTCAGGTGTTGCGCGTGTATGTGTATGTCAGGTGCCGTTCCCCTTCTTCCCATCCCAGCTCTCTCTGTAGAATACAGCTCTGCACCCAGAGAGAGGGAAAGACCAGGGGGCTGATCACTGCACTGCTCACTTTTTGGTCATGAGTTCGGCCTCCTGTTTCTTTCAGTGCTGTGTTCCTGCAGCCCAGCCCTCCCTGTTGTGCCAGAGAATCAGCCCTTCCTTCCCCTGCCAGAGAGAGAGAGCCCGAGGCAGAGACACTCTTCCCGTAGCTGGCCTACCCCAAGTACTTCAGCACTGGCCATGCGGCAGTCAACAAAGGAGACCAGCAGGGGGTTCTGGCAGCATCAGCTGTGGCCGCAGCTGGATCGGGGAGGCCTGCAGTGACTGAGGTGGGCAGCACTTCCTCCGCCGCTGTCACCTTCCCCTGCCGGAGAGAAAGCCAGAGACATACCCTTCCCGCAGCTGGGCTACCCCTAGTACCTCAGCGCTGGCCAGGCAGAAGTCTATGGAGGGGACCGGCAGGGGTTTCGGGCCGCAGCAGCAGCGGCCGAAGCCAGATCAGGGAGGCCTGCAGGGTCAGAGCTGGGCAGCACTTCCACCAACACTGTCACCTCTGTGCTGGGCATGTACACCAGTCCGTACGGACGGAGGTGTCCACAACAGGCAGCAGTATAATGAGTCAGACAAACTCATTACACACTGCCCACTGCTGCGCCGCATGCCCTCGATGGAGCAAGCCTAGATGTGGTCCCCAGCGGCAGCGAGGGAGAAGGGTGATCACATCACCCTACAACCCGGCACCTCACAATCAGCTGGGGATCTGCAGTAGCTTCATCTCTCTCTTCCTCTTCCTCTCTGACAGCACAGCAGCCCCTCTGGGTCCCATGTAGCTCTGCCCCCCTGCTCACAGTTCACTCGGCCTATCCTGATTGAAAAGAAAATAAGAGCCTGACCTGCTGCTCAGATGCGAGGAGGGGACGGGCGGTAGGTCCTCTGTGAGTGCACAACACAGTCAAAATTAACTCGGACTCCTCACAACAGTGTGGACTGCGGGCGAAGTCAGACGCCAATTTGGGTGTGCTTGCCGCACTACCTGCCCATCAAGCCCAACGTGGTGCCATGGTGCCAGCCCCACCCACTATACGGATTCCATTTTGTATTAGGAATCCTATAACAGCATTCCGACATCCCTCCCTATGACGCTGCCATCCATACACTGCCGCTCTCATACATCCGTACACCGCCACTCTCATACATCCGCACACTGCCGCTCTCACACAACTGTACACTGCTGCTCTCATACATCCATACACTGCAGCTCTCATACATCCGTACAACCCCGCTCTCATACATCCGTACAACCCCGCTCTCATACATCCGCACACTGCCGCTCTCATACATCCGCACACTGCCGCTCTCATACATCCGCACACTGCCGCTCTCATACATCCACACACTGCCGCTCTCATACATCCACACACTGCCGCTCTCATACATCCACACACTGCCGCTCTCATACATCCACACACCGCCGCTCTCATACATCCACACACCGCCGCTCTCATACATCCACACACTGCCGCTCTCATACATCCGTACAACCCCGCTCTCATACATCCGCACACTGCCGCTCTCATACATCCGCACACTGCCGCTCTCATACATCCGCACACTGCCGCTCTCTTATATCCGCACACTGCCGCTCTCATACATCCGCACACCGCCGCATTCATACAGCCGCACACCGCCGCACTCATACAGCCGCACACCGCCGCTCTCATTCATCCGCACACCGCCGCTCTCATACATCCGCACAACCCCGCTCTCATACATCCGCACAACCCCGCTCTCATACATCCGTACAACCCCGCTCTCATACATCCGTACAACCCCGCTCTCATACATCCGCACACTGCCGCTCTCATACATCCGCACACTGCCGCTCTCATACATCCGCACACTGCCGCTCTCATACATCCGCACAACCCCGCTCTCATACATCCGCACAACTCCGCTCTCATACATCCGCACACTGCCGCTCTCATTCATCCGTACAACCCCGCTCTCATACATCCGCACACTGCCGCTCTCATACATCCGCACACTGCCGCTCTCATACATCCGCACACTGCCGCTCTCATACATCCGCACACTGCCGCTCTCATACATCCGCCCACCGCCACTCTCATACATCCACACACCACCGCACTCATACATCCACACACCGACGCACTCATACATCCACACACCGACGCAGTTATACAGCCGTACACTGCCGCTCTCATACAGCCGTACACTGCCGCTCTCATACATCCGCACACTGCCGCTCTCACACAACTGTACACTGCTGCTCTCATACATCCATACACTGCCGCTCTCATACATCCGCACACTGCCGCACTCATACAGCCGCACACTGCCGCTCTCATACAGCCGTACACTGCCACTCTCATACAGCTGTACAACCCCGCTCTCATACATCCGCACACTGCTGCTCTCATACAGCCGCACACCGACGCAGTTATACAGCCGTACACTGCCGCTCTCATACATCCGCACACTGCCACTCTCATACATCCGCACACTGCCGCACTCTTACAGCCGCACACTGCCGCACTCTTACAGCCGAACACTGCCGCTCTCATACATCCACACACTGCCGCTCTCATACATCCACACACCGCCGCTCTCATACATCCACACACCGCCGCTCTCATACATCCACACACCGCCGCTCTCATACATCCGTACAACCCCGCTCTCATACATCCGCACACTGCCGCTCTCATACATCCGCACACTGCCGCTCTCATACATCCAACCACTTTCGCTCACATCTATACATACATAGCCTCCATACATCTACACATCCAATCCCCGCGCAAGGGAACACTGAAATCACTATCACTTTTCCCCGGGGTGTGACCACAGCCAGCCACTACTCCGGCCACCTTCTTGTGACACCAAAATGCATCTTACCTATCATCAGGGTGGTGCTGCTGCTGGGGGCGGGTTGCTGCCTCAGTCTCCTGGTTGGTGCTGCGATTGGAGGGGGTACTGCTTCCCTGTGCTGCCACTGTCTCCCGGATCATCGTGCCACTGGCTGAATTGCAGCTTGACGCTACTGTTGCCGGGAGTAACAGCTTCCTGACTGTTGTTGCTGGTGGCTGCCTACTGCTCATTGCCGCCGGAACACTGACCGGCTCGGCAGTTATGCTGGCGGAGGAGTAGTGGCGGTGGGGTGGGGGGTGCCTGCTCCCTTCCCTCGAGCATGCCGCAGTGCAAAAAAATAAATAATAAATAGAGAGCATACCAGGGTGAGAGTCTGTATGGATCACAGTAATTACACGGGGCACAGCATAAGGACACCTTGCTGTGAGGGGCTCTGCCCACACAGATTATTGCACCCTCTCTGATGTCAGCCGCTGCCCTCTCGTTCTCTGGGCGGCCAGTTCCAGTGTGAGGTAGGAGAGGAAGAGAACACACAGGAGAGCAGCCCTGATATATAACAGAGGTGGAATTTCTATAGGCAGCAGAGACGGAGACCAGCCAGCAAGTCTCCCAGTGTCCTGATCACTACACGCCGCCAGCACAGCATTACAGGAGGGTCCTATAGTGCTGCCCTGAGCTAACAGGTGTGTGTACCAAGTGTACCCCGTACAGTGTGCTGCACCCTGGTGTCTCTGAGAGGGGTGAGGTCACCGTGCCGCTTTAGTATATGGCTTTTCCTTAGTACTGTACGTTACAGCCCTGCACTAGTAGTGGCAACTCTGCCCTATGTGAACCTGTGAGGTTATTTTCCTATTTACAGAATAACCGGGGAGAAGGCGGCCATATTGCAGCTCTCAAGTGAAGGCACTCTAGTACACCCCCTGCTGGCGGCCACTGCGCAGGCGCAACAAATTGAAATGCCCTATCTCTATAATGGGGCATATTTCTCTTAATTAAAAAAAACCTGTAACTTTCTGAAAAACCACAACCCCAAAAGGCACTTCACTGGGACATGCTCTATCTAATAAAACAAACCCCAAGTCTTATTTATATATATATATATATATATATATATGCACACACACTCATGTATATACATGCATATACATGTATACACAAATACACATATGTACATGTTTATGTATGTATAATACACTGATAGAGTACATTATATTTATGAATTAATTGCTTCCCGATTCTGCAGCAGCATCATCAGCACCACAAGTGTTACTCACAGTCACTTCACACTGACTGCTGCACAACACATCACTTAATTTCTGGGCCGCCCGCCACCTGGTGAAGAGACATGGGAGATGAAGGACCAGCAGTGCCACATTGAGCGGAAGTATTGTGAATTAGTTACCCACACACTCCTTGTGACACCTGCTCCCCATCTGCCCTCCCACCCGCCGCCTGCAGTCCGGAACCCGCACTGACAAGTAAGTCTCAGCAGAATGTGTCTGCCGGCGGCTCCCATTCCCTCCTACAGGAACACTGCCAGTGGTGTGGCGGCCGCGGCACACTAGGACTGAGAGACCGCAGCGGGAGGAAAGCACAGGTGGGCGGGAGGAGAGCATGGGCGGACATCACCACGTCACATTGCAAGGTGACGCCAGTCCCCCCAGTGAGGCCGCCGACGAATGCACTCAGCATAGTATTAGCAGCAGGCAGAGGGGGGGCGGGTGCAGCGGTGGTGGGAGGTACGGAAATGAGCTGCAGGCTAGGCTCCACCGATCACACACTCAGCGATCACTATGCTACAGCAAGCGTGGCGTGCAGCGGTGCTGGACATTAGGGAGTGCCTGTGCGCACCAGGCACCCCCTGTACGCATGCCTATGCGCTACCACCCCCATATGCCACACTACATCACTATGCTATAGCCCTCCCATATGCTGCACTTCATAATTACACTATACCCCCCCATACAACATACTACATCACCACACTACACCACACTACACAATAAAATTAAAACATCCCAGTTCCTCATTCTTAATGAGCTCACGTGAGTTCTCTCCCCAACGGAGCTCCAGACCAAGTAACAATGAAGACACCAGCAGCGTGTAGGGGGCAGGCCTGGTCCACTTGTCAGGAGAGAGCAGTCACAGGAGGGTAAGAAGGGGGCGGGGCCTAGTCCTACAGACGGGAGAGAGCACAGACAGGAGAGAGCAAGGTACAGGGGTAGAAGGGGACGGCTGATGTGAAGAAGGGGGCGGGGCCTATTCTTACAGGCTTTCAAAATTCGACTTTAAAATTCGACATTTGACAAATTCGACTTTTCTGCAATGGTACAAATGCGGCAATTCGACAAAAGTATATTCAATTGAAGTTTGTAAATTCGACAACAGTGCTTTTAAACAGTAAATTCATCATTTTAAATCCGCCACACTTTGCTGGCGGAATCTAATAATTTTTTTTAAAAACATGTTTTTTTTGCTGTTTTTTTTTTTTGGTAATAGCATATCTATTTATATTAGAAGGGATTAGGTACTTGGTTTGTCTTTTTTGGAGGCACAAGTATTATTTATATATTTTTTAAAAGATTATTTATTTATTTATTTTTTAAATGGAATGTGAAAAACCCGAAAAAAAAATTGCGTGGGGTCCCCCCTCCAAAGCATAACCAGCCTCGGGCTCTTCGAGCCGGTCCTGGTTCTAAAAATCCGGGGGACAAAAAGAGTAGGGGTCCCCCGTATTTTTTACACCAGCATCGGGCTCCACTAGCTGGACAGATAATGCCACAGCCGGGGGTCACTTTTATACAGTGCCCTGCGGCCGTGGCATTAAATATCCAACTAGTCACCCCTGGCCGGGGTACCCTGTGGGAGTGGGGATCCCTTCAATCAAGGGGTCCCCCCCCCAGCCACCCAAGGGCCAGGGGTGAAGCCCGAGGCTGTCCCCCCCATCCAAGGGCTGCGGATGGGAGGCTGATAGCCTTGAGAAAATTGGAAGAATATTGTTTTTTCTAGTAGTACTACAAGTCCCAGCAAGCCTCCCCCGCAAGCTGGTACTTGGAGAACCACAAGTACCAGCATGCGGGAGAAAAACGGGCCCGCTGGTACCTGTAGTTCTACTGGAAAAAAAATACCCAAATAAAAACAGGACAAAGACACCGTGAAAGTATAACTTTATTTCACACCTGCCGACACACACATACTTACCTATGTTGACACGAAGCAGTCGGTCCTCTTCTCCAAGTAGAATCCACGGGTACCTGAAAATAAAAGATAATTATACTCACCTGATCCAGGTTCCAGATTAAATCCACGTACTTGACAAAACAACAAACCGAACACCCGGACCAGACGGACTGAAAGGGGTCCCATGTTTACACATGGGACCCCTTTCCACGAATGCAGACATCCGAATCTCGCGAGAATCCGACAGCGGGATGATGACGTTCGTGCGCGCTCGGGCTAGCCGAGCAAGGCGGGAAGGTTCGAACCTGCCTCGGACCCGTGTAAAATGGGTGAAGTTCGGGGGATTCGGATTCCGACGAACCGAACCCACTCATCACTAGTATGTACGTGTGTGTCAGGTGCCGTGCGCGTACGTACGTGTCAGTGCCGTGCGTGCACGTACGTGTGTGTCAGGTGCCGTGCGTGTACGTACGTGTGTGTCAGGTGTCGTGCGTGTACGTGTGTGTGTGTGTCAGGTGGCGCGTACCTACATGTGTGTATGTCAGGTGCTGTGCATGTGTGTACATACACGCGTGTGTCAGGTGTCGCGCATGTACGTGTGTGTGTGTGCCAGGAGCCGCGCGTGTACATGCGTGTGGGTGTCAGGAGCCGTGCGTATACGTACATACGTGTAGGTGTCAGGTGCCGTGTGTATACGTACATACGTGTGTGTGTCCGGAGCCGCGCGTGTACGTACATGTGTGTGTGTCAGGAGCCACGCATGTGTGTGTGTGTGTGTGTCAGGAGCCACGCGTGTGCATACGTGTGTGTGTCAGGTGCCACACGTGTACGTACGTACGTATGTGTGTGTGTGTGTGTGTGTCAGGTGCCGCGCGTATTTGTGTGTGTGTGTTAAGTGCCGCGTGTGTACGTACGTATGTGTGTGCCTGGAGCCGCGCGTGTACATACGTGTGTGTGTGTGTCAGGTGCTGTACGTGTATGTGTGTGTCTCAGGTGCTGCACGTGTATATGTGTTTATCTCAGGTGCTGCATTTGTATGCATCAGCTGCCACGTGGGTGTCAGGTGTTGAGCGTGTATGTGTTTGTGTAAGGTGTCGCATCTGTATGTGTGTGACTGTCAGGTGCTGCGCGTGTATATGTGTGTCAGGTGCTGCATGTATATATGTGTGTGTTAGGTGCTGTTCATGTATGTGGTAGTGGCAGGTGCTGCATGTGTATATATGTGGGAGTGGCAGGTGCTGCATGTGTATATATGTGTGAGTGGCAGGTGTTGCGTGTGTATACGAGTGTGTGTGAGGTGCTGCGAGTGTATGTGTGTGTTAGGTGCTCTGAGTGTATATGATTGTGTGTCAGGTGCTGTGCGTGTGTGCGTTAAATGCCACATGTATATATGTGTGTCAGGTGCTGTGTGTGTGTGTGTGTGTGTGTGTGTGTGGGTGGGTGTGTCAGGTGCTGCATGTCTGTGTGTGTGGGTGTGTCAGGTGCTGCATGTGTGTGTCAGGTGCTGCATGTCTGCGTGTGTGTGTCAGGTGCTGCATGTCTGCGTGTGTGTGTCAGGCGCTGCATGTCTGTGTCAGGTGCTGCGTGTGTGTGTGAGGTGCTGTGTGTGTGTGTGTGTGTCAGGTGCTGCGTGTGTGTGTGTGTGTGTGTGTCAGGTGCTGCGTGTGTGTGTCAGGTGCTGCGTGTCTGCGTGTGTGTGTCAGGTGCTGTGTGTCTGCGTGTGTGTGTCAGGTGCTGCGTGTCTGCGTGTGTGTGTCAGGTGCTGCGTGTCTGCGTGTGTGTCAGGTGCTGCGTGTCTGCGTGTGTGTGTGTCAGGTGCTGCGTGTCTGCGTGTGTGTGTGTGTCAGGTGCTGCGTGTCTGCGTGTGTCAGGTGCTGCGTGTCTGCGTGTTTGTGTGTTAGGTGCTGCGTGTGTGTCTGTCATGTGCTGCGTGTGTGCGTGTGTGTCAGGTGCTGCGTGTGAGTATGTCAGGTGCTGCGTGTGAGTGCGTGTGTCAGGTGTGTGAGTGTGTGTGTCAGGTGTGTGTGAGTGTCAGGGGCGTGTGAGTGTGTGTGTCAGGTGCTGCGTGTGCGTCAGGTGCTGCGTGTGCGTGTGTGTCAGGTGCTGCGTGTGTGTCAGGTGCTGCGTGTGTGTGTCAGGTGCTGTGTGTGTGTTTCAGGTGCGTGAGTGTATGTGTGTCAGGTGCGTGAGTGTGTCAGGTGCGTGAGTGTATGTGAGTCAGGTGCGTGAGTGTGTGTGTGTCAGGCGCTGCGTGTCTGTGTGTGTCAGGCGCTGCGTGTCTGTGTGTGCTAGGCACTGCGTGTCTGTGTGTGTCAGGCACTGCGTGTCTGTGTGTGTCAGGCACTGCGTGTCTGTGTGTGTCAGGCGCTGCGTGTCTGTGTGTGTGTCAGGAGCTGCGTGTCTGTGTGTGTGTCAGGTGCTGAGTGTGTGTGTGTCAGGTGCTGCGTGTGTGTGTGTCAGGTGCTGCGTGTGAGTGTGTGTCAGGTCCGTGTGAGTGTCAGGTGCTGCGTCTGTGTGTGTCAGGTGCTGCGTGTGTCAGGCGCTGCATATGCGTGTGCATGTGTCAGGCGCTGCATGTCTGTGTGTGTCAGGCGCTGCGTGTCTGGGGGAGGTGGCCGGACATACAGCAGGGAGGGGGGGTGGCCGGACACACAGAAGGAGGGGGGTGGGCGGAAACACAGCAGGTGGGAAGGGGGGGGGGCGGCCAGACACACAGCAGGGAGGAGGAGGAGGGGGAGGGGGGGTGGCTGGACACACAGCAGGGAGGGGAGGGTGACCGGACACACGGCAGGGAGGGAAGGGGGTAGGGGGTGGCCGGACACAGCGGGAGGAGGGGGGGTGGCCGGACACACAGCAGGGGAGGGGAGGGTGGCCGGACACACAGCAGGGAGGGGGGGGTGGCTGGACACACAGCAGGGAGGGCAGGGGGTAGGGGGTGGCCGGACACAGCAGGGAGGAGGGGTGGGGTGGCCGGACACACAGCAGGGGATGGGAGGGTGGCTGGACACACGGCGGGGGGGGGGGAGGGGGGGGCTGGACACACAGCAGGGAGGGGAGGGTGACCGGACACACGGCAGGGAGGGGAGGGGGTAGGGGGTGGCCGGACACAGCGGGAAGAGGGGGGGGGGTGAACACACAGCAGGGGAGGGGAGGGTGGCCGGACACACAGCAGGGAGGTGGGGGGTGGCCGGACACACAGCAGGTAGGAGGAGGTGTAGCCGGACACACAGCAGGGAGGAGGAGGTGTGGCCGGACACACAGCACGGAGGAGGAGGTGTGGCCGGACACACAGTAGGGAGGAGGGGGGTGGCCGGACACACAGCAGGGGAGGGGGGTGGCGGCCGGACACAAAGCAGGGAGGGCGGGCGGGGGGGGGAATGGACACACAGCAGGGAGGGCGGGCGGGCGGGGGGGGATGGACACACAGCAGGGAGGGCGGGGGGGGGATGGACACACAGCAGGGAGGGCAGGGTGGATGGACACGGGCGGGGGGGGAATGGACACGGGTGGGGGGGAATGGACACACAGCAGGGAGGGCGGGGGGGAATGGACACACAGCAGGGAGGGCGGGGGGGGAATGGACACAGCAGGGAGGACGGGGGGGAATGGACACACAGCAGTGAGGGCGGGGGGGGGGGAATGGACACACAGCAGGGAGGGCGGGCGGGGGGGGGGAATGGACACACAGCAGGGAGGGAGGGCGGGGGGAATGGACACACAGCAGGGAGGGCGGGCGGGCGGGGGGGGAATGGAGACACACAGCAGGGAGGGCGGGCGGGGGGGAATGGACACACAGCAGGGAGGGCGGGCGGGGGGGGGGAAAGGACACACAGCAGGGAGGGCGGGGGGGGGAATGGACACACAGCAGGGAGGGCGGGCGGGGGGAATGGACACACAGCAGGGAGGGAGGGCGGGGGGGGTAATGAACACACAGCAAGGGGGGAATGAACACACATCAGGGAGGGAGGGCGGGCGGGGAATGGACACACATCAGGGAGGGTGGGCAGGCGGGGGGGGAATGGACACACAGCAGGGAGGGCGGGGGGGGGAATGGACACACAGCAGGGAGGGCTGGCGGCCGGAATGGACACACAGCAGGGAGGGCGGGGGGGGGAATGGACACACAGCAGGGAGGGCGGGAATGGACACACAGCAGGGAGGGCGGGGGGGGAATGGACACACAGCAGGGAGGGCGGGGGGGGGGAATGGACACACAGCAGGGAGGGCGGGGGGGAATGGACACACAGCAGGGAGGGCGGGCGGGGGGGAGGAATGGACACACAGCAGGGAGGGCGGGCGGGGGGAATGGACACACATCAGGGAGGGCGGGCGGGCGGGGGGGAATGGAGACACACAGCAGGGAGGGCGGGCGGGGGGAATGGACACACAGCAGGGAGGGTGGGGGGGGGAATGGACACACAGCAGGGAGGGCGGGGGGGAATGTACACACAGCAGGGAGGGCGGGGGGGAATGGACACACAGCAGGGAGGGCGGGGGGGGAATGGACACACAGCAGGGAGGGCGGGGGGGGAATGGACACACAGCAGGGAGGGCGGGGGGGGAATGGACACACAGCAGGGAGGGCGGGGGGGATGGACACACAGCAGGGAGGGCGGGGGGGGGAATGGACACACAGCAGGGAGGGTGGGGGGGAATGGACACACAGCAGGGAGGGCGGGGGGGGGAATGGACACACAGCAGGGAGGGCGGGGGGGGGATGGACACACAGCAGGGAGGGTGGGGGGGAATGGACACACAGCAGGGAGGGCGGGGGGGGGAATGGACACACAAGGGCGGGGGGGAATGGACACACAGCAGGGAGGGCGGGGGGGGGAATGGACACACAGCAGGGAGGGCGGGGGGGAATGGACACACAGCAGGGAGGGCGGGGGGGATGGACACACAGCAGGGAGGGCGGGGGGGAATGGACACACAGCAGGGAGGGCGGGGGGGGAATGGACACACAGCAGGGAGGGCGGGGGGGATGGACACACAGCAGGGAGGGCAGGGGGGGACACACAGCAGGGAGGGCAGGGGGGGGGACACACAGCAGGGAGGGCAGGGGGGGACACACAGCAGGGAGGGCAGGGGGGGGGACACACAGCAGGGAGGGCAGGGGGGGACACACAGCAGGGAGGGCAGGGGGGGACACACAGCAGGGAGGGCAGGGGGGGGCACACAGCAGGGAGGGCAGGGGGTGGGCACACAGCAGGGATGGCAGGGGGGGGACACACAGCAGGGAGGGCAGGGGGGGGACATACAGCTGGGAGGGCAGGGGGGAGGGCAGGGGGGAACACACAGCAGGGAGGGCAGGGGACACACAGCAGGGAGGGCAGGGGGGGGGACACACAGCAGGGAGGGCAGGGGGGGACACACAGCAGGGAGGGCAGGGGGGGGGACACACAGCAGGGAGGGCAGGGGGACACACACACACAGCAGGGAGGGCAGGGGGGGACACACAGCAGGGAGGGCAGGGGGGGGGACACACAGCAGGGAGGGCAGGGGGGGGACACACAGCAGGGAGGGCAGGGGGGGGACACACAGCAGGGAGGGCAGGGGTGGGACACACAGCAGGGAGGGCAGGGGGGGGGACACACACAGCAGGGAGGGCAGGGGGGACGACACACAGCAGGGAGGGCAGGGGGGATACACAGCAGGGAGGGCAGGGGGGGACACACAGCAGGGAGGGAAGGAGGGGACACAGCAGGGAGGGCAGGGGGGGAACACACAGCAGGGAGGGCAGGGGGGGGGGACACAGCAGGGAGGGCAGGGGGGGGACACAGCATGGAGGGCGGACACACAGCAGGGAGGGCAGGGGGGGGACACACAGCAGGGAGGGCAGGGGGGGGACACACAGCAGGGAGGGCAGGGGGGGGACACAGCAGGGAGGGCAGGGGGGGACACACAGCAGGGAGGGCAGGGGGGGGGACACAGCAGGGAGGGCAGAGGGACACACACACACAGCAGGGAGGGCAGGGGGGGACACACAGCAGGGAGGGCAGGGGGGGACACACAGCAGGGAGGGCAGGGGGGGGGCACACAGCAGGGAGGGCAGGGGGGGACACACAGCAGGGAGTGCAGGGGGGGGACACACAGCAGGGAGGTCAGGGGGGGGACACACAGCAGGGAGGGCGGGGGGGACACACAGCAGGGAGGGCAGGGGGGACACACAGCAGGGAGGGCAGGGGGGGACACACACAGCAGGGAGGGCAGGGGGGGGACACACAGCAGGGAGGGCAGGGGGGGACACAGCAGGGAGGGCAGGGGGGGGACACACAGCAGGGAGGGGGGGACACACAGCAGGGAGGGGGGGACACACAGCAGGGAGGGCGTGGGGGGGACACACAGCAGGGAGGGCAGGGGGGGGACATACAGCAGGGATGGCAGAGGGGGGACACACAGCAGGGAGGGCAGGGGGGGGACACACAGCAGGGAGGGCAGGGGGGGACACACAGCAGGGAGGGCAGGGGGGGGACACACAGGGAGGGCAGGGGGGGGACACACAGCAGGGAGGGCAGGGGGGGGACACATAGCAGGGAGGGCGGGGGGGGAATGGACACACAAGGGCGGGGGGGAATGGACACACAGCAGGGAGGGCGGGGGGGAATGGACACACAGCAGGGAGGGCGGGGGGGATGGACACACAGCAGGGAGGGCGGGGGGGGAATGGAAACACAGCAGGGAGGGCGGTGGGGGGAATGGACACACAGCAGGGAGGGCGGGGGGGGAATGGACACACAGCAGGGAGGGCGGGGGGGGAATGGACACACAGCAGGGAGGGCGGGGGGGAATGGACACACAGCAGGGAGGGCGGGGGGGGGAATGGACACACAAGGGCGGGGGGAATGGACACACAGCAGGGAGGGCGGGGGGAATGGACACACAGCAGGGAGGGCGGGGGGGGGATGGACACACAGCAGGGAGGGCGGGGGGATGGACACACAGCAGGGAGGGCGGGGGGGAATGGACACACAGCAGGGAGGGCGGGGGGGGAATGGACACACAGCAGGGAGGGCGGGGGGGGATAAACACACAGCAGGGAGGGCGGGGGGGGACACACAGCAGGGAGGGCAGGGGGGGGACACACAGCAGGGAGGGCAGGGGGGGGGACACACAGCAGGGAGGGCAGGGGGGGACACACAGCAGGGAGGGCAGGGGGGGGACACACAGCAGGGAGGGCAGGGGGGGGACACACAGCAGGGAGGGCAGGGGGGGGGGCACACAGCAGGGAGGGCAGGGGGTGGGCACACAGCAGGGATGGCAGGGGGGGGGACACACAGCAGGGAGGGCAGGGGGGGACATACAGCTGGGAGGGCAGGGGGGAGTGCAGGGGGGGGAACACACAGCAGGGAGGGCAGGGGACACACAGCAGGGAGGGCAGGGGGGGGGACACAGCAGGGAGGGCAGGGGGGACACACAGCAGGGAGGGCAGGGGGGGGACACACAGCAGGGAGGGCAGGGGGGGGACACACAGCAGGGATGGCAGGGGGGGGACACACAGCAGGGAGGGCAGGGGGGGGGACACACAGCAGGGAGGGCAGGGGGGGACACACAGCAGGGAGGGCAGGGGGGGGACACACAGGGAGGGCAGGGGGGGGACACACAGCAGGGAGGGCAGGGGGGGGACACACAGGGAGGGCAGGGGGGGGACACACAGCAGGGAGGGCAGGGGGGGGACACACAGCAGGGGGGGCAGGGGGGGGACACACAGCAGGGAGGGCAGGGGGGGACACACAGCAGGGAGGGGGACACACAGCAGGGAGGGCAGGGGGGGGACACACAGCAGGGAGGGCAGGGGGGGACACACAGCAGGGAGGGCAAGGGGGGGGGACACAGCAGGGAGGGCAGGGGGGGACACACAGCAGGGAGGGCAGGGGGGGACACACAGCAGGGAGGGCAGGGGGGGAACACACAGCAGGGAGAGCAGGGGGGGGCACACAGCAGGGAGGGCAGGGGGGGGGACACACAGCAGGGAGGGCAGGGGGGGGACACACAGCAGGGAGGGCAGGGGGGGGACACACAACAGGGAGGGCAGGGGGGACACACACAGCAGGGAGGGCAGGGGGGGGGACACACAGCAGGGAGGGCAGGGGGGGGGACACACAGCAGGGAGGGCAGGGGGGGGGGACACACAGCAGGGAGGGCAGGACACAGCAGGGAGGGCAGGACACAGCAGGGAGGGCATGGGGGGGGACACACAGCAGGGAGGGCAGCGGGGGGACACACAGCAGGGAGGGCAGCGGGGGGACACACAGCAGGGAGGGCAGGGGGGGTTCCACAAGAGACGGACACACAGCAGGGATGGAGGGCCGGACACAGCGGGAGGAGGGAGGAGTGGCCGGACACAGCTGCCCGAGACGCCTCCTACTGCCAGCCGCACCACAGACGCGGGGAGGAGACGCAGGTGGCCACCAGAGACGGTCCGGCGGGCGGCCGGGCACACAGCGGGAAGGGAGGGTGGCCGGACACGCGGGGCGGGGAAAAGAAACTGGCCACACAATGGAAGTGGAAGCTGGGTACACAGTGGGTGCTGCCTGATAGAACTCACCCAGTGCTACGCAGCTCCGGCGATCTCCTCCCGCTTCATAGACCTCAGTGACAGCCTCACACGCCGGGAACCGCTGGCTGTCCTCCTGCAGCTCCACGTGACTCCTTCCCTCTCTGTCTCCTCGTGCCCAACTGCCAGTGTATAGGCTACTACAGCTACTCACTGTACACCCCCTGCTGGCGGCCACTGCGCAGGCGCAACAAATTGAAATGCCCTATCTCTGTAATGGGGCATATTTCTCCTAATTAAAAAAGCCCTATAAATTTCTGAAAAACCACAACCCCAAAAGGCACTACACTGGGGCATACTCTATCTAATAAAACAAACCCCAAGTCTTAATTCGTCCTCTATCCAGAGTTATGCCTTCCCAAAAAAAATCTCATTCACTCTATGGGAAGACGTTGTCAAAAAGCCACAGAGGGAGTGGCAGAAAAAAACTGACAGTTGGAAATTTAGGTTACTCCCAATTCCTCATTTTTTATTATTTTGCCCTGAAATTTGGCATGCAGCAGCGGGTGACGATTCTACGCGCCCATGCCAAATTTCAGCTCAGTACGTCCAATCACTTTTGAGGTGTAGCCCCTCAAACACCATGCCCCCATCTCAAAAGTTCCCTATGGGAGAATTCCGTTTGTTCGATTCAGCCTTAATATAAGGGCACGACCGTGCCCTTATAATAAAGTCATAATATGAAAAATACAAGAACATATGTTGAAAAATTACTGATTTTTTTTTAAATGTCCTAGTACAGTATATCAAAGGTTAAAGAAGTTTAATGAAGTTTGAAAGTTAATGAAGTTAATGAAGTTTGAAATACAACTAGTAGCTGTTCCAGTGTTCTTGCTCTGTCTTAAAGTTTTGTAGGGTGTACACTTAAGTTCACAAATACAAAGCTGGTTCAGTGTTTAATAATCAATATTAATTGCAGGGGACTGTGTTCTGGGGTGCCCAGCATCCCATTTCCACCCAGGTGCACAGTTTACTCTTCTAGTGTTTTGATGTTCTACTAAAAGGTGGTTACTGTGGTCTGATCACTTGTGCTGCACCTCATGTATTTTGTGCTATCTGGTATCGGTCTTTTCTATTGAGTCAGTTTTCTCTTGGTATGTGAGTAGCCAGACAACTGGGATCACTATGGGGACTAGATTTGCACCCAGCTATGCTAATACCTTCATGAGATATTGGGGTAAATTTACAAAGATTCGTATTTTCCCGTTTCAGGTCAAAGTTCAATCACGAATGACATCGAAAGTGTAAAACTGCAACTTTTTGAATTTATTACGACTAATTTACTAAGCTGTCGTATTCGGGTTTTTATTTTGTTCCGATGTCGATGTCATTCGTGTTTTTTTTTTTTTTTTTACGGCAGTGATTAGCAAAACACTGCCGACTTTTTAAAAATGAATCTCGGCCGGATCTGTGTGATCCGTGCTGGGGTTCATTTTTTTTTTTTTTTTTAAATTAAACAGTGTAAAATAAAAAAAAAAATTGCGTGGGGTCCCCCCTCCTAAGCATAACCAGCCTCGGGCTCTTTGAGCCGATCCTGGTTGCAGAAATATTGGGAAAAAAATGACAGGGGTTCCCCCATATTTAAGCAACCAGCATCGGGCTCTGCGCCTGGTCCTGGTTCCAAAAATACGGGGGGGAAAAAGAGTAGGGGTCCCCCGTATTTTTAAAACCAGCACCGGGCTCCACTAGCTGGACAGATAATGCCACAGCCGGGGGTCACTTTTATATAGTGCCCTGCGGCCGTGGCATCAAAAATCCAACTAGTCACCCCTGGCCGGGGTACCCTGGGGGAGTGGGGACCCCTTCAATCAAGGGGTCCCCCCCCCAGCCACCCAAGGGCCAGGGGTGAAGCCCGAGGCTGTCCCCCCCCAACCAATGGGCTGCGGATGGGGGGGCTGATAGCCTTTTGTGATAATGAAAATATATTGTTTTTAGTAGCAGTACTACAAGGCCCAGCAAGCCTCCCCCGCATGCTGGTACTTGGAGAACCACAAGTACCAGCATGCGGCGGAAAAACGGGCCCGCTGGTACCTGTAGTACTACTACTAAAAAAATACCCAAAAAAAGACAAGACACACACACCGTGAAAGTAAAGATTTATTACATACATGCACACAAACATACATACTTACCTTATGTTCACACGCAGGTCGGTCCTCTTCTCCAGTAGAATCCAAGGGGTACCTGTTGAATAAATTCTACTCACCAGATCCAGGGTCCCAGGGTCCTCGGGGCAACCATTTGTAATCCAGGTACTTGAATAAAATTACAAAACGGATACCCGAGCCACGAACTGAAAGGGGCCCCATGTTTTCACATGGGACTCCTTTCCCCGAATGCCAGAAACCCACTCTGACTTCTGTCTAAGTGGGTTCTTCAGCCAATCAGGGAGCGCCATGTTGTAGCACTCTCCTGATCGGCTGTGTGCTCCTGTACTGAGTGACAGGCGGCACACGGCAGTGTTACAATGTAGCGCCTATGCGCTCCATTGTAACCAATGGTGGGAACTTTCTGCTCAGCGGTGACGTCACTTTAGGTCAACCGCAGGGCAGAAAGTTCCCACCATTGGTTACAATGGAGCGCATAGGCGCTACATTGTAACACTGCCGTGTGCCGCCTGTCAGTCAGTACAGGAGCACACAGCCGATCAGGAGGGTGCCACAACGTGGCGCTCCCTGATTGGCTGAAGAAACCCACTTAGACAGAAGTCAGAGTGGGTTTCTGGCATTCGGGGAAAGGAGTCCCATGTGAAAACATGGGGCCCCTTTCAGTTCTTGGCTCGGGTATCCGTTTTGTTATTTTATTCAAGTACCTGTATTACAAATGGTTGCCCCGAGGACCCTGGGACCCTGGATCTGGTGAGTAGAATTTATTCAACAGGTACCCCTTGGATTCTACTGGAGAAGAGGACCGACCTGCGTGTGAACATAAGGTAAGTATGTATGTATGTTTGTGTGCATGTATGTAATAAATCTTTACTTTCACGGTGTGTGTGTCTTGTCTTTTTTTGGGTATTTTTTTAGTAGTAGTACTACTACAGGTACCAGCGGGCCCGTTTTTCCGCCGCATGCTGGTACTTGTGGTTCTCCAAGTACCAGCATGCGGGGGAGGCTTGCTGGGCCTTGTAGTACTGCTACTAAAAACAATATATTTTCATTATCACAAAAGGCTATCAGCCCCCCCATCCGCAGCCCATTGGATGGGGGGGACAGCCTCGGGCTTCACCCCTGGCCCTTGGGTGGCTGGGGGGGACCCCTTGATTGAAGGGGTCCCCACTCCCCCAGGGTACCCCGGCCAGAGGTGACTAGTTGGATTTTTGATGCCACGGCCGCAGTGCACTATATAAAAGTGACCCCCAGCTGTGGCATTATCTGTCCAGCTAGTGGAGCCCGGTGCTGGTTTTAAAAATACGGGGGACCCCTACTCTTTTTGTACCCCGTATTTTTGGAACCAGGACCAGGCGCAGAGCCCGATGCTGGTTGCTTAAATATGGGGGAACCCCTGTCAATTTTTTCCCCATATTTCTGCAACCAGGATCGGCTCAAAGAGCCCGAGGCTGGTTATGCTTAGGAGGGGGGACCCCACGCAATTTTTTTTGTGAAAATAATCACTTTCCCACCCCTTTCCACTGATATACATGCACGGATCTCATGGATCCCTGCATGCCTATACAATCACGGTAAAAAAAAGCAGGTCTGTTTTTTTTAAGCACTTTTTTACGAGTTGTAATTTTTCACGGCAGTGTTTGGTTTTTTTTTGCTTTGCACTTCTTAGTAAATTACCGAGATTCATAGTTAAACAGCCGCGTTTTGACCAATGGTGTATTCATTCGTAATTTTTTTGTTGGACTTCCAAAAAATTACGAATGCCCTCATCACTGCCGTAATTATTGCTTAGTAAATTACCGAGATGACACTTTGATGAAAAAACGACATCTCGGTCAAAATCGGGACCTTAGTAAATTTACCCCATTGAGAGGACACCACCATCTGGCCTGATGTTAGTCTTCTGGCTAAGATACATATACAACATCTTCTTTATCTGGAGAGAAGATGATATTGCACTGAAACAATTTCTAGACTACAGCAATAACCAACACAATAGAAAAGACTCATACCTACAAAACCTGCTTCATAACGCGGTACAACAGAGATACCAAGCACCTCCATAGAATTCTAAACAAACATTGGCACAAACTGTTAGAGGATGAAGCTGTCAGCATCCAGAGTCTTATCTCCGGTTATGGTCCTAGCATCCTTCCTGTTAGCCTGCTGGTGTGGCTGCGGAGGACAGGATCTGTGGCAGCAATTACATCTGGTATGGCTGCCGGGTATCTGGAGGCCAGGGTCCGGGTCCTAGGGAGCGGAACATAGCAGCCGGAGGTGTCTGTTTCCAAGTGTCCTGTTGCTGTATGTGCAGCATCTGGAAATCTGAGTCCAGAGGTAGTGGCTGTGTGCTTATTACACATGTGTCCTCTGTGCAGGGATCCACCATGTTGGAGACCAAGCTAAGCCAATAGGTATCCCAGTTCGCGTCCAGCCAATCCGGTGCTGTTTTCTCTTATAAAAAGGGGTTGGTGATTAGCTATGGTGCCAGTGCTACAAGTTACTTGCTGCTGTAAGGTGCTCAAGCTCTGTGCTCCCAGGTTAACTCCTGGTATCCTGGTTCTGTGGAGGCCATCCAGTGGTCAGTTCTTTAATTGCAGTCCTTTGCTTCCAGTCCACCTGCCCTTGTGGTTTAACTGCTGGGTCCTCTATCTGGTAGAGGGTCTCCATTTGCTGTCAGTGCTCACAGTGATCCATCCTCTCTTCAACATCTTTCTTCAAGTCATCTCTTCATTCAGTGTTCTTAAGCATCATTTACAAATCACAACTCATCTCATCAGTGTTCTTCAGCATCATTTACAAATCACAAGTCATCTCCTCATTTATTGTTCTTCAGCATCGTTTACAAATCACAAGTCATCTCATTCAGTGTTCTACAGCATCGTTCACAAATCACAAGTCATCTCCTCATTCAGTGCATTTCAGCATAGTTTACAAATCACAAGTCACTTCTCCATTCAGTATTCCTCAGCACCGTCTACAAGTCACGAACATTTTGTTCTTCTGAACTCACTTAGACTTATCTCCTAGTTGTGGTGTATTATTGAAGTCTCATTAAAACTGAATTAGTCTTTCTTCAGTGTATCGCTCTCAGTCATTGTCCTCATTGCCTACCCCTCTTCATCTTCGGGCCAACTCTTTAATCCATAAGTTTGAACTTTATTCAGCCACCTCGTTTCCTTCCTTTGCTGAAAACTGCTCACTCAGTCATTTGTCATTCGTTAGATCCTCAACTCAAGCTGAGCATGACAGTAAGCACTGGTCACATGGATCCGATGAGTGATCAGGCTTCTGGGGGTGATGCAGCCTCAGACATCCTGTCACAATTAAATCAGCAGGAAGCTACACAAACTCAAATTGTGCAGTTTATGCAAAGTATGTCAGCTTGTCTAGACTCTCTCCATGCACTCATATCCGTACCACAAGTGCCAGCTCCCGTTCCTGCTACTCCAGTTCTAACAGTTCCTGTGCCAGTTCCACTTCCATGGTTGCAATTACCTTCACCTAGTAAGATTGATGGTACTCCAAAGCAATGCCGCGGTTTCCATAACCAATGTGAGATTCAGTTTGAGTTGCAGTCAGTGAATTTCCCAACCGCCCTGTTAGGAACTGAGGTCTGTGACAATTAATATAGGTATGCCTCTTTTCCCATGTCAAATATGTACTTTTCATACCCATATCCATCCAATTTGTCTGTTTGTTCATTCTCCATAACATGTCCATTGCTGCTCACCCAATACTTTGTTTAAATCAACCTAAATATTGTTAATATATGCAATTGTGTTATGTTATCTGTTACTCTTTAGATAATGTATTTATGTTAGACCTAGTTTCCTATTGTTTTCATACACCACAGTGGACACTCAAAGGTTGAGTCATATAAGGTACCATTGTCCATGTTTGTTTACTCCCTATTGTCCAAAAGTGAGCTGACCAGACAGGGTGGCTCTCTGACTGATGTAATCACCTTGATTAGAATATGTATTGTATTTCAATGCTGTAAGATCCTAAGACACAGAGGTCACACCCCCCCCAGCAATATGAAGCTTCTGGAGTTATAAGTAGAGCTACCCAGAGAGCTGAAAAGAGTCTCTTTGATCCCAGGCTAAGAAGTAATGTTCTGCCAGGGATCGGCTTGGGAACCCATTATATTGGATTTATATGGGACTCTGTATTGCTAGAAGAGACTTAGTCTTTGCTCCCAGACTAAGAAGTAATGTTCTGTCAGGAGGTTGTGGTGGGAATTGTCATGTGGAATTTGATTACAGAAGTGTGCTGAACTGTGTTATAACCTATTCTGTCAATAAACCCCAGTTGGTTTTTCATCTACCACCAAGCTTGAGTGATTTAGATCCCGATATCTTCACATTTGGCAGCAGCAGTGGGATCACTCAAGACACCAGCAGAAAGGAATAAACCACAGCAGACAATGGATTCTGCCCGCTATGCTACCGATACAACAAGAAGGGAGTCCTGCAAGAACTGTGTCATGCAAGAAAAATTGTATTCAACCCAGTGGATATCAAGGAGTCCCTAATTGGGAAATTGGCTCAATGGGACTTTGAGCACCCTTGTGATGAGGAGGAAGAGGAGGATATGGGGGGTAATTCCAAGTTGATCGCAGCAGGACATTTTTTAGCAATTGGGCAAAACCATGTGCACTGCAGGGGGGGGCAGATATAACATGTGCAGAGAGAGTTAGATTTGGGTGGGTTATTTTGTTTCTGTGCAGGGTAAATACTGGCTGCTTTATTTTTACACTGCAAATTAGATTGCAGATTGAACACACCACACCCAAATCTAACTCTCTCTGCACATGTTATATCTGCCCCCCCTGCAGTGCACATGGTTTTGCCCAACTGCTAAAAAATTTCCTGCTGTGATCAACTCAGAATTACCCCCATGGTCCAGAACTCAGTGGAGGGGACCAGTAATGGAACCAGGGCAGTGTAGCTTGTGGATGGAAGTTCGTCAGCATATCGGCAGGCTGGGAAGCCGGATATGTTATTTATATTTACCAAGATGCAGTACATTTGGGAGTACTGGAATGAAGCTCAGTGGGTAATAAACAGGTGGAGAGTATCCAGCATACAGGACAAGTTGTGTCATCTGGGGAATGCGTTCATGCACTGCAGAAGTGAAGCAGCCACATGGAATCTGCTGGGGGAGCCAGAGTTTGTGGAATTCAGGGAGGAAGTGATCGCCACAGTGGCCCAAATGACACAAAGGATACAATATACAGATACGGAAGGGCAAGTGCAGAGTAAATTGCCTTCCCACACAGAGCCAGAGGAAGTGGCATTGGATTGGGGGGCCCTGGATACCCCAGCATGGCGAGACCAGTGTTACAGGGTGGATGCTGAAAGGCACTATCTGCAACAGCTTCTCCCATACCCAAGGGAAGAAGTTGCCCAGTGTTCTATATCGAAGGAAGCATGCGTTGAAGTGAAGAAAGCAGTGATCACGATCCAGGCACCCCAGGAGGAACTGCAATACAACTTCCCTTTAGCTGAGATGGAAGATGAGGAATTAGTGAGAGAGTGCCAAGAACTGTATGACCAGTATGTTACACTGGAAAAGGATGACCTTGACCAGGTGGATGCAAGGAAGCACTGTCTGCAACCAGTTCTCTTCTCCCGGTGGGAATGTCACAGTGAAACACTTTGTGACCAGCCTGAGCTGTGTTACAACTGGCCATTTGCAGGCTTGAAGGATATAGAAACCATCACAGAGTGCCAGCGAGACATTGAGGAAGAAGTCACCACTATCACCTGACCACCACTCAAGCAACAGAGCCTCCAAGAGAATTCTTCAGGTGAGCACCAACCAGTCCTGGCTATTGAGCCATTTACAGTGTTGTGTTTGGGGGTGGTGGGATTGGCTTTTGAAGGAGAAGACCTGGACAGGGATCAGTCAGTCCTGTTAGTTTCTCTGCAGCCACATGGGGAATTACCCATGGGAACAGTGAAAGTGGCTTTTGAGGGGGAAGAGATAAGAGACAAATTGTTGGATTTTGCTACATCCCTGTAGCCAATGTTCAATTTGCCATTGGCAATAGGGCAGGAGCCTCAACATGTTACTGCCATTGGACAGATTTTGGTCATGCAATCCGAGGAGGGTGGAGGAGAGCCCCACACTATATCTGAGGCCATGGCAGAGCACCAGCTTCTGCCCGTCCTTATGCAACTGACAAATTTATGTTTGCTACACATGGATAAAATACCCACTCCTGAAGTGCCAGAGGTGAGGGATGTAATGCACCACCAGGAGGGAAACAGCTCTCAGCCAATATCCCACTATTTGCTTGTTCTCAGGTGGGAGACCACGGAACAAGTTGAAGAGGTACAGGCATTTACAAGTATGTTTTTGAACCAGAGTTATTTGCTACCAGGGACATATAATTTGGAATCTAGTGAAGAACTGAGCAATTGTGGGTTGCTAATCATAATTCCACCAGACCCAAAAGGCCGGTCATTAGACTCTTCAGGAAACATGGCCCTCAGTCCTTTTGACCCAGGTGGGGTTAAAGTGCCAGCTAGTTTGTACTGCCCAGGCACAGGGCCTAAATGTGGTGGAGGAACTTCTGAACTGCTAATCACCCTCTCACCAAACCTAAGGAAAGACTTACTGGATTGTCCCAACAGCCTTGCTTGGACAGTGAGAACTTTACCTACAACTTGACGGGATATTGGGTCTAAAAAGTGGGAGAGGAATGTGAGAAACTAAGGTCTGTGACAATTAATATAATTAATAAGTATGCATCATTTCCCATGTCAAATATGTACTTTTTATACCCATATCCATATACATCCAATTTGTCTGTTCATTCTCCATAACATGTCCATTGCTGCTCACCCAATACTGTGATTAAATCAACCTAAATATTGTTAATATATGCAATTGTGTTATGTTATCTGTTACCCTTTAGATAATGTATTTATGTTAGACCTAGTTTCCTATTGTTTTCATACACCACAGTGGACACTCAAAGGTTGAGTCATATAAGGTACCATTGTCCATGTTTGTTTACTCTCTATTGTCCAAAAGTGAGCTGACCAGACAGGATCCTAAGACACAGAGGTCACACACACCCCAGCAATATGAAGCTTCTGGAGGTATAAGTAGAGCTACCCAGAGAGCTGAAGAGAGATTCTTTGATCCCAGGCTAAGAAGTAATGTTCTGTCATGTATCTATTTGGGGATCCATTATATTGGATTTGTCTGGGACTCTTTATTGCTAGAAGAGACTTCGCTCCCAGACTAAGAAGTAATGTTCTGTCAGGAGGTTGTTGTGGGAATTGTCATGTGGAATTTGATTACAGAAGTGTGCTGAACTGTGTTATAACCTATTCTGTCAATAAACCCCGGTTGGTTTTTTCATCTACCACCAAGATTGAGTGATTTGTAACCCAATATATTCACACGCCCGGACCAGGATAGCTTATATTATTTCTATGCTGACCGGTCAGGTGTTAGAATGGGCATCTCCCATGTGGGAGAGAGTGGATCCCATTCTTTCAAATTACTCCGAATTTGTATCAACTTTCCGAAAGATTTTTGACGAACCAGGCAGGACTTCTTCAGCTTCTTTGGAGATTCTGCATTTGCAACAGGGAACTCGAACTGTCAGGCAATACGTTATCTAATTTTTTACTTTCTCTTCTGAACTTGGTTGGAATGAAGAAGCTCCCAAAGCAGCTTTCTAAAAAGGTCTTTCAGACAAGATTAAGGATAATCTAGCCACCCTAGACATTCCAGACAAGTTGGACAAACTAATCTCTCTGTGCAACAAGCTGGATCTGAGGTATAGAGAGCGTTGCCTGGAGAGATCAAAGTCAGACCATCAGGTTGCTCGTCTGCCTAAACCATCTTCTCCATATGCAGAGGAACCCATGTAGGTTGCCCTTTTCTGTCTCACTGATGAAGAATGACAAAGGCGTAGACGAGGAAACCTCTGTATGTATTGCGTAGCAACGGATCACTTTGTTAAATCCTGCAGTCATTGGCCGGGAAACTCCCGCTCCTAACTTATGCAGGAGAGGTAAGTTTAGGAGTCTCCTCGTAATTACCTTTCAGGAAACAATCTGTGCTTACCACTTGTTTAGAGCTCTCCTCTTTTATTTTTTTTCTGCACTACTGAACTCTGGAGCAGCTGAGAGTTTTATCAACTTGGCACTAGTCAAGCGAACCGGAATTCAGACGGTGAAGTTGGATCGTCCAATTTCAATCACTGCAGTTGATGGAAGTTACATCCCTGAAGGAGTCATTACTCACTGCACAGTTACTCTCAAATTAAAGATTGGAGCTCTTCACTCAAAACATCTCTTTCCTAGTAATTCCTAAAGCCTCTCAAGAATTAATTCTTGGATTCCCCTGGAGACAAAGATATAATCCCCACATCGATTGTCAGACTATTCATGTGCTAGCTTGGGGTGAGTCTTGCTTCCATGAGTGCTTGGCGTCTGTGAAACCTCTTTGTAGTTTGAATCCTGCTGAACCTCTGGTAGTCTATCAGGACCTTCAAGATGTCTTTATCAAACTGGGAGCTGACACTCTGCCTTCCCATCATAGATGGAACTGTCCCATTGATTTGACACCTGGCAAGACTCCTCCAAGGGGTAAAAAAAACATTATTCCTTCCAGAGACATAAGCCTTGTCAGACTACATTTTGGAAAACCTCAGCAAAGGTTTTATTCACCCCGTTTCCTCTCCAGCCAGGGCAGGTTTCTTTTTCATGAAAAAGAAGGATGGGGGTCTGCGGCCATGCTTAGACTATCAGGGGTTAAATGAGATCACTGTGAAGAACATATATCCTCTGCCCCTGATTCCTGAGTCATTCGATCGTGTGAAAGGGGCCAACGTTTTCACTAAGTTGTACCTTCGAGGGACTTATAACCTGATATGCATCCATTCTGGAAACGAATGGAAGACTGCCTTTAACACCCAGGATGGGCATTACGAGTATCTAGTGATGCCCTTTGGTCTCTGCAATGCTCCGGCGGTCTTCCAGAACTTTGTAAATGAGATATTCAGAGATCTTCTTAACAGTTGTCTAGTGGTATACTTGGACGATATTCTAATTTTTTGTACAGATTTGAGCAAGTCAAAGCAAAGCATCATGAGCAAGTCAAAGAGGTCTTAAGCCGTTTTAGGAAGAATCGCCTTTTTTGCAAGTTAGAAAAGTGCACCTTTGAGGTACCCTCCATCGCCTTTTTTTGGTTATGTCATCTTCGGACAGGAGCTACAGATGGATTCCACCAACATCCAAGCAATTCATGATTGGACTCTTCCTACCACTCTAAAAGGGATCCAATGATTTCTTGGCTTTGACAACTTTTACAGAAAATGTATCAAAAATGACTCCACTATTATCGCCCCAATTACCATGTTAACCAGGAAAGGAGCCAGTCCTTCAATTTGGCCACCCGAGGCTCTGAAAGCCTTCACGTACTTAAAAGAGGACTTCATGTCCGCTCCAATTCTTCACCAACCTGATCTCAATTGCCCCTTTCAGGTGGAAGTAGATGCTTCTTCGGTGGGAGTTGGGGCAGTTCTTTCTCAGCTCTTCGAACATAAAAAAAGTAATCCTTGTGCATAATTTTTCTTGAAGATTCTCCCAAGCAGAGCAAAATTATCCTATTGGGGAACAAGAAATGTTGGCCATAAAATTAGCTTTTGAAACGTGACAATATTTATTAGAGGGAGCTCAACACCCTATCTCTGTTATCACGGATCACAATAATCTGCTGTACCTCCAGACAGCTCATTGTTTAAACCAACGGCAAGCCAGGTGGGCTATCTTCTTCTCTCTGTTCTCCTTCAAACTCCTTACCGCCAAGGAACCTTGAAACGAAGAGCAGATGCACTTTCTCGTTCTTTTCAAATGGATGATTCACTCGACTCCTCTGAGACACAATTTATTCTGAATCCGGCTTCATTTGCTTCAACTCATACTGCTCCTCTTCCTCTTCTGTGGGGAACTTTTGTTGCACCAAAACTTTGCAGGAAATTGCTTACATGGGCTAATTTTTTGCCTTTCATGGGTCATGCCAGTGGTCTTAAGACTCTGAAGTTCATTCAACAATTCTACTGGTGGCCTCATCTTAAAATTAATGTCTTAGAATTTGTAGCAGCCTGTTCCAAGTGTGTTCAACATAAAAGTCCACGAACATCTCCTTCGGGTCTTCTTCATCCACTTCCAATACCTCCAAAGCCTTGGAATCACATCTCTATGGATTTCATAAACAATTTGCCAGTCTTCAGAGTGTACAACACCATTTGGGTCATTGTGGACCAATTTTCAAAGATGGCTCACATCATACCCCTCACCGGTCTTCCCTCTGTTCCTCAGCTATCCAAACTGTTTTTATCAGATATTTTCTGTTTGCATGGTCTCCCACAGGAAATAGTTTCTGATCGGGGTCCTCAATTCATGGCTAAGTTCTGGAAAGCTCTCAGCTCTGTTCTAGGAATCAAGTAGATCTTCTATTCAGCCTATCATTCCCAGACCGACAGACAGACTGAAAGAGTCAACCAAGATTTGGAAACTTTGTTCATGTCCCCTGCTCAGGATGACTGGTTATATTACCTCCCATTTGCTGAGTTTGCACACAATAACCTATATCATTCTTCTACCAATTCCACTCCCTTTCTTCACTAACTATGGTTTTTATCCACGAGTTCCTTCCTTCAAATCTCTCCGATCTCTTGAGGTCCCTGCTGCCAAATCCGCTCTTCATCAGTTCACTAAGATTTGGGGACAAATTCATAAGACGCTATTTAAGACTTTCCAGAAATATAAGACGTATGCCAATCAGAAATTAAGGGCTGTTCCTAGTCTCAAAGTGGGAGATCGTGTTTGGATATCCACCAGATACCTCAGACTCAAAGTTCCTACCAAAAAGTTTGCTCCAAGATTCATCGGTCCGTATCCTATTGAAAGAGAGTTGAATCCTGTTTCTTACAAAGTGAAACTGCATCCCTATTTGAAAATTCCCAATGCTTTTAACATTTCTCTGCTAAAGCCTCTTGTACTAAATAATTTTTGGGCAGCTTTCCCTAAACCTTCCAAGTTTCAAGCCGCTCACAATGAGGAATTTGAGTTTCATAAGATTCTTGACTCCTGCAAGAGGTATGGTCGTCTCCAGTATCTCATAGATTGGAAAGGATATGGTCCAGAGGAAAGATCTTGGGTGGCTGCGGAGGATGTTCATGCTCCAAGACTGATTCGCACCTTTCATGTCAAGAATCCAAGAAGCAGCGTGGGTGTTCGGAGACCACCCTAAAAAGGGGGGGTACTGTCAGCATACGGAGTCTTACTTCCGGTTCTGGTCCCTGAAGCCTTCCTGTTAGCCGGCTGGTGTGGCTGCAGTGGATAGGAGCTGTGGCAGCGAGGTCCTCCAGTGTGGCTGCTGGGTATCTGGAGGCTGGGGTCCGGGTCCTGAGGAGCAGAACATAGCAGCCGGAGGTGTCTGTTCCCAAGTGTCCTGTTGCAGGAGTGCAGCGTCTGTGAAGCTGAGGCCAGAGGTAGTGGCTGTGTGCTGGTTCCACATGTGTCCTCTGTGCAGGGAGCCACCATGTTGGAGACCAAGCTAATCCAATAGGTATCCCAGTTCGTGTCCAGCCAATCTGGTGCTGTTTTCCCTTATAAAAAGGGGTTGATGATTAGCTATGGTGCCAGTGCTTCAAGTTACTTGCTGCGGTAAGGTGCTCAAGCTCTGTGCTCCCAGATTATCCCCTGGTATCCTGGTTCTGTGGAGGCCGCCTGGTGGTCAGTTCTGTACTTGCAGTCCTTTGCTTCCAGTCCACCTTCCATTGCAGTTTAACTGCTGGGTCCTCTATCTATTAGACGGTCTCCATTTGCTGTCAGTGCTCAAAGTGATCCTCTCTTCAACATCGTTCTTCAAGTCATCTCTTCATTCAGTGTTCTTCAGCATCGTTTACAAATCAGAACTCATCTCCTCATTTAGTGTTTTTCAGCATCATTTACAAATCACAAGTCATCTCCTCATTTAGTGTTCTTCAGTATCATTTACAAATCACAAGTAATCTCATCAGTGCATTTAATCATCGTTTACAAATCACAAGTCACTTCTCCATTCAGTATTCCTCAGCACCGTCTACAAGTCACGAACATTTTGATCTTCAGAACTCACTCGGACTTATCTCTTAGTTGTGGTGTATTATTGAAGTCTCATTAAAACTGAATTAATCTTTCTTCAGTGTATCATTCTCAGTCATTGTCCTCATTGCCTACCTCTCTTCATCTTCGGGCCAACTCTTCAATCTATGAGTAAGAACTATATTCATCCACCTTGTTTCCTTCCTTTGCTGAAAGCTGCTCCCCCAGTCAATTGTCAGTCGCCAGATCCTCAACTCAAGCTGAGCATGACAGAAGCACTATCAGATACTCTAACTACCATTCCCAAAATCAACTACAAGAAGGCTCTGGATCTGAAGCATCAATTAGTGAGAAAACATGTGAGACTAACACAACTCAGATTACACTGGCCATCACACCATTACAAGAACGCTTCTATCACTGCGGTATCTGTAGTAACTAGAAAATAGTACAGACCACCAGAAAACAGAGTGATCACATTTACATAATATTAGAGAACATATAATATGTGAGCGCACAGGCAGAGGCAAACGGGCCATGCTAATAAAGGGCACTGAAATGTTGTCAGCTTAATATGTGCCCACGAGTGTACTTTGTTTTTGAAGACGTCAGGAGTGCTGAATTTATGGATGTTATATATATATATATATATATCATACTTGGACCAACACCCTCCCCGATAACCGATAACTAATTAGCCTGATTTCTTGGATTTTATATACAGTGGGGATTGAAAGTTTGGGCACCCCAGGCAAAAATTCATTTTAATGTGCAAAAAGAAGCCAAGGAAAGATGGAAAAATCTCCAAAAGGCATCAAATTACAGATTAGACATTCTTATAACATGTAAAAAAAAGTTTGATTTTATTTCCATCATTTACACTTTCAAAAGAACAGAAAACAAAAAATGGCATCTGCAAATGTTTGGGCACCCTGCAGGGTTAATACCTTGTACTGCCCCCTTTGGACAGCTGAGACCTGGCAGTGTCATGTATTGTTCTCAATCATCATCTGGAAAGACCAGGTGATGTCAATCTCAAAGGTTTTAAAAGCCCAGACTCATCTGACCTTGCTCCAACAATCAAGCACCATGGTTTCCTCTAAGCAGTTGTGTAGAACACTGAAACTGAGAATAGTTGACGCTCACAAAGCAGGAAAAGGCTATAAGAAGATAGCAAAGCGTTATCAGATGTCCATATCCTCTGTTCGGAATGTAATTAAGAAATGGCAGTCATCAGGAACAGTGGAAGTTAAAGCAAGATCTGGAAGACCAAGAAAAATATCAGACAGAACAGCTTACAGGATTGTGAGAAAAGCAAGTCAAAATCCACGTTTGACTGCACGATCCCTCCAGGAAGATCTGGCAGACACTGGAGTTGTGGTACACTATTCCACTATAAAGAGATACTTGTACAAATATGGTCTTCATGGAAGAGTCATCAGAAGAAAGCCTCTTCTACGTCCTCACCACAAAAATCAGCGTTTGAAGTTTGCAAATTAACATACAGACAAGCCTGATGCATTTTGGAATAAAGTTCTGTGGACTGAAGAGGTTAAAATAAAACTTTTTGGCCGGAATGAGCAAAGGTACGTTTGGAGAAGGAAGGGCACTGAATTTAATGAAAAGAACCTCTGTCCAACTGTTAAGCATGGGGGTGGATCAATCATGCTTTGGGGTTGTATTGCAGCCAGTGGCACAGGGAACATTTCACGAGTAGAAGGAAAAATGGATTCAATAAGATTCCAGCAAATTTTGGACTCTAACTTGATGCCATCTATGAAAAAGCTGAAGTTAAAGAGAGGCTGGCTTCTACAAATGGATAATGATCCTAAACACACCTCAAAATCCATGGTGGATTACATCAAGAGGCATAAACTGAAGGTTTTGCCATGGCCTTCATAATCTCCGGACCTCAACATAATTGAAAATATATGGATAGACCTTAAAAGAGCAGTGCGTCACAGACAGCCCAGGAATCTCAAAGAACTGGAAGACTTTTGTAAGGAAGAATGGGCGAAGATACCTCAAACAAGAATTGAAAGACTCTTGGCTGGCTACAAAAAGCATTTACAAGCTGTGATATTTGCCAAAGGGGGCAGTACAAGGTATTAACTCTGCAGGGTGCCCAAACTTTTGCAGACGCCATTTTTTGTTTTCTGTTCTTTTGAAAGTGTAAATGATGGAAATAAAATCAAACTTTTTTGACATGTTATAAATATGTCTAATCTGTAATTTGATGCCTTTTGGAGATTTATCCATCTTTCCTTGGCTTCTTTTTGCACATTAAAATGAATTTTTGCCTGGGGTGCCCAAACTTTCAATCCCCACTGTATATATATATATATATATATATATATATATATATACATACATATATCTACAGACCAAATAGCAGCACTTTCGGACCTCATTTCTGTTGAAGGTTGTATAAACCGAAACTGTTGAATGGCTTCTTGTGGTCTTCTTGTGAGGTCCATGAGTGCCGCTGTTTGTTCTGTATATCTACACTTGATTTGAAAGGCCCTTGATGGCACTACACAGGCTTTTAAATTAGTGTAAATCTGTACCCTAAAGGAAAAACACACGTCAGTAACTATTAATACAGATTTACACTAATTTAAAAGTCAGCCGAGTGCTGCCTCTTCCTTTCTAGAGGATACCTAATAGAAAAAAAAAATCTATCTACCTATTTAATTCATCTGCCTGCCTCTTTATAAGGGGCCCTATTTTCTGAAGTGCCCAGGGTCCCCCATAGCCTTAATCCGGCTCTGATTACAAATGGATACAAATGTATATGCATATACAATGCAGGGACGTGCAGTGTTTATGCATTGCCTCCCCTGTCTTTAATGAGTAAATTAATACAAAGAAGATGCTTATGACACATGTTCTGTGTCATAAGTACAGGTTGAGTATCCATTATCCAAAATGCTTGGGACCAGAAGTATTTTGGATATCAGATTTTTCCGTATTTTGGAATAATTGCATACCATAATGAGATATCATGGTGATGGGACCCAAGTCTAAGCACAGAATGCATTTATGTTTTATATACACCTGATACACTCAGCAGGTAGGTCATTTTAGCCAGTATTTTTTAATAACTTTGTGCATTAAACAAAGTGTGTGTACATTCACACAATTCATTTATGTTTCATATACACCTTATGCACACAGCCTGAAGGTCTTATAATACAATATTTTTAATAACTTTGTGTATTAAAGAAAGTTTGTGTACATTGATCCATCAGAAAACAAAGGTTTCAATATCTCACCCTCACTCAAAAAATTCCATATTTCGGAATATTCCGTATTTCGGAATATTTGGATATGGGATACTCAACCTGTATATGCTTTTACTCTTTCTATTATTTTAATCATGTGTACCCTGTAAAAGTTTTACAAGTGCTTCAGAGGCACTGATCTTGGTGCCTCCCACTGTGAAATGTGGAAGGGCTGGAAGCGGGGGGCGGGGCCAAGATCGGGTAGTAAAAGCCCCATTAAAAAAACCTATAAGCGGCACTGGTATAAGTGCCTCTTTGACAGGGGCATGCTTTTAGCCCATATGAAAACACGCCCCTGTCACTGTGATTGGGCAGTAGCGGTTTCAGGGTGGGGCGGAGGGCGGCAAAGACATGCCCCCTTGTGGTCCAGGACTTTTCCATGAAAATTATTTACATTGCATAAGTCCGTCCCCGCCCACCCGTCTGTCCTCCAGCCTGCCCGTCTGTCCCCAAGCCCGTCCCCCTGCACTGTAGCAGACACGGAAGAACTTGCAGTGGCGGAACTTGCGGAGACAGTTAAGAGGGATGCCACCGGGCGCTAGACCTGAAGGGAGCAATTCTCCTCCTTTGTCCTGACTTCCAACATCACCTTAACTGTCAGGAGCCCCACTGTAATTTCACCGCTGGTACCTGAATCCTGCTAGAGAAGCCGTACAAAGCAAGGTGGGCGGTCATGGGAGGAGGGGTGTTGCAGTGCCGGTGCACCCGGTGATTGGTGTCTGCACGGAGGGCGTTCTGTGGGCGGAGCGGGAGCCAGCTTGTTTGTGCCGAAGGACAGTGGAGGTGGGTGCTGCCTTTCAGTGATTTCCCAGCCTATTCCTCATCTTAATCCACAACCCAGCGGGACATCACAGAACTGACTGGGAGCACAACGGAGGCAGAGGACCCCGATCTCCATGGCTGCACTCCCTGTGCTGAGCTCAACTACCATCTGCACTCCCCTGCTTCCTCCCAGTATGTACTATAAAGTATGTCTACATCTCACCACCTTAAACAGTTTGTATCACTGTGCCCCCCCCCCGGCCTTTGTGTGCTAATAACTATGCCCCCTCCCCACCCTAGAATGTGTCACCATGTCCACACAGACCCCACTATGAATGTCACCATGTCTCCCCCATGGGGGGGGGGGGGGTTTGTCCTGTACATGTTTGGATTTATATAATGTCCATTATATGTCCCCCACCCCCCTTATATGCCCGTCAGATGTCCCCCAAGCCCCTTATAAGCCCAATATGTCACCCATGTGCATTGCATGAGCATCAGATGTTTCACACATGCCCATTATGTCCCCCATGCCCCTTGCATACCCATCAGATGTCCTCTATACCTTGTTATCTTTTTTATTTTATTTTTATTATTGGGGGTAGGGGGGTCGGGGGTGTTCTGTACATGTTTTGCATTTATATGATGTCCCTTATATATCCCCCACATGCCCCTTAAATGCCCGTCAGATGTCCCCTGTGTCCCATATATATCTCCCTATGCCCCTCATATCCTTATATGTCAACGAGATGTCCCCTGTGTCCCTTATATACCTACCTATGTCCCTTTTATGTCGACAAGTTGTCCCAGTGTCCCGTAAATATTATCCTATGCCCCTTATATGTCTATAGCACCAGCGGTTGGTAATTTGAAAAACAAATTTGGTCCATCAGGGAGCAGATACTTAGAACCTAGAACCCCCCCTTCCGTGTGCACCACTGCAGACCCCATGTGTGTCACTATGTCGTCCCCCAGGCCGCATTGTGTGTTAGCCTGTCCCCCCAGGCCTCAGTGTGTATGTTTCCATGTCCCTTCCAGTTGCCCCCAATATATATGTATCCATGACTCCCATATCCTATTAGGTGTTTGTCTCTATGTGTGTCTAGCCTTTCCACTGCGCCCTTCACTAAACCACTGTTACTCTTGTCCTGCACCTTCCACCTTCCCATTTGTTCTTCCGCTACTGGCCACTTCACCCCTTACCTTCCTCCTCCTCCTCTTCTGCTGACAGTGATGGAGATGGCATTCTGCTGGCAGGTGGTAAAAAGCAAAATGCAGTCACTTGAGTATGGAAGGTAGGCACAATCTTCTTATGGAGGGGGGAACAAAAATCTATCTTGCCTACGGGCGTCTGTGATGAACTTACGCCACTAGGAAGAAGGGTGGCGCCGCCGGCCAGGGAAGTGCAGGAAAGTTCCCTGTGTGCGGCGCTGTCACACAGCCCCCAGTCCCATACTTGCGCCCACTTACCTCACTCCCCCTGTGACACCGCCGCCATTGTTCGTCTCTGGTCATTCTGAGTGTAGTGCGGTGAGTCCGGCCAGAGAGAGGAGAATGGGCCACAATCCATGCTCTTTCCGTCTTCCCTCTCTCTTCCACCGCAGTGACCGCACAGACCCCAGCTTCATGTTCAGGCTGTTCTTGCCACCCAGGAATCTGATTCATGATCCCCAGAGTTAAAACCAAATGGGGAGCTGTGCTGCAGTTCTAGGCCCAGGACCAGGTAAGTAAAAAGCAATTTAATTGTAATTCACTGTCTGTTCCCATCACCCTTTCATTCTCTCTGTCACATTCTCACCCTCTGCTACTGCTCTTACCCTCTCCCTGGCATCACCCTCTCCCTCACACCCTCTCTATGATGTCACCCTCTTCCTGGCATTACCCTCTCCCTGGCATCACCCTCTCCCTGTCACCCACTACTGTCACCCTCTCCCTGGTGTCACACTCTTCCTATCACCCTTTCCTTGGCGTCACAATCTTCCTCTCACCCTGTCCCTGGTCTCACCCTCTTCTTGGTGTCACGCTCTTCCTGTCACCCTTTCCCTGGCATCACCCATTGCTGTATCCCTCTTCCTGTCATCACGCTCTTCCTGTAACCCTCTCCTTGGCGTCACACTATCCCTGTCACCCTCTCCCTGGCGTCACCCTCTCCCTGTCACCCACTTCTGTCCCCCTCTCCCTGGCATCACGCTTTTCCTGTCATCATCTCCCTGGTGTCACCTTCTCCCTGGCATCACCATCCCCTGTCACCCACTGCTGTCACCCTCTCCCTGGCATCACGCACTTCCTGTCACCCTCTCCCTGGTGTTACACGCTTCCTGTCACCCTCTCCCTTGCGTCATGCTCTTCCTGTCACCTTCTTCCTGACGTCACCCTCTCCCTGTCACCCACTGCTGTCACCCTCTCCCTAGCATCATGCTCTTCCTGTCACCCACTGCTAGCTATTTTGTTGTCCAGGACTTTCATTAACTTAATAGCACCGCACAAGTGGCACTATTAAGATAATGGAAGACCTGGACAACAAAATTACATTCATGTCCTCCTCCCACTCCCCCAGCTGTCCCAAACACAATATATTTAAAATTTTTATAAAAGAAAAAATAAATATTAATCTGCCTGCTCATCACAAGTTTGATAAACAGGCAGGCTGCGGGCATTGGTGGTGACGGCATCAGACTGAGATGCGAAATAGTGGTGAGGGGGGCCGGAGCAGTTCATGGCAGCAATTTTGTAAGCAATTGGCGGAGGCAGTGGCCATTAGTGGCAGGGGTAACTGGCATCAGGGGCGGTAGCAGGCATCAGGGGTGGTGGCGGTAGCAGGAAATAGGGGTGGTGGCGGTAGCGGGCATAGGCTCAGGTGCAGTAGCAGGCATCAGCTCTGCAGTGGTAGGGGTCATCAGCGGAAGTCGGTAGATATTATGGCTACAGTGCCACACCAGCCACTGACCTCACCGCACGCCACTGATACACTGTACAATATTTGTTGGTTTTCATTTTAATGAGCATTATGACTCTGACAATAAATAATTTAGTTGTATTAAAACAATACTGCCATTTTTCAAACACACTTAGGGCCTAATTAAGACTGGATCGCTGCAGCTGCAGCGATCGCAGTCTGAAGCGCTTTGCAGAGTGCCCTCGCACCCCTGGAGCTCAGTGAGATGCTAACAGCATCTCTGGGCTACGATCCTGGGGTGGGAGAGGGCGTGCCAATGACAGTAGAACGCCGTTGGCAAGGCGCAGTCCGGACAATGCAAGCGTGTCCGGAACATTGTGGGCTGCAGTGGGTAGCCCCCTGCCTGCACGCAGGAGATGCACTGGCAGGTAGCTACTCACCGGGTGAAAAAGCATCGCCACTGTGCGATGCTTTTGCATCCTTACGGTGGGGTAGGGCCAGACATGTAGGATGTACTAACCCAGTGTTCGGCGTTCTGCTGCATGTCTGTGAAACGGAACATAGATATGCTAAATTTTGCACATCTACGATCAGATCTGAATTACCCCTATAGTCAGAGAGTTCAGAGTAGACCCCCCACACCCCACACCCTCTTGGCGCCACTGTTACTAACAGCTGCAGCCATTCTGCTAATACTTCCACTGAATTCAAACTCTCTGACTTAGAACTGTGCATACCATCTTATATTAGATTTCACCTGTTACAAAGTATTGTGCGGCACTCTGAAATTTATGAATCTCCATGTAAAATTCATATCCAAAGTCTGTGTGTTACCACCCTGAGAGATGATTGCAATTCCTTGCACTTGACATTTGAACACACCTAGGATTCCAGTTATTCTCAGTAAACCATTGCCCTGCATGTGTTTACCTCTAGCCCCAGTTTGTTAACCCTCTGCCTGCCATTCCTGTGATCCTGCTATCAGCCTTCAGAGTATTTCAGCTGCACAGTGTCCACACACCAACCGCACTGTGTCTATAAGTCACTTGCAAGGTGCCTGCATTCCACCTCATAGTGCCCCCTCTGCATAGGCTGAGTTCCTGACCCAGTACTGACTTTAACCTTCTGTATTCCTGCGAGTGAAACTCCAGCTCATCACCTGTGGTCTTCAGCCTATTCTGTGAGCCCCTGCTGCTAGAGGTTTAAACCCGGGCGGTCCCATAAGTACCGATATGCATGTCATGCACTAAGGGAACACTGAAGGGCTGTTATTGGCAGAAGACCCTCTCGTGGGCTCTTGTGGTCTCATACAAATAGAGCTGGAGTTCCCTAACACATACAGTACAAATATACCAAAAGGTAAAATAATGTTAAAGCCACAACAAGAATACAGCATACAGTACTTCTTTCTGGAAAAGTCAGGAATCAAAGAGGGAGACAACATGCCAAGCATCCAATATAAATCTGAAGACACATGCAATTTTCACCTACTGTATCACACAGCTAATAGGCTGCATAATCTGACACATCTATTTTCCCAAATTAGGAACCAGAGTTATGACATATTACACACCATCTGTCACATCCTTGAGGTTTAAAGGCCTGCTTACTTGAGCGCATTGTTATTTTATTACAGTATTCCACAGATACAAAAAAAAGAAAAATCACAATGTGCAGTAACTCCTAAGTTATGGAGTCCTACATATACTATTGCTGTGAACATAACAGAGGCACAATTGCTCCATAAGTACAGACATGTATACAGACATATTTATTATTATTACCAAATGCAAATATAATACAAAAACATTGATTATATTCGCATTGCGATATTTGCAAATATCATAGGAATAGAGTTCCACATGTAGGGATAGAGATTTTGAGAAAGCCTGTGTCCCTGCAAATCCTTGCAACACACTTCTCAGGGTATTTTTTTGCAAAAAAATACTCTGAGAGTGAGACTATGCTGAGGCATAATGATGCCTATGGCTACATGCATTGGCGTTTCTATAAAAGGTGCAATGTGTGCCGTGCACATGTAACCCTGGGTCCAGGGGGGCACACACTGCACCTATGTTTTATTACTTACCTTTCCATTGTCCTGCATTGTAGCTGGTGCCATAGTAATAAATCACTGGCAAAATGGCCACTGCACATGTGCAGTAGGGATTTAGGGGTCTATTTACTGAGCCTTGGATGGAGATAAAGTGCACGGAGATAAAGCACCAGCCAATCAGCAACTTCCTGGCATGTCACAGGCTGCATTTTAAAAATGACAGTTAGGAGCTGGTTGGTTGGGACTTTATCTCCATGCACTTTATCTCCATCCAAGGCTTAGTAAATAAACCCCTTAGACTCTGGAACATGGTGGGCAACATGTATCCAGGAGACATAAGCATATGCTGTAGACTCTGGCACAATTACTACAACTCTCACCAGCTGCACAGTGAACTAGGATACTATAGCCTGCAGTGTCTGTTTTGATTAGGTAATCTGGAGTTATTGTTATATGCAGAATTTAGCCTGTTTAATTGTTAGATATTTGAGGAATTTGGGATATCCTCCTCCCATATCATTATTTGTTTGTTTTAGCTTTATTGCCCACCAATGGGTGTTGGGCAATGGGTGGGGTTTTAATCAGTGAACCTATACCTTACACATGTTAATGTTAGTTCATATTAGAGTATAGCTGGCTGATTAAGCCTGGCTGATTGATCCAGGATGTAGGACTCGAAGGGAGTAGGCTCAAAGGGAGTAGATATATAATTTTAATATCAAAGCCTGGACTTAGCCTGGACTTAAACTTTACGAAAAACTGAAAGAAAACCTCAAACAACACAACAACAACAGATGAACTACTTATCAATATCAACTGTATATGCAAATGTATCACCCTCCAAATTTTACTCTGTGAACACTATGCAACCCATTTGCAGAAAGGAACATATATAAGATCAAGTTTCCATCCATAATCATGATCACAAAGATCTTCTTTGGGACAATTGTGAGTTCATCTTCTCATCTACAAACACTTAAAAAATTAAACAGAATTACCATTGCTTCTTAACCCTCTCACAATCCTTTAATTTCTTACAGCCCAAATACATTTCTGTACCCACTTTATCTACACTTTTGACTCATTTCATACTAAATTTACACCCATTGAGCCTACCCTGCTTTTCTCACCTGCATTTCTGCAATTCTTCTGCTCTGATTTGCCTTACAGTCTCCTCTCCTACTTCCATTTTCCCTCAACCTATTTACCTACTTAACACTATGTCAAGGCTTTCTTATACTCCCCACATCACTCAGTGTCTACCTATTAATGTATCTTTATCCTTCAACCCTAGTCTCCTACACCCCCTATTCTGTCTCCCCTCCATCCCTCTGTTTCCTTCCTCCTCCTTTCCTGTTACCACACTTTCATTCACCTCTGCCCCATGGTCCTGCTACCCCACAACTCAGCCTTGCTCCCTCTCTCCCTTCCCTGTCACCTCCCCACACCCCCATCCACATCACACTGACCTCCCTCCCTGCCCATCTCCTGCAGTTTCCCCTCCTAGCTCAGGCACCCGTACCATCACTACTCTTTCATCATCCCTGCCCTCAAAGTCAATCTCACCTCATCACTACAGCAGCCCTGATAATCTCATTCACATCTCTCCCACAAACTCATATCCCCTATCCTGTGCCCTCTGGAATGCCAGATCTGTTTGTAACAAACTGGTCCCCACTCATGACCTTTTCATTTCCAACTCCCTACACCTACTAGCCATTACTGAAACTTGGATTACGCCCTCTGACACTACTTCTCCTGCTGCTCTCTCTGCTGGGGGCCTCACATTCACACACACACACACCCCGACCTGGGGGTCACCATGGGGGTGGTGTTGGGGTCCTTTTACCTTCTAGTTACTCTTACCTACTCATACCACCAGAACCATCCCTTACATTCTCTACATTTAAGGTCTATGCCATTCGCCTCTTCCAACCAGTCCATCTTAGAGTAGCAGTCATTTACCATCCCCCTGGCACTGCTTCCACATTCATCGACAACTTTGCTTCCTGGCTTCCTCACTTCCTCTCTACTGACATTCCCTCCATTATCCTAGGCAATTTCAACATCTCTATTGACATCCCCACACAATCTCCTGCCTCTAAACTCCTTAACCTCACCTCTTCACTTGGTCTCTCCCAGTAGTCCTCCTCACCCTCCCATGTGAATGGGAGCTCACTGGATCTGGTCTTCACTCACCGCTGTGATATTTCTGATTTCTCCAATTCCCCATTTCCCCTCTCTGACCACCACCTGCTCTTCTTTAACCTATCTCTCTCGACTTACCCATCTCTACCTCCTAAGGCTACCATCACTAAGCGTAACATTGAAGCTATTGACACCACATTCCTATCCTCCCTGTTTGACTCAATTCTCTCTCCTATTCTCTCTCCTCATGTCCTGAACAAGCCACTTCCACATACAATGCATCCCTTACTTCTGCTCTTGACTCTGCTGCTCCACCAACCACTATTCAGCCTCGCAAATTAACACCTCAACCCTGGCACACCAAATGCACCAGATATCTGCAAAAATGCTCAAGAACTGCTGAGCGACACTGGAGGAAATCACGCTCTAAGGCAGACTTCCTCCATTTCAAACTTATGCTCTCATCCTTCAGTGCTGCCCTTTCTCTTGCTAAACAGTCATACTTCAAGAACCTCATCTCCTCCCAGTCTTCCAACCCCTGGCGCCTCTTTGCCACTCTCAACTCACTCCTCTGCCCACCTCCACCTCATCTCCCTTCCTCACGCTCTGCTCTTAACTTTGCCACTTACTGCACATACAAAATTGACTCCACACATCAGGACATCACATCACACCAGACCATCAGTAACCAGCCTTCTCCCATCCCTTAGCAACCCTCCCCATCCCTCGCACCTACTCTGACATCTTTCTCCCATGCATCTGGAGAGGAAGTCATGGCCCTCATTCGTTCCTGTCCCCTCACCACCTCCCCACTTGACCCTATCCCCTCCCGCCTCCTCCGCTACCTCTCTCTTTCTGCTTGTTCCCATCTTTCCCACCTTCTCAATCTCTCCCTCTCATCAGGCACTGTCCCCGCTGCCTTCAAGCATGCACTCATCTCTCCTATTCTTAAAAAACCTACCCTTGATCCAAACACTCTCTCCAACTACCGACCCATCTCTCTCCTCCCTTTTGCCTCCAACCTCCTTGAGCGTATTGTCTACAACCGCCTTACTTCCTTTCTTTCCTCACACTCACTGCTAGACCCATTCCAGTCTGGCTTCCATCCTCTCCACTCCATTGAAACTGCACTTACAAAAGTTTGCAATGACCTCCATGCTGCTAATTCTAAGGGACACTACTCTCAATTTATTCTACTTGATCTCTCTGCTGCTTTTGACACTGTGGACCATCCTCTCCTACTGCAAATCCTTCACTCCATTGATCTGCATGACACTGCCCTCTCTTGGCTGTCCTCCTACCTTTCTGACCATTCATTCTCTGTCTCCTTTCATGACTCCACCTCCCCCTCACTTCCACTAACTGTAGGGGTACCCCAAGGTTTTGTCCTTGGTCCTCTTCTCTTCTCTCTCTATACGTCCTCACTAGGTAAGCTCATTAGTTCTTTTGGTTTCCAATATCATCTCTATGCTGATGACACCCAAATCTATCTTTCCTCTCCAGACCTCTCCCCTGCTCTCCTAACTCGTATCTCCAACTGTCTCTCTGCTACCTCTTCCTGGATGTCCTAGCGCTTTCTTAAACTTAACATGTCTAAGACCGAGCTGATCATCTTCCCTCCCTCCCGCATAACCTCACCTCCTAAAATCTCATTATCTATTGATTGCACTACTATCTCCTCTAGCCCCCAAGTGCGCTGTCTTGGAGTGATCCTTGACTCCTCCCTCCCCTTCAAACCACACATTCAGCACCTCTCACAAACCTGCCGTTTTCATCTAAAAAATATTTCCAGGATCAGACCCTTTCTGACCTAGGATGCTACTAAGACTCTTATCCACTCACTGGTCATCTCCAGACTGGACTACTGTAATCTCCTCCTGACTGGCATTCCTGACAAATACCTCTCTCCACTCCAATCTATCCTCAGTGCTGCTGCCCGGCTCATCTTCCTCACCAAACGCACTACGTCCACCTATCCTCTATTACTAGACCTTCACTGGCTCCCCTTCCCTTTCAGAATCCATTTCAAGCTTCTCACACTCGCTTACAAAGCCCTCACCCACTCCTCTCCCATCTACATCTCTGACCTTATCTCCCTTTACACTCCCACCCGTCCTCTTCGCTCTGCTTATGCACGTCGACTCTTCTGCCTACGGATTACTTCCTCCCACTCCTACCTCCAAGTTTTTTCACGTGCTGTACCACTTCTCTGCAATTCCCTACCTCTCCACCTCAGACTCTCCACCTCTCTACAAAACTTCAAACTGGCTGTCAAGACCCACTTCTTCACCAAACCCAGCCAAATCTCATCCAAACCCTCTGTTCTATGCCCTCTATGTACCCCATCTGTGTCACCCGTGTCTGTCTACCCCTCCCCTTTAGAATGTAAACTCTCACGAGCAGGGCCCTCTTCCCTCATGTGCTTTTCCTTTCTTACTTTAATAATCTTGAACTGCACCAAATCAAGCAGTCTTCTGCCACCTGATACTTATTCCAGTGTCATCTGCTGATATAACTATGTTTATTTACACTGTACTTGTCCTATACTGTCATCAACTGTAAGTTGCTGTTTTCCTGTTTGATTATTTGTTTATGTACTCTGTAATTGAGCGCTGCGGAACCCTTGTGGCACCATATAAATAAAGGATAATAATAATAATAATAATAATAATAATGCCAGAGTCTATTGCGCTGTGAAGAGTCGGGGACCACCTGGAGTCTGCACACAGGACCTGTCCTCGGTTAAAATGCCCCTAGCTACATGTATTTTTAAATAAAGTTTCTTGTGGCCATTTATATGGAACTACTTGTAAAACACAATATACTGGCAAACCCTGAAAATAATTGGTGTCTTGAACAAGTACAAATGTAGCCTCGCTCATCGTGGCTACATCTGCTGCAGATCTCTGCGCATCTAAGGCATGCACGCGACTTAGACGGGCATGCGGTCACACCTAATAAGGTGTGACTTCACCGAGATGTAGCCACGATGAGCATGGCTAACTATACAAATCTTACTTACTGCTTTGGGGCTAATTTACATTTGGATGTAAGTTATTAATATGACACGTCTCTCAGATTTAGAAGTACTGCACACTTCCATTTTAACAATGTACTACAGTAGGCGTTGTTTTCACAATGTACCTGAAATGCTTTTTCAAAAGTAGGCAAGCATGCATCTAGCCCTGCTCTGCCTTTCAGCATGAAGGAAGGGCAGAGCGGGAGTAGACGAAATGGGTGGAGGGGACCTCTAAAATTGAGATGTGTGTGGAGTCTCGTGGTTTTAGTGCTAATTTCAATGTCAAGGTTTTTGTTTCGTTTTTGGTTCTGCAAACCCACCATCTTTGAAAATGGCGTTATTATTGCAAAGGCTGCCACCAGTATTTGAAATTAAAGTTATGGGAAATATGTACTGCTTACTAAAAGAATGCAAGTTCAAGGCTTGGATGAGTTTTTTTTTTAAATTCCTCTAAAAACTATTTGATACATTTAGGTGATACTAAAATAATGTTAAAATGGTACGAAAACACTTTTCTTCACATTATTTTAGTAGAAAAAAGATTGATAAATATGCCCCTTAGTATCCCCTTATTATCAACCTCATATGCAGAGCAAATATTAAACCCCATGTGCGGTAACTTACTACTAATTCCTGTATCACGTATGCAATATATATACTTGTTCCTAGCTCTGATAGAGATGGGGAATACTATGGCTTGCAAATTTTACATAAATGGGGCTCACACTATATTTCTCAAATAAGCCAATTCATTTTTAATTACTGTATACTTCACATATACTTTGGGAAGAGCCTTGAGAGCCTTGTGGGAAGAAGAAGTGAGAAGAGGGGTGGACCACATGCATAGATGAGTACAGCAGAGAGACCAGGTGACAGCTATGGGACGCTGGGTAGTGAGAGCAGCGCTGCAGAGTGCAAGCAGCGGGGTGCTGCTGGAGAGACCTGTGCCAGGTGAGTGGGTGATGAGTCCCTGCAGTCAAAGACCAGACACCACCAGGCCTGAGGAGAGGAGTGGATGGCATTGCCATCTTGGAACTGAAAGTAGCCAGTAAGGACTGGCTGAGCAAGTGAACACCTCCGCTCAAGAGGGTCTAAATGAGTACAAAATTATACAAACAACAAGAGCCCCAGGCAAGCATGATAACCAGGTTAAGAGACCCCTATCCATTTCTGTAAAAGTTAAGGACGCGGGCAGCATAACATCACATTACTTAAGTTAGTGTTAGATGTGCTGTCTGCAGCTCTGTTCTGTCTGTTTATTTGCAGCTCTGTTCTATCTGCTTAATTGCTGTAGCAGCTGCATGGTATTAGTGTCTTTGGAGGCTTGGCTGCAGGAGGCTAGTGATTGTCTCCTTTCTCCTTTATCTTCTGAACCTGCTTTGCACTGCTTGCTGATCATAGAGTTTCTGTTGCAGCGTGAGCCCTTGTCATTCAGCCTTAGCCAAAGATTCTGGTTTCTACCTCTGTGACCAGCCTCAGGACATCCTGTTACCTATCCGGTTTGCTAAATCCTGTTCTGGTGCCAGTGCTAGTTTTTTGTGTTCCCTTTCTGCCTCTCACATTATTGTTGTTTTATTGCATGTTATATGTTCTCTCCCAGCCCGTAGGTAATCCACATATTGAGAGAGTTCTGTGTTTAGTATTCCTCCACAGCTGCAGCCTGGCAGTACCTTTATTGTCGGTCCCTTGTCCCTCTGTCTGGGAAACTAGGTTTGTGTGTTTACTGTCTTCCTTTCTTCCTCAGCAGCAGCTTTGCAGAACCCCTATCATTTGTTCCTGCAATCAGTTCATTGTTTGTGTTTCTGTTCCATGTGCTATTGGTAGGTGCACATTGTATTATTCATTTGATATTAAACAGTTATCATCTCCTGAGTACATAGCCCTCCTACCACTGTCTTCGTCTCCCAACAGTAGTATTGCTTCTTTGTGTCTGTCACTGCCAGGAGTAACATCCACTGGCCTGGAGCATTCCTTGTTATTTATGAACCAGTTAATATACTGTATGTGTCTTATAATGTCCTTATCCCACTGTGTGTTATACTCCTGCTATTTACAAGTACCTGCCAGTCCAGTTTTTTCTAGTCCTTGTCTAGTGTGTGCCTTAACCCACTCTGTGCCAGGTGGGTTTCTACTCCAGCATATCTTCCTTGCACTTGCCCAGCCTCCAATAGTTTCCTTGTCCACATTAAGACCTGGGGGCATCTGAGTACCGGGTGGACTTAATCCACCTAGGAAAGGCGGCTACTAAGGTGAAGTACACAGTAGACTAGAGGATTACTAGGCTTGCGTAACAGTTAGACACTGCAATGCCACAATTCTACCAGCCAAACACTGTAAAGACTTTATTGTGGCAACCCTTCCCTCTACCACATTGAAATTTAAAGATTCAGTGAAACCAAGCTGTGGTAACAGCACAAGTACAGACATTTATTTTGAGAGACTGAGTGTGTGACTAGTTTGTGTACAGCCCTATAAGCAGGACAAGAGACACTGTTTGCTGCAATGGAAAGACCCTCATTGCTGAGTGAATTGTATCTGCTGAGAGACACTACCATCCCTTTGCTAGTTACAGCCTATTTGCATAGAACTGTAAACAATTGACTTTGATATTATCCAAAATTACCCCCTTTTATTTGTGTGCCAACAGACTTCTACCTGAGCTCCAATATTAATTGCCTGTGAAGATTTCCCTTGGCTAGTGAAATCAAGAAAGTTAGTGTTGACATTGCTAATTGTAATTTTCATCACTCTCCTCATCACCACATTATACAATTTTAATTATTTAATGCTAGTATCTGGGATTCTAATTAATATGTTCATCTGTAATTTCCAATGATATTCTGTCATTCTTATGTGATTCCACATGTCTTTTGCATACTGAATGCTCCTTTGTGTTGTGAACTGTAGCCAATTGTCTTCTTTTTTTATCTTTTTAAACTCCAAAGTCTTCTCTTTTGTGATTATCCAAATGTAATGTAATTTTCACCTTCAATCGAGAGTTCATTGCAGTTCAATAAAAGATATTTTGTTGGAAATTGTTATGCACACCAGTGCCTGCAGGAAAGTACTAGTGTCAGAACTGTTATGCACTCCAGTGTCTGCAGGAATGTACTGGTGTTTGAACTGTTATGCAAAACAAATGGACTCACAGACAAACTGGGGAATATGACATAACGTACACAGAAGGTGATAGGGTAACAAAATACACACACAGTGAACAGAGAAGCCCAGAGGCTAAGGAACTGGGTATCTCCCTTGTATTAGAACTGCTCAGATGTAAAAAGCAAGATGTTGTGTTTTAATACGTAGAGAACCCGAAATGCTGTTGCTAAGGGCAACAGCAAAACCCTAAAGGGTTATCAACGGGTGTGGCAGTAAACTCCTTGGTCAGAGATGGAATGATAGACACAAGGAGAGCCTCCACAATCCTGATTCTCACTTGCAGTGCACAGGTTTAAGCTTACTGCCACTAAACTGACCCCTGACACCTAGCACAGTGAGACAGGATTAGACAGGCAAGTGTTAGAATACAGCCGCAAACTTGCTAAGTTCACAGAGTAATAACAGAACCCCAGCAAGCTAAACGACTGACTCCAGTCTTACTGCTAGGTCTGGATTGGCAGAGTGTAATACCAAATCCCCAGGCCTATTTGCAGTAAGCAACAAACAAATACAAAGCTACACAGTACTGGCTAACTTTCATGAACTGACTAACCAACAGAGATTCAGCAGCATCTGCTTACCCTGAAAAGAGGCCTTATAAAGCAGGTGCTGTCCACGCCCCACTCAGACCTCACAGACTGTGAGCACAAAAACCAGCACCGGATCCCCTGACGTGCACAGAGCCTATAACCACTGCACAGCAAAAGACCCGAACCGGAGTATCAGCTGCGCTCAGGTTACTCCACTAGCACTTGTCTCCCGGTTGCCATGACGACGTGGCAGCACAGGGCAGGAGACCCTAACAGTACCCCCCCTCTGACGAGGGGTCAAAGAACCCCTACCACCGGGTTTATCGGGGAACTGCGAGAAGAAAGAGCGTATCAGTCTGGGGGCATGAAGATCACAACTGCGCACCCACGACCGCTCCTCCGGGCCATACCCCTTCCAGTGCACCAAAAATGACAGCCGACCCCGAACCACCTTGGAGTCAAGAATCCTTTCAACAACAAACTCCCTCTGGCCACGTATCAGAAGAGGGGAAGGTCTTCCACTGGAAGAAGGATTACTAATCGCCCGTTTTAAAAGGGAACAATGAAATGTTTTATTGATACCCAAAGAACGGGGCAGATCTAACTGAAATGCCACCGGATTGATAACCCTGGTGATCTTATAAGGGCCGATGAACCGGGGCCCTAACTTATGAGATGGCTGTCTCAACTTCAAATTCTTGGTAGACAACCAGACGAAGTCTCCTAATTTGAAGCTGCAGGGTCTTTTCCGCTTATCAAAAACCCTTTTGGTCACTAATGACACAGACACAAGGGCTTTCTTCACTTTCCGCCAAATACCTCTAAGGACCGAAACCACAGAGGAACCACCAGGCGTGGAGTCCAGGGGGTCAAAAGAATTGGCCTTAGGATGATGCCCATACACACAAAGGAAGGGAGAGATCCCTGTAGCAGAGTGAGCCGCGTTGTTATAGGCAAACTCCGCCATGGACAGATGAGCAACCCAGTCAGTCTGACACTTGGAGACATAACACCTGAGGAACTGCTCCAAGGACTGGTTCACCCTTTCAGTCTGCCCATTAGACTGCGGATGGTAGCCTGACGACAAGCTGACAGAAATCTGGAGATCGGAACAAAATGCCCTCCAGAATTTGGCCACAAACTGGGATCCGCGGTCAGAGACCACATCAAGTGGCAACCCGTGGAGACGCACAACATGCAGCATAAATAATTCAGACAGGCGTCTGGCTGATGGCAGCCCAACCAGTGGAACGAAGTGCGCCATCTTCGAAAACCTGTCAACGACAACCCAGATGGCTGTCATCCCCGAGGATTTGGGCAAGTCCACCACAAAATCCATTGAAATGTGGGTCCATGGCTTAGATGGGATAGAGAGTGGATGTAATGGGCCAACAGGAACCCCTCTAGGAGTCTTATTTCGGGCACAGATGTCACATGCCCGAACCCACTGATCCACATCCTTAGCCACCGAGGGCCACCACACCGCCCTAGATAGCAACTCCCGAGTTCTGGCAATACCCGGGTGACCTGCCGACTTCTTGGCATGGAATTCCAGGAACACTCGCTGTCTTAACCTAGGAGGCACAAACAAAAGACCTACCAGAAGGTCTGGAGGAGCCTGCTCCTGTGCTCTAAGGACTAATGATAAGAGGTCCTGGGTAATGCCCACTTTAATACATGATGGGGAAACAATGGGCAACGGCTCCTCAGTGGTCTCCTGGATTGGAGCAAAACTCCGCGAGAGCGCATCAGCCTTGATGTTTTTTGACCCAGGGCGATATGTTATCAAAAAATTAAAGCGAGCAAAAAACAAAGCCCATCGTGCCTGCCTGGCATTGAGACGCTTCGCTGACTCTAAATATGCCAGATTCTTATGGTCAGTGAGAATTGAGACCACAAACTTAGCCCCCTCAAGCCAGTGTCTCCACTCCTCGAGTGCATCCTTAATAGCCAACAATTCCCGGTTACCCACGTCATAATTCATCTCGGCAGGCGAAAATTTACGGGAAAAGTAAGCACAGGGATGAAGGCGATTATCAGACACTCCCATCTGAGAAAGCACTACCCCAATACCCATCTCAGAGGCATCCACCTCCACCACAAAAGGACGCTCTGGATCTGGGTGTCGCAGCACCTTGGCCGAAACAAATGCCCTTTTGAGACGGGCAAAAGCCGCTTTAGCCTCACAAGACCAGTGAGCAACATCCGCCCCTTTCTTAGTGAGTGCCACCAAGGGCGCCACTATAGACGAAAATCCAGCGATAAATCGTCTATAAAAATTCGCAAAGCCCAGGAAACGCTGAAGCGCCTTCAAACTAGTGGGCTGCACCCAATCCAGGACTGCCTGTACTTTGGAACCCTCCATTTGGAAACCTTCTGGGGAGATAATATATCCTAGAAATGCGATTTGCTGAACTTCAAATTCGCACTTCTCCAGCTTCGCCCCAAGCCGGTGGTCTCTGAGTTTCTGGAGGACTAAGCGTACATGCTTCCGATGTTCCTCCAGGGAATGGGAGAAGATTAGGATGTCATCTAAGTATACAACTAAGAATCTATCCAAATATTCCCTGAGCACATCATTCATGAAATCCTGGAAGACTGCCGGGGCATTACAGAGCCCAAAAGGCATCACCAAATATTCATAATGCCCTGAGTGGGTATTAAAGGCAGTCTTCCATTCATCCCCCTCTCTTATTCGGATTAGATTGTACGCACCGCGTAGGTCAATCTTAGAAAAAATGGTGGCAGTACGAAGCTGGTCAAACAAGACCGAAATGAGAGGCAGTGGGTATGAGTTTTTAATCGTGATACGGTTCAATTCCCTGAAGTCGATGCAGGGTCGCAACGAACCGTCCTTTTTACCCACGAAGAAGAACCCCGACGCAACTGGAGACTGTGAAGGTCTGATAAATCCCTTAGCCAAGTTCTCCTGAATGTACTCTGCCATAGCCTGAGTCTCAGGACGTGACAGGGAGTACAACCTGCTCTTGGGAAGCTTAGCATTTGGCAACAAATCAATGGCACAGTCATAGGGGCGATGGGGAGGTAGTACCTCTGCAACTTTTTTGGAGAACACGTCCGCAAAATCTGCATAACACCCTGGCAATCCTGGCAAACTTAGCTGCGAGAGCCTGACTGGAAGGCTCAAGCAACTCCTGAAACAATCAGTACCCCAACTAAGAATCTCCCCAGAGACCCAGTCAAATTGAGGATTGTGGGCCCTTAACCAGGGTAACCCCAACACCAATGGGGCAAAAGTACAGACAGTCACATAAAAGGACAATTTTTCAGAGTGTGTGGCTCCAATAAACAAAGAAATCTGGCTAGTGCAAGAGGTAATTTTACCTTGGGATAATGGTTCCCCGTTTAACCCACAAATCTCAATTTCCGATGCCAAGGGTACTAAGGGAACAGAGTGTTTTAGGGCGAATTGGCGGTCCATAAAAACCCCGTCGGCCCCACTGTCCACAAAGGCCTCAGTCTTGACAGTTTGACCGAGGATCTTCAAGGTCACCGGAATGATAAAAGTCTTCTTGGGAAATTCTGACTTCTGGCCTGACAGGATATTTCCCATCACCCTCAGGCCCTGAAGTTCTCCGGCTTTTCTGGGCATGATACTACCACATGACCTTTATTCCCACAGTACAAACACAACCCCTGCTGTCTCCTCCGCGTCTTCTCACGCGAGGAGAGGCGGGTAGCCCCAATCTGCATAGGCTCCTCAGAAAATTCCTCAGAGTCTGAGGTTCCCTTGGGAAGGAAGGAAATCTCAGTCTCCCTTTCAAGCCTACGCTCTCTCAGCCGTCTATCCACCCGGATGGATTACTGCATGAGCTGATCCAAGCTATCAGGCAAGGGATATTGTACCAGTTGGTCCTTTATCTGGTTAGAAAGACCTCTTCGGTACTGGTGTCTCAGGGCTGGGTCATTCCACTGGGTATCATGGGCCAACCTCCGAAACTCCGTACAGTAAACCTCAACTGGCCTTCGCCCTTGCTTAAGGATCGAAATCTGAGCCTCGGCTGAGGCCGTCTTGTCAGGGTCATCATACAACATGCCCAGTGCCGTAAAAAAAGCATCAACACTTTTAAGCGACGGACAGTCAGGCTGCAACCCATATGCCCAGACCTGTGGGTCTCCTTGTAGCAAGGAAATCACTATGCCCACCCGCTGAATCTCCGACCCAGAAGACTGAGGCCTAAGCCGGAAGTATAGCTTGCAGCTCTCCTTGAAACAAAAGAACTGCGAGCGATCTCCAGAAAAACGATCCGGGAGATTTACTTTCGGCTCCTTAACCCCTGCAGGTGCTGCTGCTGCGGGAGCTCCGCCAGCAGCCTGGGAGGTGTGCATTTTAATGGACAAATCATTAAATTGCCGAGTCAGGACCTGCACCTGATCGACCACCTGTTGCAACGTATTTTGAGGGGTATGCTCCATATTCCCACAAAATTTCAACAGGAGTATTTGGCTGCTGAATATGTTATGCACACCAGTGCCTGCAGGAAAGTACTAGTGTCAGAACTGTTATGCACTCCAGTGTCTGCAGGAATGTACTGGTGTTTGAACTGTTATGCAAAACAAATGGACTCACAGACAAACTGGGGAATATGACATAACGTACACAGAAGGTGATAGGGTAACAAAATACACACACAGTGAACAGAGAAGCCCAGAGGCTAAGGAACTGGGTATCTCCCTTGTATTAGAACTGCTCAGATGTAAAAAGCAAGATGTTGTGTTTTAATACGTAGAGAACCCGAAATGCTGTTGCTAAGGGCAACAGCAAAACCCTAAAGGGTTATCAACAGGTGTGGCAGTAAACTCCTTGGTCAGAGATGGAATGATAGACACAAGGAGAGCCTCCACAATCCTGATTCTCACTTGCAGTGCACAGGTTTAAGCTTACTGCCACTAAACTGACCCCTGACACCTAGCACAGTGAGACAGGATTAGACAGGCAAGTGTTAGAATACAGCCGCAAACTTGCTAAGTTCACAGAGTAATAACAGAACCCCAGCAAGCTAAACGACTGACTCCAGTCTTACTGCTAGGTCTGGATTGGCAGAGTGTAATACCAAATCCCCAGGCCTATTTGCAGTAAGCAACAAACAAATACAAAGCTACACAGTACTGGCTAACTTTCATGAACTGACTAACCAACAGAGATTCAGCAGCATCTGCTTACCCTGAAAAGAGGCCTTATAAAGCAGGTGCTGTCCACGCCCCACTCAGACCTCACAGACTGTGAGCACAAAAACCAGCACCGGATCCCCTGATGTGCACAGAGCCTATAACCACTGCACAGCAAAAGACCCGAACCGGAGTATCAGCTGCGCTCAGGTTACTCCACTAGCACTTGTCTCCCGGTTGCCATGACGACGTGGCAGCACAGGGCAGGAGACCCTAACAGAAATGCTGACTATTTCATATCAATCCATCCTACCTCTCTGAAAATGGTACTGCAGGACAAGGTATGGGGAAAGGTCCATTATACAGCCACCCAACATCTGTGATACCTCACTCAACCACTTAGACATACCCGCCAATATACTTGTCCATAATTATTTTATAAGAGAATTTAGGTCTTAGCAATGTTCCACCAGAAATCACCAGGGCCAGATTAAGGGAGGGCCAACAGGGGCGGTCGTCCTGAGGCTGCCACACATTAGTGTGTGTGTGTGTGGGTGTAGCAGGTAAGACACTGCATCGAGTGTGTATGTGTGTAGCAGGTAAGACACTGTATCCAGTGTGTGTGCTTTAGCGCAACCATTTTTTAAGCACTTCCCATCCATCAAGCATAATTGAATTGAATTCACCCCTGTGAATTGTAGTCATGAAGTGAGAGAATACACAACTACTTCAGCTGTGTGCAGACACTGTACTGTTCTCAAATGCAAATTTGCACTGGTCCATGATATTAAGAGTCTGCATACCTGTGTTTCCATGGTACACACTTCCTTCACTATACAGTATGACTGCAATGTGCTATATTTCAAAACACATTATCTTGAACCATCCAATAAAATGTGTAATGAAAATATGCATATTTCAACATATGAGGATGTAACGTAAACTGCTTTTACATACAGGTCTGCAGTCCCATCAAATTAATTGAGAGAGACTGTGATCTGATGACTGCATGGTGTGCAGTGCCTGAACAACACTTGATATAATTTTTTCATGATCGGGAATCATCATCATCATCATCATCATCATCATCATCATCATCATTTTGTCATAAAAGTTTAGAATTGTGGTAAAAGGAAATATAAAACATAAAAATAATATTGGAACACTGAATGTGGGCAATCTACTTTTCTATGATTTTCACTTACTGTAATACTGTGTTTAGGACAATAGTTATTCTTTCTTATCCATAGGAAGCATTACAGTACATCTGTTTTTGGCTACTTTTCCTTGCAAATCCCAAAGGCACTTGTTACAAACTGAATCAGTTATCAGCTAGTTAGGCTGGCAGTTTCCAGTGTTATTGCATGAATACTGATAGAGGACTATGCATTATTCAGTGAGAAGAGGAGAGGAAAATGAGCAACACATCCAAAACAAGAACAGCAGTGGCAGTAAGGGTATAATTAGAGAGCTGTCACTTGTCCCTGTCAGTATTCTCAGCCTCAACACATTGAGGGGGAAAAATGTAAGATCATTGTGGATGCTCTGCTGTTAAAGTGTAGTTTGCAGCATAATAATAAAGAAAAGAAAATCACTTTTATCATAGGAAACCAAAAAGAACTGACTCCATTTATATAAAAATATTTATTTTAGTACTTTATACTCTAGGTCCAAAGTGGTGTATAATATAAAGACAGCTGCTGTAAATTAGCAGTTTCCATTTTTATGATAATACTGTAGGTCTCTGACCTGTTTAATAGAATAATGTTAATATACTTTCTAAATGCAAATTAATGGCTATGCACTTTTTCTTTTTAACATGCTATATGTCTGCATGACAGGAGTGTTTTAAATAGTCTAAAATATTGCTTTTTGTCCAGGGATTTTTTTTACTAACAAAATGGAGCCTAACATATAATATTAATGTAAATATATTGCAATTATTATGAGGAAACATATAACATAGGGGGTCATTCCGAGTTGTTCGCTCGCTAGCAGATTTTAGCAGCATTGCACATGCTAGGCCGCCGCCCTCTGGGAGTGTATCTTAGCTTAGCAGAATTGCGAACGAAAGATTTGCAGAATTGCGAATAGCAAATTCTTAGCATTTTCTGAGTAGCTCGAGACTTACTCCTACACTGCGATAAGTTCAGCCCGTTTCATTCCTGGTTTGACGTCACAAACACGCCCTGCGTTCGGCCAGACACTCCCGCGTTTTATCCTGGCATGCCTGCGTTTTTCCGCACACTCCCAGAAAACGGTCAGTTTCCGCCCAGAAACACCCACTTCCTGTCAATCACACTCCGATCACTTCAACGATGAAAATTCTTCGTTCGGACGTGAGTAAATCTACTAAGTTTTGAGCTAAAGTACCATGCGCATGCGCATTTTCGCCTTAAACGCTCCATTGCGAAAATCGGCAATGAGCGAACAACTAGGAATGACCCCGATAGTCTTTTAACAATGCCCCAACATGCCTCCTGCTTCACTGATTACACTGAACAACACTCATGTTATTGCCAAATCATCTCTTAGCTAGTTTTTGTGGTAACTTTGTAGTGCTGACTCAGGAAAATGACATTAGTTTTGCTAGATTGGTTCTAATATTTGAGATACATGGACGAGAAAAAAGGAAAAACACCACAGATAACACAAAACCCTCAATTGCCAACTGATAACCTACAGTGGCTGATCACTTATACCTTGAGGTGTTCCTCACTAAGAGATACTGCACTCTCAATTTTACGATATGAATTACCCAGGGCTTTTCCACACTATTGCCAGGTATCTTCACAATTGGTAATCTCAATTAATCTCATGGGCTGGTCAAGCTAATGTTGTTAAAATTAATATCCTACCCTATTTATTCTCTGTTTTTCAAACGCTTCTTGTTAATATCACTTCTGCTGCTCTCTTATTGTAAGTGGTGCAAGTAGAAATATTTTCTTAGAATCAGAATCAGTTTATTGCCAAATACTGTATATCAGTACATAATACACAAGGAATTTATTTCCGATAACCACAGCTCCCAGACAGAATGTGACCTACGACAAGAAACATAAGAAACATAGAGGAAGGAGAACACAAGAAGGATAGTTTGAGTATGTGAGTTGAGTACAGAGCGTACAAAGCGTTTGCTGAATTAACCAAGTTAGTTGCCTGAGGAAAGAAACTGTTTCTGTGTCTGGCTGTTCTCACGAGCCTAGAGCTGTACCATCTACCAGTACTAGTGGTACTGAGTGCTTAATAATGGGCGTGGTCATGTGTTGTGAGGGGCGTGGTCACATGCCACAAGTGGGAGTGGCTACATGACACTAGTGGTGTGGCAACACTACAAGGTCCCTTTTCTTTGCACTCTGGAGGCAAGGCTAGAAATATATAGTACTACCTCCGGTATAATAGAAATATATATAGTAATGCCCCCAGTATTATAAATAAATATAGTCATGTCACCAAAGTAATAGCAATATATCATAATGCCTCCATTATAACAGGAATATATAGTGTAGTAGTGTCCCTGGTATAATAGAAATATGTGTTAATTAGAGATTAGCGGGTTTGGTTCGCCAAGAACCCCCCCAACTCCACGTGTCAAACATGGTTTCGAGCCCGGCTCGGTTATTACCGCCTGACTCGGAAAACCTGTACGAGGCAAAACGTCATCATCCCGCAGTCGGATTCTCGCGAGATTCTGAATCCATATAAAGAGCTGCGTGTCGCCGCCATTTTCACTCTGGCATTGTAGAGAGTACAGAGAGGACGTTGCTACTTTCTCTCAGTGTCAGATTGCAGTATCAGTGCTTAGTATCAGTGATTATTGCTGCTCAGCAGGGGTTAAAGTGGGGGGGAACGAGGTGGAACTGAGTTCCACCACCTGTAATGGTAGGGGGAACTAGTTCCACCTCCTCCATTGCCCTGCACAGTAATTCCAAAAGAAAAGCCCGCACATTACCTCGATGATGCAGGCGGCGCTAGTGTTATTGATGAGCTGCAACCACTTCCCCCTTCTTCAGGTCCTGGTGGATCCATGGTCCACCTACAGCCCATCCCTCTTGGTACTCACACAGGCTGTCTCTGTGGGAAAGCATTCATCCCCTCAGGTCCCAGCATTACTGTGGTTATTATGTGTAAGGGGCACTACTATTGTGGGCATTATGTGTAAGGGGCATTACTACTGTGGGCATTCTGTGTATAAGCGCCACCTCTACTGTGGGAATTTTGTGTATAAGTGGCAGTTCTGTGGGCATTATGTGTATAAGCGACACTTCTGTGGTCATTATGTAGAAGGGGCACTACTGTTTTGGGAATTGTGTATAAGGAACACTACTGTGGGCATTGTTTATACCAGGCACTACTGTGTGGCATAGTGTGTATAAAGGGTACTATTGTCTAGCGCAATGTGAATAAAGGGCACTACTGAGTGACGTAACCATAATAAGGGGCATTACTATGTGGTGTAATATGAATCAGGGGCTACTATTGTGTGACCACGCTGCTTCTTGTGAGATCAATGTTTCTTTATACAGTATGGGAAATAGGACACTAATTTATAGTTGGCAGGGGGTTGACGAAAACACTAGCACTGGCCTTGACTCTGCATAATGTGAGGGGGAGGGGCTAGATTACGGGGGAAATGGGTTCCAGTACCTCTCCAGGACCACTTTAAGCCCTGCTGCTCAATAATACTAGTACAGTGTCTCTCTTGTGCTGCATCTTGCTGCTGTAGGGTGCTGTGGTAGTAGTGTCCTGTGGCTGTGCATCGGTCATCATCATTCCAGTCACAGTGGTATCTGGGGGGTGACAATTTCAGAGTGCTTTTGTGCTGCTCACTAATACTAGTACAGTGTCTTGTGCTGCATCGTACTGCTCAGTGTCAGTTCTCAGTAGTATCATCAGTGCTCAGTATCACTGCTCATAGGCCCTAATTTCGAGTTGTTCGCTCGCTAGCTGCTTTTAGCAGCATTGCACACGCTTGGCCGCTGCCCTCTGGGAGTGTATATTAGCTTAGCAGAAGTGCGAACGAAAGATTAGCAGAATTGCTACTAAATAATTCTTAGCATTTTCTGAGTAGCTCCAGACCTACTCATAGATTGCGATCAGCTCATCCGTTTAGTTCCTGGTTTGACGTCACAAATACGCCCTGCGTTCGGCCAGCCACTCCCCCATTTCTCCAGACACTCCTGCTTTTTTCCCTGACACGCCTGAGTTTTTTTAGCACACTCCCGGAAAATGCTCAGTTGCCTCCCAGAAACGCCCGTTTCCTATCAATCATTTACTGATCAACAGAGCGACTAAAATTCGCCACAGAATCCACAGCAAGTCTGCTAAATTTTAAGTTAAATTACTAAGCGCATGCGCCCTGCGTGCCTTGCGCATGCGCAGTTTGCAACAAATTGCAGCATAGCGAAAATCGGCAACGAGCGAGCAACTCAGAATGACCCCCATTGTTTTGTGCTGCATTGTGGTGCTCAGTAATACCAAATTACCAATACTAGTATAGTGTCTTGTGCTGCATCGTGCTGCTCAGTGTCAGTTCTCAGTAATATCATCAGTGCTCAGTATCACTGCTCATTGTCTTGTGCTGCATCGTGGTGCTCAGTAATACTACATTACTAATACTAGTACAGTGTCTTGTGCTGCATCGTGCTGCTCAGTGTCAGTTCTCAGTAGTATCATCAGTGCTCAGTATCACTGCTCATTGTCGTGTGCTGCATCGTGGTGCTCAGTAATACTACATTACTAATACTAGTACAGTGTCTTGTGCTGCATCTTGCTGCTCAGTATCAGTTCTCAGTAGTATTATCAGTGCTCAGTATCACTGCTCATTGTCTTGTGCTGCATCGTAGTGCTCAGTAATACTTCATTACTAATACTAGTACAGTGTCTTGTGCTGCATCATGCTGCTCAGTGTCGGTTCTCAGTAGTATCATCAGTGCTCAGTATCACTGCTCATTGTCTTGTGCTGCGTCGTGGTGCTCAGTAATACTACATTACTAATACTAATACAGTGTCTTGTGCTGCATCGTGCTGCTCAGTGTCAGTTCTCAGTAGTATTATCAGTGCTCAGTATCACTGCTCATTGTCTTGTGCTGCATCGTGGTGCTCAGTAATACTACATTACTAATACTAGTACAGTGTCTTGTGCTGCATCATGCTGCTCATTGTCCGTTCTCAGTAGTATCATCAGTGCTCAGTATCACTGCTCATTGTCTTGTGCTGCATTGTGGTGCTCAGTAATACTACATTACTAATACTAGTACAGTGTCTTGTGCTGCATCGTGCTGCTCAGTGTCAGTCCTCAGTAGACATCAGTGCTCAGTATCACTGCTCAGTAGTATCATCAGTGCTCAGTATAACTGGTCAGTGCTCAGTGTCTTGTGCTGCATCTTGCTGCTGTAGGGTGCTGTGGTAGTGTCCTGTCACTGTGCATATGCCATCATCATTCCAGTCACAGTGGTATCTGGTATCTATTTAGTGGTATCTAATTCCAGACATTACTGTCGTCTAATTCCAGATATATTACTGGCATATAAATCCACACATTAAAAAAAGGAGAACAAAAATTTGGAGGGTAAAATAGGGAAAGATCAAGATCCACTTCCACCTAGTGCTGAAGCTGCTACCACTAGTCATGGCAGAGATGATAAAATGCCATCAACTTCGTCTGCCAAGGCCGATGCCCAATGTCATAGTAGAGAGCATGTAAAATCCAAAAAGAAAAAGTTCAGTAAAATGACCCAAAAATCTAAATTAAAATCGTCTGAGGAGAAGCGTAAACTTGCCAATATGCCATTTACGACACGGAGTGGCAAGGAACAGCTAAGGCCCTCTCCTATGTTCCTCATGACTAGTGGTTCAGCTTCACATGGATGGAAGCCCTCATCCTTCCGCTAGAAAAATTAAAAGAGTTAAGGTGGCAAAATCACAGCAAAGAATTGTGCGTTCTAAATCACAAATCCCCAAGGAGAGTCCAAATGTATCGGCGGGTGCAATGCCTGACCTTCCCAACACTGGACGGCAATTGTTGGCTCCTTCCACCATTTGCACGCCCACTGCAAGTGCTGGAAGGAGCACTCACAGTCCAGTTCCTGATATTCAAATTGAAGATGTCAATGCTGAAGTAGACCAGGATGAGGATATGGGTGTTGCTGGCGCTGAGGATGAAGCTGTAGCGATTGAAGGAGGAGCTAAAATGGAGCAATTCCGCTAGGCATGTGGGACTTGTGGATGGAGCCCTTCATTCGCTTGACCAGGATTCACGGGTGGTCAATCTGTTGAAATCAGAGCACTACATTTTGGCCACCGTGCTCGATCCTAGGTTTAAAGCCTATGTTGTATCTCTCTTTCCGGTAGATACAAGTCTGTAGATGTTCAAAGACCTGCTGGTGAGACAATTGTCAAGTCAAGCGGAACGTGACTCGCCAACAGCTCCTCCTTCATTTTCTACCGCCACTGAAGCTGCCAGGAAAAGGATAAAATTTCCAAACCCACCCACTGGCAGTGATGCAGGGCAGTCAGGTACAAGTGCTGACCTGCCAATGATTACTGATATGTCTACTGTCACTGCATATGATTCTGTCACCATTGAAAGAATGGTGGAGGATTATATGAGTGACAGCATCCAAGTAGGCATGTCAGACAGTCTGTACATATGCTGGCAGGAAATAGAGGCAATTTGGAGGCCCTTGCACAAACTGGCTTTATTTTACCTAAGTTGCCCCCCCCCCCCCCTCCAGTGTGTACTCCGAAAGAGTGTTTAGTTCAGCCGGTCACCTTGTCAGCGATCAGCGTAGGAGGTTACTTCCAGAAAATGTGGAGAAGATGATGTTCATCAAAATGAATTATAAATTCCTCCGTGGAGACATTTACCAGCAATTGCCTTCAGAAAGTACACAGGGACCTGTGATGGTGGATTTCAGTGGGGACGAATTAATATTCTGTGAGGAGGAGTATGTACACAGTGAAAGGGGTGAAGAATCAGAGGATGAGTGGACATCTTGCCTCTGTAGAGCCAGTTTGTGCAAGGAGAGATTGATTGCTTCTTTTATGGTGGGGCCCAAACCAACCAGTCATTTCAGCCACAGTCGTGTGGCAGACCCTGATGCTGAAATGATTGGTTTGTTAAAGTGTGCATGTCCTGTTTATACAACATAAGGGTGGGTGGGAGGGCCCAAGGACAATTACATCTTGCACCTCTTTTTTTTATATGGGATTTGTGATTTAGAAGAATGCACAGTTCTTTGCTGTGCTTTTGCCATCTTAACTCTTTTCAGTTTTCTAGCGGTAGGATGAGAGCGTCCATCCTCATGTGAAGCTGAACCACTAGCCATGAACCTAGGCCAGGGCCTCAGCCATTCCTTGCCACTCCGTGTCGTAAATGGCATATTGGCAAGTTTACGCTTCTCATCAGACGCTTTCAAGTTTGATTTTTGGGTCATTTTACTGAACTTTTGTTTTTTGGATTTTACATGTTCTCTACTATGACATTGGGCATTGGCCTTGGCAGACGACATTGATGGCATTTCATCGTCTCGGCCATGACTAGTGGCAGCAGCTTCAGCACGAGGTGGAAGTGGATCTTGATCTTTCCCTATTTTAACCTCCACATTTTTGTTCTCCATTTTTTAATGTGTGGAATTATATGCCAGTATCAATAGCAATGGCCTACTACTATTTTTACTGCGCACAACTGAAATGCACCACAGGTATGGATGGATAGTATACTTGACGACACAGAGGTAGGTAGAGCAGTGGCCTTCCGTACCGTACTGCTATATATACTGGTGGTCACTGTCAGCAAACTGCAAAACTAAAATGCACCACAGGTATAGAATCTAGATGGATAGTATACTTGACGACACAGAGGTAGGTAGAGCAATGGCCTTCCATACCGTACTGATATATATACTGGTGGCCTCTGTCAGCAAACTGCAAAACTAAAATGCACCACAGGTATAGAATCTAGATGGATAGTATACTTGACAACACAGAGGTAGGTAGAGCAGTGGCCTTCCGTACCGTACTGCTATATATACTGGTGGTCACTGTCAGCAAACTGCAAAACTAAAATGCACCACATGTATAGAATCTAGATGGATAGTATACTTGACGACACAGAGGTAGGTAGAGAAGTGGCCTTCCGTACCGTACTGCTATATATACTGGTGGTCACTGTCAGCAAAACTCTGCACTGTACTCCTCCTATATAATACTGCTGGTCCCCAGTCCCCACAATAAAGCAATGTGAGCACAGATATATGCAGCACACTGAGCACAGATAGGGAGCGTGTTTCTGGCAGAGAACGTATAAAACTGGTGGTCACTGATCAGCAAAACTCTGCACTGTACTCCTCCTATATAATACAGCTGCTCCCCAGTCCCCACAATTAAGAAATAAGCACAAATATTTGCAGCAACATTAATAAACAGAGAGGACGCCAGCCACGTCCTCTCCCTAACATTTCCAATGCACGAGTGAAAATGGCGGCGACGCGCGGCTCCTTATATAGAATACGAATCTCGCGAGAATCCGACTGCGGGATGATGACGTTCGGGCGCGCTCGGGTTAACCGAGCCATACGGGAGAATCCGAGTATGCCTCGGACCTGTGTAAAATGGCTGAAGTTCGGGGGGGTTCGGTTTCCGAAGAACCGAATCCGCTCATCACTATTATTAATATCTTCAAATATGTAAAGGGCCATTACAAAGAGTTATCAGAAGAATTATTTATTAAAAGAACTCTGTTTAGGACACGTGGGCACTCGCTGAGACTAGAGGAGAGAAAATTCTGTACACAACGTAGGAAAGGGTTCTTCACTGTTAGGGCAATAAGAATTTGGAATTCCCTGCCAGGGAAGGTGGTAATGGCGGACTCTGTAAATGCATTTAAAAATGGATTGGATACATTTCTGATTGAAAATGATATCTAAGGTTATAACATATAAAATATTGACGTTGATAATCCGGATGGAACATGATTTCTAGTTGTTAACTAGTAATAAAACATTACTTCAGCAGGTACATTATAATCAACTCAACTGAACAGAATACAGGTTGAACTCGATTGCCATTTTTCCCTCTATTCAATCTCATTGACAATGTTACTATGTTACTATGTGACGTACTACTGTGCGGTGTAATGTGAATTGGTACTATTCTGTGTCCATGCCCCTTCCCAATGAAGCCACGCCCCTATATTTTAGTTGTGTGCCTTCGTTGCACACTGCCCATAATTTAAACATGGGGTGCAGCCAAAAAAAACTTTCGTTTTGAGCTCCAGAAGGTCTAGAACTGGCCCTGTCAACAATTTAGGATTTTCAAATTTTTTTGCTTTTCAAAATTATCATACCACCACCTGTTGGCCAGGCCCCCAATTCAGTACAGGGGAGGGGGGTGCCAAAACATATAGTTGCTCAGGACACCATGGCACCTCTGTATGTGTCTAATGCGGTGTTGCACAGGAATACTTATATTTTCCATTGAGACAACTGTGTTTTCAAATATTGCATTGTTTATATATTTTGAGGGGGTTTGCTAATGTGCAAATTCACGTGAAGTGAAATTAATTTACAGATTGTGTAGCAATGAGCATACAGTTATATGGAAAAATAAACATATGCAGTTATTGTTAGAAACTTGTACAAAAAAGAATAATTAAATCATAAAAAAATTGCTGGTGATGCCATCTCATAATGACCATACATCTTATGACCAACACAAGTATTACAGCATAGGCTAGTTAAAGAAGATGAACAGCAAGCCTGGGAACCCCTTGTAAAAGTGACATACAGCACCAGACAGTACCCGGCTATGCTGATCATGCTTTATTACTGGAGGTTGGCTCATAGCATAGGGCCTCCCTGCCATAATGTTAACCCAGGCCCAGCCTGGTCAGCATGTAGCTGAATGCCTTTTGGGCAGCAGGCCTACAAATATAATAATGGAGTCACCGGTCAAGACAGTCTTTAGCTGCACTGAGGGTCTTGCTGCATTTCTTTGTGGGTGCTAGGGTAATAGTGTACAGTCCAAAAAAGATTATATACAGTACTCGTGTGGACATCTTATATATAAAATTCATTGTTCTGTTTGTTTGTTTGTTTGTATGTATGTACTGTATGTATGTATGTATGTATGTATGTATGTATGTCTTTCCAGTTATGCATTCAGACACACCATTTCAAGTCCACAGTTGATAAAGTCACACTCATATCAGATAAGACATACTGTTAGATTGTTTAGAAATGGGCAATCTCAAACTCAGCATCATATAAACACCAGTTAAGATCAGGGATGAAGCTTGACTTTCTGTCACCAAGGGCAAAGACTCAGCTCGACGCCTTCCACCCCATAAGAAGTAGTAACCCTACTGTATACCAATATGACCACCATATAATGCAAAAATTATCAGAGTAATCGCAATACAATCAATAGAGGATTGTAGCGACCATATTATAATGCATAGAACATCACAGTGACCACCGTATAATGCAGAGTGCATCAGTGACCACCATAATAAACATGGAGCATCAATGACCATCAAATAATACAAAGCTAATCAGTGATTGCCATACACTATTGATGTGTCCTTGTCCTGCCCAAGTCATGTTTAATAGCCCTTTACAGCTCATCAGGACCTGGGTGACTTGGCAGCACCAAATTAATTTTCACTCAAAATGTGAGTTCTATATGCACAGCTGGCAACACCTGTTTCAGAGGCTCTACATGGAAAAATGTGTATCAGGTGCTCTCCCAGGCATAATGTGGGCTCTACCTGGAATAATGTTTATAAGGAGCTCTACCTGGCATAATGTGGGCTTTACCCTGGCATAATGTGTATAAGGGGCTCTACCTTGCATAATGTGTATAAGGGGCTCTACATGGCATACTGTGGGCTCTATCTGGCATAATGTGTATCAGGGGATCTACCTGGCATAATGTGGGCTTTACCCTGGCATAATGTGTATAAGGGGCTCTACCTTGCATAATGTGTATAAGGGGCTCTACATGGCATACTGTGGGCTCTATCTGGCATAATGTGTATCAGGGGATCTACCTGGCATAATGTGGACTCTACTTAATGTGGACTTACCTGGCATTATGTGTATTAGGGGCTTTACCAGTCATAATGTGGGCTCATCAAGTGCTCTACTGTGGTGTAATGTAAATAAATGCCTCTACTGTGGTATAATTTGTGTTAAGTGGTACTAACGTGTGGTATAATGTGAATAATGAACACTACTGTGCCGTGTAATGTGAGTAGGTACTATTTTGTGACCATGCCCCTTCCTCATAAAGCCACACCCCTATATTTTTGGTGCGCACTGTCACTATTTTAAATATGGTGTGAAAGGGAGTACCAATTATTTTTCTGGCTCAGGGCACCAATATGTCTAGTTATGGCACTGGCTTACAGTACTTTAGAATTAATGCAATTGTATTTTATAAGACATCAGAGAATTCATGACATGCAGTGTGTACAGGTGTGTCCTCATATATCTTGCCTCAATATGCCATGCAGCAAGAGATGCCTGACGTGAGTCAGCTGGCAGCTCTCTGGCAGCTCTGTTATTGTTTTGCATCTTTGTTTTTGCTGAAAATTTGTCTTATTTGCATTACACAAGCAGCTTCTGCTGATTAAAATGATATGCGCCATGCCTATAATCTATGTGCGACTGTATCTACAGTACATAGGAAATGCTATGTTACAGTGATTTCCATGAAAGCTGCAGTCACACACACAGAATATACTGTAGACATGCTGCATATAATTTTAATCAGCATAAGCTGCGTGTGCATCCTATTCGCATAGCAATGTGACTTTGATGCATTTAAACAGATATAGTCGCACATAAAGATGTTCGGCGATACCGAGTGACTAGATGGACTGTTTGTCATGACTGCAGCAACGCTGTAGGAGGACACATCTGTATTTTAAATTCAGTAGCTCCACTCATCAGGTCTGTTCATACTAGGATCAGCTCCCTGGTACACGCACTGGTAATGACCTGGTCTTCTTGCCTTTCAAATTATAATTAACAGGCACATTAAAATTCATCAGCATGCTGGTAAACAGTTATTAGAGTACCACAGCCTGGGACATTACCAGTGCTTGTACCAGACAGACCTGCCAAGTGGGGCTACTAAATTTAATATACACACTACATGTCCTGAACCATCTGATGTCTTATTAAATATAGGTGTTGATGGCAGTTCTGTGTGCCAGGCATCAGTGGCACATACTGTATCTAGTTACGGCCCTACTGTAAACTACACCACTTTTCTGTTTCTTTTTGGGAGACATTATTTACTAAACAAATCTTTTTACCTAACAATAAGCAGTGGTGCAAGTATGCGGGTACGCTTGGGTACGGAGTACCCTTAAGAATATGGCAGCGGGTACTCAGTACCACCTGCCACACACTTTGCACCTGTGACTGCCATTACCACAATTATAATGCACAACAATGTAACAAGACCATGGTGCTTGGCAGCATGACAGTGCCTCCCAGTTTGTCAGGGTTACTGGGAACGCAACGGTGATATCTTGACGCCACTTTACACTTCCTCCTCTGGCGGATGTGGCTGGCGTGAAGAGAGGAGCCTGATTGCACTTTCCCGCGGCGTCTGTTGCTGGGAGCATTCATTTCTAATATAATGTGGACAATACTATATATGTCTATTATTATGGGGGTAGAGATGTGCAGCGGACATATTTCGTGTTTTGTGTTTTGGTTTAGGATTTGGGTCCGCGGTCGTGTTTTGGATTCGGACGCGTTTTGGCTAGAAATGAGCGGGTTCGGTTCCTCGAGATCCGAACCCCCCCGAACGTCACCTATTTTACACGGTTCCGAGGCAGCCTCGGATCTTCCCGCCTTGCTCGGTTAACCCGAATGCACCCGAACGTCATCATACCACTGTCGGAGGGGGGATGCACCTGACTCAAGCGCAGTAGAGAATGATTTCAACGTTGTGCAAGGTTCTGCAACCCTTTGAACTTGCCACACGTGAAGTCAGTTCAGACACTGCTAGCCTGAGTCAGGTCATTCCCCTCATCAGGCTTTTGCAGAAGAAGCTGGAGACATTGAAGGAGGAGCTAAAACAGAGCGATTCCGCTAGGCATGTGGGACTTGTGGATGGAGCCCTTCATTCGCTTAACCAGGATTCACGGGTGGTCAATCTGTTGAAATCAGAGCACTACATTTTGGCCACCGTGCTCGATCCTAGATTTAAAACCCACGTTGTATCTCTCTTTCCAGCAGACACAAGTCTGCAGAGGTTCAAAGACCTGCTGGTGAGAAAATTGTCAAGTCAAGCGGAACGTGACCCGTCAACAGCTCCTCCTTCACATTATCCCGCAACTGGGGCTTCGAGGAAAAGGCTAAGAATTCCGAGCCAACCACTGGCAGTGATGCAGAGCAGTCTGGAGCGAGTGCTGACATCTGGTCCGGACTGAAGGACCTGCCAACGATTACTGACATGTCGTCTACTGTCACTGCATATGATTCTGTCACCATTGAAAGAATGGTGGAGGATTATATGAGTGACCGCATCCAAGTAGGCACATCAGACAGTCCGTACGTATACTGGCAGGAAAAAGAGGCAATTTGGAGGCCCCTGCACAAACTGGCTTTATTCTACCTAAGTTGCCCTCCCTCCAGTGTGTACTCCGAAAGAGTGTTTAGTGCAGTCGCTCACCTTGTCAGCAATCGGCGTACGAGGTTACTTCCAGAAAATGTGGAGAAGATGATGTTCATCAAAATGAATTATAAATTCCTCCGTGGAGACATTTACCAGCAATTGCCTTCAGAAAGTACACAGGGACCTGTGATGGTGGATTCCAGTGGGGACGAATTAATAATCTGTGAGGAGGGGGATGTACACAGTGAAAGTGGTGAGGAATCGGAGGATGATGATGAGGCGGACATCTTGCCTCTGTAGAGCCAGTTTGTGCAAGGAGAGATTGATTGCTTCTTTTTTGGTGGGGGCCCAAACCAACCAGTCATTTCAGTCACAGTCGTGTGGCAGACCCTGTCACTGAAAAGATGGGTTCGTTAAAGTGTGCATGTCCTGTTTATACAACATAAAGGTGGGTGGGAGGGCCCAAGAACAATTCCATCTTGCACCTCTTTTTTCTTTCATTTTTCTTTGCATCATGTGCTGTTTGGGGACTATTTTTTAAGTGCCATCCTGTCTGACACTGCAGTGCCACTCCTAGATGGGCCAGGTGTTTGTGTCGGCCACTTGTGTCACTTAGCTTAGTCACACAGCGACCTCCGTGCACCTCTTTTTTTCTTTGCATCATGTGCTGTTTGGGGACAATTTTTTGAAGTGCCATCCTGTCTGACACTGCAGTGCCACTCCTAGATGGGCCAGGTGTTTGTGTCGGCTACTTGTGTCGCTTAGCTTAGTCACACAGCGACATTGGTGCACCTCTTTTTTTCTTTGCATCATGTGCTGTTTGGGGACTATTTTTTTGAAGTGTCATCCTGTCTGACACTGCAGTGCCACTCCTAGATGGGCCAGGTGTTTGTGTCGGCCACTTATGTCGCTTAGCTTAGACATCCAGCGACCTCGGTGCAAATTTTAGGACTAAAAATAATATTGTGAGGTGTGAGGTGTACAGAGTAGACTGAAAATGAGTGTAAATTATGGTTATTGAGGTTAGTAATACTATGAGATCAAAATGACCCCCAAATTCTATGATTTAAGCTGTTTTTTAGGGTTATTTGTAAAAAAACACCTGAATCCAAAACACACCCGAATCCGACAAAAAATTTTCAGGGAGGTTTTGGCAAAACGCGTCCGAATCCAAAACACGGCCGCGGAACCGAATCCAAAACCAAAACACAAAACCCGAAAAATTTCCGGTGCACATCTCTAATTAATAATGTCTCCTCTCAGATGCCTCTTTTCTAATGTATACATATTCAACCTAGTAAGCCTTTCCTCTGACCTGACCTCACAACCCCCCAATCCCTTAATAAGCCCATCAGCTTGAGGTTGCAGAGAGAGGTGCTGCAGCTGCCTGAGAGGCAGCTGAGGTGCTTCAGCAGCAGCAGCTGGGGCAGAGAGAGGTGCTGCAGCATCAATGCAGCTAGGGGTGCTGCATCAGCCGGGGCAGAGAGAGGTGCTGCATCAGCAATGACCAGCAGCCCTCAATGGAGCAATGATCACCAGTCCTTGGGTAGATGGGTATGATTTTTTTTTCATTGTTTTTTACACAGTGATCAGCTTGTGTGTCCATCAGACACACATAGCTGATCACACTGCCAGGTCGCTTCAAAGTTTTCACTGCTTATGGCAGAGAAAGCTGTACAGGGGGCAGGATACCACAGTGGGCCCTCTGTTAACGCTATCTTATAACAGCATTATTATCATCATGGGGCTCACTGCGATATTTAAAAAAATAAAAATTTATTTGTAAATTCGGTCAGAAATGTGATCTTGTTATCCAAATAAATGAGAATTAAAGGGTTTGGAGCAGATTTTCACAAAAACTGTTTGAAAAGCCCTTTCAGACATTTAAGTAAAACTAAAATAATGTGGAAAGGGTGTGAAAACACCCTTTTCACATTATTTTTGTAAAAAAATTGTTTATAAATCTGCCCTTAAGTGAGATAAGGATGCAGATATAGGGGCTACTATGAGTTGGCTGCTGATGCGACATGCAGTGCAGGTTGCTGATGGAGTCAAATTGTGCATGCACAGTGGCATCGTGGCAGCGTGGGCACACAAATTGCGGTCGCATCCCAGATGGATGCAACCCCAATGTGATTGACAGCGACGGGAGTCCACAGGGTGGCAATGCAGCATTGGGGGGGGAGGGGCGGGCTGAATGGGGATGGGCCAGGACCATTTTCAGGGCAGCTGCGTGAAAATACACGTAGCTGCTCCGATTTAAAAAATGGTGGGCGATTTTAAAAATGGCGGCCGACCACCAACCAGCCAGGGGTCAACCTTAATTTCGATGTTTCCGCAATCGGGAGGTGGCCTCACACATGATGGGTGGCCTTTCCCTGTGCTGGGTGGTGAGGAGATGGACCGCGTATGCAGTGACTGCGTATGCAGTGATATTCGTGCATCTCTAAATGAGCTCCATAGAGTACTAGTGATGTGTTCACTATGTGGCAAAGATGGAAAGTAGAAAATAATTATGATTGTAAGGGACATATTTATTATAAATTGCTTATCACCTTCTTACCACATAAAACAGTTACTGTAGCCCATGTCTTGCGATCACTTTTCTTCAAGGTTCAGACCCTTCCACACTACTGTGTATGTACAGCAGTACAGCACATGTACTGTATAGTACCCCAGACAGGGGTATGTGTCTCCAAGCCATACAGTTCCCTTGAGGTAAGTCAAAAAACTCCATCTCATAGGGCTTTACCCTGCATTATTTATGGCACTGAAGGGCTCTATAAATACTCGAGCGCTGGTCTCCCAGCCCCAACCCCAATTAACAAATGCACTGACAATATAGATTTGCCACATATTTTTCTGCACTTTTAGTAAGACTTTTCTTGTAATTTTTGTTAAAAATCTCAATTTTAAAGGGTTAATTTAATTGTGTTGCATGCACCTACTGTACAGTAACGCAACACTTAAGAATATTCCAATGATGGCAGTGATTTTGTATTTCTCAACTGGATTATCTAATGTTTATATTTAGGTTGTTAAAACATTTAGGGCCTAATTCAAATCTGATCTCACCAGCAGATTTGTTAGCTAATGGGAAAAACCATGTGCACTGCAGGTGGGGCAGATATAACATTTGCAGAGCGAGTTATATTTGGTTGCTTTGTATTGTTTCTGTGCAGGGTAAATACTGGCTGCTTTATTTTTACACTGCAATCTAGATTTCAGTTTGAACACACCCCACCCAAATCTAACGCTCTCTCAACATGTTATATCTGCCTCCCCCTGCATTGCACATGGTTTTCACCATTAGCTAACAAATTTGCTGCCGCAATCAGATCTGAATTACCCCCTTAATCAAGCTTCAGGATGAAACAAATCATCTACTTATGAAGAACTGACAAATGCATATAACACATTTTCACTCTCTACTCTTACTGTCAATAACATATTATTCTGCACGTAGATTATTAATACTACAGTAAGCATACCTCCCAACTGTCCTGATTCCAGCGGGACAGTCCTGTTATTCGGACACTGTCCCGCTGTCCCATCCATGGGTCACAGTGTCCAGTGGGCGGGGGGCAGTTGGGAGATCCTGTGATCACCGCTGCTCTGCTCACCAAATCAGCCGGTGATCACTGAATGCGCATGGCATCTACACAGTGCAGGGAGTGAGGCAGGGACTGCCCAGCTGCTCAGAGAGCGTTAGACATGCCCCCAAAATGACAAAAAATGGGGGTCATGTGGCGAGACCCCACCCCTTTCCGACAGAGCCCCACCCCTTCTGATGGAGTCTCACCCCCTTTTTGAGTGCGGCAGATCCCTTCTTGACTAATTCAAAAGTTGAGAGGTATGCAGTAAGTCTGTTTTAAAACAACTAATGGAGTCTTACATTCCCACCTGCTCTCTTGTTCTTCTGACCCTTTACCAAACTCCACTTACATACAGTAGTAGCACTCAACTAAAATCTTTATTTAAGCAAATTTTAATCCTGAACATATAGCTGTTAATGTTCATTAGATTATGTACAAAACTTTCAACTGAACATTTTACATACCATGTGATACAGTTAAAGTGAGATATGAAATAAGTGCTGAACAGACTTGCTTCTTCCTAAAAAGATGTATATAATATGATGACTGTTTATTCTACAGGACTAAAATTACACATAAACAACTAATGACAATAAATTCCTCTATACAGTATATCCTCTTAGAAAACAATCATCAAAGTGTACTGTGCATTCATATGCTAACATTGTTTTAAATAAAGCCAAATGTGTTTTGTAGACTTACTGTATGTTAGTAGTCTGCTGAAATTATACTAAAAACACAAGCATATTTCAATGAGGCATTACTTTTTTGCATGCTGAATTAAACACAGATGAAGTATATAAAAAAACATTGAATATTCTGTGTTATGTACTGTATATCAAATTTTGGCAAAATCTAGACCAAAGAAAATTCTACCAATCATTTAGTCAATGAAAAATAAGTTCACATACTGTACTGTATGGTTACTCAAGCTCAACTAATATATGTTATGAACATCTGAAATGCTAAAATATATATGCAACAATGTCTTGTATTAAAAATTGCACACACATTTAAACACAAAGGGTATAATTCAGAGTTAGGAGCTAAAAAAGAGCAGATTGCTCCTGAAGAAAACAATCAAGCAGATTTAACGGGTATGGGTCATTAGGTCGACAAGACTTAGGTCAACAGTCTTTAGGTTGACCACTATTGGTCGACATGCATTAGGTCATCATGATTACTAGGTCAACATGGTCATTAGGTCGACATGTACTAGGTCGTAGTCCACGTGGATCGTAAAGTATGAAAAAGTAAATAAATGATTTTTTTAAATTTAAAACTCACGTCGACCCTTTTCCATGTCGACCTAGTACACGTCGACCTAATGACCATGTCTACCTAGTGCCCATGTCGACCTAATGCATGTCGACCAATAGTGGTCGACCTAATGACTGTATCCCGATTTAACTAGGGATGTGCGCCGGCCCTTTTCTTGGGTTTTGTGTTTTGGTTTTGGATCTGTATCTCCTTTGTGTTTTGGATCTGGATTGGTGGTGAGATTTGGATCTGTATATTTTTTTAAAAAATCATAAAAACAGCTAAAATCACAGAATTTGGGCATGTTTTTGTTCCTACAGTATTATTAACCTTAAAAAAATAAATTTCCACTCATTTCCAGTCAATTTTAAGGACATTACAATATTGTTTTCATCCAGCATCGGATCTTCAGGTGTAGAATTCCATATAAGGGAGACGTATCCAGGGCTGCCAAGAAAAATCACGGTACAACAACTTCCTGGGTCCTCCACCCCCCCCTGAAGGGGGAGTGACCACAGCATGCTGGGGGCATGGCCACGCATCTTTGGGGACTTTTCAGGGGGCATGGTGTATGGCCATGCACGCACAGAACAAAATAAAGAAAAAAAATAGTTTAAGCACCTCCCTGGCCACACTGCAGCCTATCACACAGCAGCGTGTGGTGGGCTGAGTAGAAGAGCTGTAGCTGCTGCTGCCAGGTAAGGGGGGGACCTACACTGGACCCTTCCATCAGCCCTGGGCTCACGTAATTTGTACTCTCCCCACTCCTCTCTTGACACCACTGGCTGCATCCGGGACTTGGTGCGATTGCACTCCCTTTGCCATGATGTCTGCATTAAAGTGGAAATATGTTGAATTAATAAAAAAATTAATTGTGTATATTGGTAACAAAAACATTTACATAGTACTACATACATTGCATAAAGCTGGAAGAAGCAGAACTTTCTCCAGGTCGAACATAACTTTCAGAAACTGATCCTACATTGAGGCTAAAAATAATATGTGCAGATGATTACAGCATCTAAAAATATATATTTTACAATATATACAGTATTTTTCATAGTTTGTACTGTGGTCAAAATTGCCTGGAAATGCATGGAAATGAATGTTATTTAGGTAAATAGTACTCTAGGAACAAAAAAAAGGCAAAATCATGTGATTTTAGCTGTATTTGTAAAAAAATTTTTAAATTAAACTAAAATCAGCAAAAATAGTCTGACACAGATCTTTATCAAAAACTAGATCAGGGGCCGAAGGGCGGTAGAGTATGTATGTATTGGAAGGAAGGATTGATTAGTAATTTAATTTGTTTGATTTAAAAAAAAAAAATAATCATTGGGGGCATTGGTGATGGTCTTTACGGTCTTTAATGCATAGACAACAATTTTTATTTGTTCTACTATTGCACTAATCTCACTTTTACGAATCCAACTTTTATTTTTCTTTGATTTTACATGCCCTGAATAAAGCCATCTATGCCTTTCCTTTCAATTGTTTGTCATCCATATCTATCAAGTATCAACAAACACGAACCAAGGGGTATGGGTCATTGGGTCTACACCACTTAGGTTGACAGTCATTAGGTCGACAGGGTCACTAGGTCAACATGGTCATTAGGCCGACATGTACTAAGTTGACAGGTCAAAAGGTCGACAAGAGGTTTTTTTTTTTGCTTTTTTTGGTGTTATTTTCTTTGTAAAGTGACCAGGAACTCCAATTAGTGCACCGTGTCCCCCCGCATGCAAGGTGCCTGGCTCCACTAACACTGCACTCGGCACAGGTTACCATGCCTAATCGTAGTCCATGTGGATCGTAAAGTATGAAAAAGTCCAAAAATGTTAAAAAAGTGACAAACTCATGTCATCCTTTTGTACATGTCGACCTAATGACCATGTCAAACCTAGTGACCATGTCGACCTAATGCATGTCGATCAATAGTGGTCGACCTAATGACTGTCAACCTAAGTGGTGTCATCCTAATGACCATATCCCAAACCAAGTGGGATACAGCAAACACTACAATTAGTACAAAAAATGTATCACCTATAGCATCACACAATACGTGTATGAGTAGGAAATAAAATATATTACTGTGGTACCACCTTCATCCATAGCATCACACAATACGTTTATGTGTCAGAAAAATAATCGAACACTGCGGTTGATCTTCACCAACAGTGTTGCACAATATGTGTTTGAGTAGGAAATAAAATATATTACTGTGGTACCACCTTCACCCACAGCGTCACACAAAGCATGTATGAGTCAGAAATGGTAGTTGAACACTGCGGTTGACCTTAACCAACAGCATTGCACAATACATCTATAAGTAGAAAAAAATAATATTCTGCGGTCAGACCGGCAGTATCACAGTACTTATGAAAATGAAATAAAAATTGTGTAGTCCTGGGGTACAGCACAAACAAAAAAAAATATTTTTTTTTATAATTATAATTTTAGGCTTTTTGTTTTTAGCTTTTATTATTTTAATTTTACACTGGGTTCGAGCCTCCTGGATTGACAGACAGATCACCCCTTTCAAATACAGCAGACAGAGCACCCCTGGATCGATACTGATAGGACACACCAGCCGTCCCCTGGATATTACTGGGTTAATTTAATTAACGCTAGGGCCGAGCCCTCTGGATGTATGGACAGATCACCCCTTTCAGATACAGCAGACAGAGCATCCCTGGACTGATAACAGCAGAGCAGACAGGGCACCCCAACTCATACAGCATAACAGACACAGAGCACTCCTTTTAGCTACATCCGCCCCATTCTGAAATAACACAGTACTGATGAACATGTCCATCCAGTACACTTTCCACAGCCGGAGTGAAGATGGAGCCGATCACCGGGGACCTTTATAGAATCCAAAACTTGCAAGAATTCGACAGCATGAAGATGTCATTCGGCCTCGCTTTGGGATCCGAGTAAGGTGGGAAGTTCCGAGCCAGACTCAGATCTGTACTCATATTGCAAAGTTCGGGTGGGTCTTGTTCTCGGAGAACTGGACCTGCTCATCTCTAGTTTTAACAATGAGTGATTTTCTTGTTATTTTACGCATTACGAATGATAAATGGTAGCGTAACTGCCTTTACATGCTGCAGACAAACACAGCTTTGTTTTTACAAAGTAAAAGTTAGAATTAGTCTAAGGCACACCCCTTGCAAACTCTTAAAAGTTAAAGAATTTACTAGGAAAACATGACTAGTAAAAGCACTGCCCTTTTAAGTTTCTGACATAACACAATTGGATGCGCTGGGTTTTAGAATGCTTAGTAAATAAACCTCTAAGCGGGTATCCAATTACCGGTAATAACGTGATCGCGGCTAATGTTATCACACCTATCTCCCCCAAAAATTGGCTTATTGCAGAGCTGTGCTCTCCTGTTTATTGCCCCTATGACAATAACAGGCTTTGCGCAATAATTGTAGCCGGCTGAGATAAGTATTGTAGAAAGTGGGGAAATCTGTTCATACCCCTAAAAAAACAATCTAATATAGGAAAATATTATAGAGGTCTGTTAGTTGGCATAATAAAACTATTTGGTGTCTTTAAATTGGGCCAAATGCAGCAGCATCTCTAGAGAGGAGGGGACCCGTGTGCAGTCTTCGTGTGTGGGCCCTGTCCTCTCCCGTAGCCGACACTGCCGCTGTTAGTGCTCTGAGCAATAGAGACTCTGACTCATTGCCAGAGTCTACAGCACATGCGCAGGTCTCCGGAAAAATGGCGCAGCGGGCATTTTTCCAGAGACCTGAGCTTGCGCTGTAGACTCTGGCACTGTGCCAGAGTCTCTAGTGCTCAGAGCGCTAACAGCTGCACTGCCGGCTATGGGAGAGGAGGAGGTGCACACACGGACACCGGAAAGGTAAGTATAGAAGAAATATGTGCAGGGTGTGCAGTGTGGGCCCCCTCTGGACCCAGGGGCCCATGTGCACACCACACACTGCACCCATTATAGATACGCCACTGGCCAAATGGTTGTTATATGCAGTTTTTTAATGTGAAAAAATTATAGAAAACATTTTTTTTCAGCAATATACTGTAAGTGGTCTCACTTAATTTGGAGTAAATAAAAATGGATATAAGTATATATTTGGATCATTTTTGGATACTCTTAAAAAAAAAGTGGAAATAGACCGATTACTCCCACCTGCAAATCTAAAAACACTTGTCCCACTCATAAAGCACCCCAATATACCTGTCCAATACTTTGTACCCCAAATTCCATCACTTTGCATTTTTTGAACCCAAAAATGACATGTCATTACTGACCAATTAAAAATAATTAAGAACTTTTAAGTGCCTAATTAGTCATTAGGAGTGGGTTCTGAACCAAATCCTGACATTTTTACCTTAAAATAGGGATTTTGCACTACTGTTAAGAGATTGTGAAGAGAAATCCGCACTAGGGCCCTCATTCCGAGTTGATCACTTGCTAGCTGCTTTTAGCAGCAGTGCAAACGCTAAGCCGCCGCCCTCTGGGAGTGTACATAAGCTTAGCAGAAGTGTGAACGAAAGGTTAGCAGAACAGTGCAGAAATTTTTTCAAGCAGTTTCAGAGTAGCTGCAGACCTACTCCTTCCTTGCGATCACTTCAGTCTGTTTAGTTCCTGCTTTGACGTCACAAACACGCCCTGCGTTCGGCCAGCCACTCCCCCATTTCCCCAGGCACGCCTGCGTTTTATCCTGACACGCCAGCGTTTTTTAGCATACTCCCGGAAAACAGTCAGTTACCACCCAGAAACACCCACTTCCTGTCAATCACTCACCGATCAACAGAGCGACGGAAGAGTCTCTAGACCTTGTGTAAAACTGCATAGTTTTGTGTGAAAGTACGTTGCGCATGCGCACTGCGGTTCGTATGCATGCGCAGTTTTGCAATTTTTTTACCTGATCCTTGCGCTGCGAAAATCGGCAGCGAGCGATCAACTCGGAATGACCCCCTAAACCCTATGATAACTTATCGCCACTAATAGGACACTTAATTATCGCAGGTCAGGTCACATGAGTGAAAAAGGTGGTAGCATTGTAAATAATCACCATCATCATCACCACCATCCTTATCAATTATTCAGTACCAGCTAGCCACTTATTCATAAAAAGTATATAGAACCACAAGATAAAACAGAACTGCATAATCCAAATTAAAATCTTTATTTTGAGGAAATGCTTTTCATTTAGCTGCTGGCTTTCCGTGTAGTCTGCTATGTCCTTCTTTCATTTTACTCTTTTAGTCCAAGGGATCATTTTTCAGACTAGTTTTTTACCTAGCAGTCAGACTGTTTAGTCTGGATTTAGTGACCCTGTCTGACAGAGAATACAGTCTCAGATTACTTTTTCAGTCACAATTCTGTTTCATCAATGTAACAATGCATTTTTTGTTGTTGTTGTAGGAATCTGATAAAACAGGAATGATCTATACAGTATAGTCAAATTTTGTGTTGGGTAATTCACCTTTTCATGTTAATGTTGTCACAGTTATATTTGCCACTTAACAATAAACAGAATTTCACGTGATTGGAATCCTGTCACTCTGGAATACATGGTGCTGTTTAAATAAGACAAGGTGTAAATGTTTATATTCAAACAAGATCAGTAGCTCAAAGCATTTGGCACAACTCCCAGTAGATTCAAACCATCCACTAAGTACCGTGCATTTTAAAAAAAAAATACCCTTTTAGAAATCAAATTGCATATTCACATACTGTAATCTGAGGAAAAAGAAAAAAAAATCCGTTATAGGGCACATAAATGGCATGAAAACTGTACTTGCTTTTTGATAGGTATGATATAATACAATATAAGGTGAGATAAAAATAAATGTAATACATAATTGATAGTGTATAGATCTTACATTTTAGGAGTTCATACAGGTGAACGACGGTTTGTGAAATGTTTTGGGTATTTTCTCTGTAATTTGCTTGCTGTTATTTTTTATCTAAACATTTTCAAATCATGTTACACTACTGAGCAGCAAGTTTTAACTTCACAGCCTCTTACCAGAACTCAGAAGTTACAAATAAAAGGAATAGTGTAATTTTATTTGTCTTTTCTAACAGCCAATTATTGTGTGGTTTTTTTATGCTCTTTAGTGTTAATTATAAAAATACCAACACGGTGAACTGCAATTGAAAAGTCCCCCTTGTTTACATCAACATCCCTTTACAGGCATGTGAAATCTCAGATTTACCAAGATGAAATTGGCAAAAATTATATACATCACTGACACATACTGTAGCAACCCAGATTTCAGAAATTCAGTTTCTGTGAGAGTGTTGGTTAAAGATGAACAAAATAATGTACTCATTTCATGTGACTATAGTGCAGAGAGAGAACATGATATTTGTACAGGTGCAAAGTTTTGGTAATACAATCTTTAGTTAGTGCAGTGGTTCCCAAACTTTTTGAATCACGGCGCTGTAGAGTATCATATTTTTTTCACAGCACCCCTAGGATAAAAGGTTCTTATTGAGAAATTTTTAAGAAGAAATATTACATTAAGTAAATAGTGTTATATGTCATCCTTAAGGTGTGTACACACTGTGAAATTTCTCCTTTCGGTTTTAACTATATAGTCAAAATCACAAGGAAAGTTAGTGCAAATCGCAAGATTCGATCCTGATGCACGGTCCCGCAGGGTCAGTGTCGCAAGGCTAGATAGACTGTGCAAGCAAGTCAATCTTGACTATATAGTGTTCTATCTAGTACAAAGTATAGTCAAAATTGGCACTTAGTCAAAATCGTACACAGACAAAATCGAAAGTACAGATAGTCAAAATCGGTGCTTCTGGGCTCTGGGGGGAGTTCAAGTGAAATTGCATAGTTAAAATCAGGCACAGCAAGGATTTCACCATGTGTACACACCTTTAGGTTCCATTGTGTGGTGAGGGAGAAGATTTGCTTCTGTTTATCTACATATTTTATGATTGACAGCCCCCAGCACTGGTTTTGCCTATTACATTGACCACTAATAATTTGAATTGGTCCTGTAACACAAATCCAAGTCACCCCTGCAAGTGTACCAAAGCACCCCAGGGTGCCACGGCACACAGTTTGAAAACCACTGAGTTAGTGTGTACTGTGTCATTATGCAGAATAAAGAAAGCTGGGACATTTTGCTATGTGGGGTGGATGAAGTACTGAACATCTGGGAACACTTAGACCAAATTCTGCATGGTAAATCTTGTGGAGTTTGGCAGCCAAAAGCATAATTAAGTGAATATATTAGGAACATTTTTGAAAATTTCACATCTAAACCATCCTGCTTTACCCCAAATCTGTGTTAATCAGTATACGATAACAAATAGGCAGAGATGTATCACAGCTACTAAAGAGGACAAGTGTAGATGTTGTCACTAGCAACCAATCCGCTTTTGGTTACCATTGAACTAGTACATTCAATAAAATAGTATTTTGAATCTGATTGGTTACCATAGCAACTTCTCCACTTGTCCTCTTTAGGAGGATTGAATAAATTCCTTGTTACTCTAGTATGGGAGGTTTTTTGGTCATCTGGCCACTGGCTTTGGTAGCAGGCTACAAAACAATAATTAGTATCCAGCAGTGGTTGGTTGCTTCCCAAGGGATGCAGCACAGACCACATATACAGAGGGTGGCCCTAGTAAGCACATAACCCTAACTGCACTTTTCATATAGTCTTTAATACCTTCTGGTGTCCACCTGTGTTGGCCTGTCCACAGGGATCAGCACTGTGTATTACAGTTGCAGCACTTGAGACACACCGGTCAGCACCTCCTTCCTTTATTTTTCACTACTCTCAGACTCCCAACAACTAGTTATACAGGAGTCTGGGGAGCGTGCAGATACTGGAAGGAGACTGATGGCTGTGTCCCGGGTTCAGAGGCTGTAATATATGGTGCTGACATGGACCTCCTCTGCTTTATGTGCTCTGCACTACAGCTTCTGGGTAGCAACCCCACACTGGTAAACAGGATTAATTTAGATCTTTAAAATTTTAATAAACTTACCACTTTTTTTTTACATTATACATGTGAGTGCCTCTGTGTGTGTGCATTTTCATAATATACTGTATCTCTTTAATTGTTTATTTTACAGAATACTAACATGGGACTCATTTTTATTGTTTCCTACCCTCATCCCTACCAGGAATCCAGAAAAACTCAGTAGACACTCCAAGTACTAGAATGGTTGCTATACTTTGACAATCAGCCTCTCTCTTTTTTCCTTTAGTCGAAGTAGCATCCTGACTTAGTATAGTACATTAGTGAAAGTTAAAAGTTATATGTCCACAAGCATCCAATGTTGTGGAACAGATATAATTTGTGGTATGTTTTATATATAGATATATATTTATTCCATAGACAAAAAACCTTACAGTTTCACATGTCCCATTAAGGCTTCATACACATGATCTGGCATTTCAGAAACCTGTTGTTAAGGGGGGTACTCACGGAGCGATCGCTGCTTAAAATCTAAGCAATCTGACTAGATTGCTTAGATTTTAAGCACGATCGCTCCGTGTGTAGCCCCCTCAGCGATAGTGATGCGCAGCCCCGCGCATCGCTATCGCTGCTGCTAGATTGGCCTGCATGCAGGCCAATCTAGCAAGTCGCTCACTTCACCCGCTGGGTGAAGTGAGCGGCCCCCCCGTCTCCCCCCGCACGCTCAGCACAGATCGCGCTGTGCTGAGCGCCGGGAGAGATGTGTGCTGAGCGGTTCGCTCAGCACACATCTCTCTGACATCGGCCAGTGAGTACTGGCCTTTACTCTTCCACTCAAACTCCAAAAAGCAATGAAATCTGTGAATTAGCAGCTCCACCATTGTGTGAGTGACAGCAATCTCACTTTGTGAGAGTGATGAATCTGCACTTACCCACAGGATATGATGGAATACCATATCTGTATTGCGGAAGGAACACGTCTATTAAGGCGTTAGCCTTAATGATCGGAATTTCATTGTTTTTTGGAGTTTGAGAGGAAGATTTACAACAGGTTTCTGAAATGCCAGATCATGTGTAAGAAGCCTTAATGGGACATGTGAAACCGTAAGTTTTTTTCTCTATGGAATTTTATAGCTTTTTTTCAATGTATTTTTTAATTCAGAAATGTAATATTTCACTGTAAGAATAAACATTTGGGGCCAAATGTAATGGAGTGCAATTTTTCGGGTGTCTAAAAAAATCTCATCAAATCACACATTTGCAACGTGTGATTTTTTGCTAAAAATGGCAAATGTAATAGGGTGCGATCTTTGGGGTAAAAAAAAACGGGAGTCGCTTGCAATGTTTTGCGATTTTTTTAGTAAAGGAAACATGCAGATTTTAGTAATAAAAACATGCCTTTTTTAAGACATGTTTTCATTACTTTGTGCACTTACCCAGAGGCATGCACAGATCAGTGTGATCCATTAATGCTTCTGTATGGAACAGTAAAGATATAGTTAAAAAAAAAAAATGACGTGCAGGTCCCCCCCAAAAGCATATCCAGCCCCGGGCTCTTTGAGCCCGTCCTGGTTGCAAAGACACGGGGGGGAAAATTGACTAAGGAACCCGTATTTCAACAACCAGCACCAAGCTTTTAGACCAGTCCTGGTTCCAAAAATACGGGGGACAAAAGAAGTAGGGGTCTCCCGTATTTTTAAAACCAGCACCAGGCTCCACTAGCCAATGAAGTAATGCTGCAGGTGGGGGACACTTTTATACAGGTCCCTGCGGCCGCAGCATCACTCTCCAAAACTAGTCACCCCTGGCCGGGGTTCCCTGGGGGAGTGGGGACCCAATAAATAAATGGGTCCCCCCACTTCATGCACCCAAGGGCCAGGGATGAACCCAATGCTGCCCCCAACATCCATGGGCTTTAAGTGCCGTGGGATAGCCATTAAAAGTGTAAAAAATAAATAATTCAATAAATATTGTCTTTTGTTGTGGAACTATCGGTCCCATCAAGCCTCCCCCGCATGCTGGTACTTGAAGAACCACAAGTACTAGCATGCAGGACATTAAAGGGCCCCTGGTAAATGTATTTGCACAACAAAATAAATATTCAAATAAAGACACACACACTGTGACAGTATAAGTTTATTAAAACACATTTACACACATACTTACCTCATGTTCACTTCTCCAGTAGAATCCATTAGGGTACCTGTAAAAAAAGAAAAAAATATACTCACCAACAATCCGGCAGAGATTGGTCCTCTTTGTTCCAAGTATGCATCCACAGGGAAAAAAATAAAATAAAACTAAACAACACGGTCCTCGCAACTGAAGGGGATACACATTTACACGTGTATCCCCTTTTCCCGAATACTGGGACCCCTCGTGACTCCTGTCACTAGAGGACCCGGCAGCCAATCAGAGAGCACCACGTCATAGCACTCTCCTGATTGACTGTGCAATTCTGGCCTGTCAATCAGGCCAGGAGCGCATAGGCAATAATGGAGGATAAAAAAATAAATAAAACAAAATAACCCGGTCCTTAAAACTGAATGGGATACATGTTTACACATGTATCCCCTTTTCCCGAATACTGGGACACCTCATGATTCCTGTCACTAGAGAACCCGGCAGTCAATCAGGGAGTGCCATGTCATATCATTCTCCTGATTGGCTGCGCGCTCCTGGCCTGTCAATCAGGCCGGGAGCGCATAGGTAATAATGGAGGATCGCGATCTTCCATTATAATCAATGGTTGGAACACTGCGTTCTGCGGTAGACATACATGTGGTGCCGCGTGTGCATGTGTCAGATGGCGCGCATGTATGTGTCAGGTGCTGTGCATGTATACGTGTGTGTTAAATGCTACATGCGTGTATATTTGTGTGTTTATGTCTGATGCTGCACGTGCATGTGTGTGTGTGTCAGGTGCTGCATGTGTATATGTGTGTCAGGTGCTGCATGTGTTTATGTATGTCAGGTGCTGCTGGTGTCAGTGTGTGTATGTCGGTGTATGTATAAGTGTCAGCGCGTGCATGCCGGTGTATGTATAGGTGTCAGCGCACACATACCGGTGTATGTATAGGTGTCAGCGCGTGCATGCCAGTGTATGTATAGGTGTCAGCGTGAGCATGCCGGTGTATGTATAGATGTCAGCATGTCAACGTATGTATAGGTGTCAGCGCGCGTATGTCAGTGTATGTGTAGGTTTCAGTGTATATATAGGTGTCAGTGTATATATTAGAGATGAGCGCCTGAAATTTTTCGGGTTTTGTGTTTTGGTTTTGGGTTCGGTTCCGCGGCCGTGTTTTGGGTTCGACCGCGTTTTGGCAAAACCTCACCGAATTTTTTTTGTCGGATTCGGGTGTGTTTTGGATTCGGGTGTTTTTTTCAAAAAACCCTAAAAAACAGCTTAAATCATAGAATTTGGGGGTAATTTTGATCCCAAAGTATTATTAACCTCAAAAAACATAATTTACACTCATTTTCAGCCTATTCTGAACACATCACACCTCACAATATTATTTTTAGTCCTAAAATTTGCACCGAGGTCGCTGTGTGAGTAAGATAAGCGACCCTAGTGGCCGACACAAACACCGGGCCCATCTAGGAGTGGCACTGCAGTGTCACGCAGGATGTCCCTTCCAAAAAACCCTCCCCAAACAGCACATGACGCAAAGAAAAAAAGAGGCGCAATGAGGTAGCTGACTGTGTGAGAAAGATAAGCGACCCTAGTGGCCGACACAAACACCGGGCCCATCTAGGAGTGGCACTGCAGTGTCACGCAGGATGTCCCTTCCAAAAAACCCTCCCCAATCAGCACATGATGCAAAGAAAAAGAAAAGAAAAAAGAGGTGCAAGATGGAATTATCCTTGGGCCCTCCCACCCACCCTTATGTTGTATAAACAAAACAGGACATGCACACTTTAACCAACCCATCATTTCAGTGACAGGGTCTGCCACACGACTGTGACTGATATGACGGGTTGGTTTGGACCCCCCCCAAAAAAGAAGCAATTAATCTCTCCTTGCACAAACTGGCTCTACAGAGGCAAGATGTCCACCTCATCTTCACCCTCCGATATATCACCGTGTACATCCCCCTCCTTACAGATTATCAATTCGTCCCCACTGGAATCCACCATCTCAGCTCCCTGTGTACTTTGTGGAGGCAATTGCTGCTGGTCAATGTCTCCGCGGAGGAATTGATTATAATTCATTTTAATGAACATCATCTTCTCCACATTTTCTGGATGTAACCTCGTACGCCGATTGCTGACAAGGTGAGCGGCGGCACTAAACACTCTTTCGGAGTACACACTTGTGGGAGGGCAACTTAGGTAGAATAAAGCCAGTTTGTGCAAGGGCCTCCAAATTGCCTCTTTTTCCTGCCAGTATAAGTACGGACTGTGTGACGTGCCTACTTGGATGCGGTCACTCATATAATCCTCCACCATTCTATCAATGTTGAGAGAATCATATGCAGTGACAGTAGACGACATGTCCGTAATCGTTGTCAGGTCCTTCAGTCCGGACCAGATGTCAGCATCAGCAGTCGCTCCAGACTGCCCTGCATCACCGCCAGCGGGTGGGCTCGGAATTCTGAGCCTTTTCCTCGCACCCCCAGTTGCGGGAGAATGTGAAGGAGGAGATGTTGACAGGTCGCGTTCCGCTTGACTTGACAATTTTGTCACCAGCAGGTCTTTCAACCCCAGCAGACCTGTGTCTGCCGGAAAGAGAGATCCAAGGTAGGCTTTAAATCTAGGATCGAGCACGGTGGCCAAAATGTAGTGCTCTGATTTCAACAGATTGACCACCCGTGAATCCTTGTTAAGCGAATTAAGGGCTGCATCCACAAGTCCCACATGCCTAGCGGAATCGCTCCGTGTTAGCTCCTTCTTCAATGCCTCCAGCTTCTTCTGCAAAAGCCTGATGAGGGGAATGACCTGACTCAGGCTGGCAGTGTCTGAACTGACTTCACGTGTGGCAAGTTCAAAGGGCATCAGAACCTTGCACAACGTTGAAATCATTCTCCACTGCACTTGAGACAGGTGCATTCCATCTCCTATATCGTGCTCAATTGTATAGGCTTGAATGGCCTTTTGCTGCTCCTCCAACCTCTGAAGCATATAGAGGGTTGAATTCCACCTCGTTACCACTTCTTGCTTCAGATGATGGCAGGGCAGGTTCAGTAGTTTTTGGTGGTGCTCCAGTCTTCTGTACGTGGTGCCTGTACGCCGAAAGTGTCCCGCAATTTTTCTGGCCACCGACAGCATCTCTTGCACGCCCCTGTCGTTTTTTAAAAAATTCTGCACCACCAAATTCAAGGTATGTGCAAAACATGGGACGTGCTGGAATTTGCCCATATTTAATGCACACACAATATTGCTGGCGTTGTCCGATGCCACAAATCCACAGGAGAGTCCAATTGGGGTAAGCCATTCCGCGATGATCTTCCTCAGTTGCCGTAAGAGGTTTTCAGCTGTGTGCGTATTCTGGAAAGCGGTGATACAAAGCGTAGCCTGCCTAGGAAAGAGTTGGCGTTTGCGAGATGCTGCTACTGGTGCCGCCGCTGCTGTTCTTGCGGCGGGAGTCCATACATCTACCCAGTGGGCTGTCACAGTCATATAGTCCTGACCCTGCCCTGCTCCACTTGTCCACATGTCCGTGGTTAAGTGGACATTGGGTACAACTGCATTTTTTAGGACACTGGTGAGTCTTTTTCTGACGTCCGTGTACATTCTCGGTATCGCCTGCCTAGAGAAGTGGAACCTAGATGGTATTTGGTAACGGGGGCACACTGCCTCAATAAATTGTCTAGTTCCCTGTGAACTAACGGCGGATACCGGACGCACGTCTAACACCAACATAGTTGTCAAGGACTCAGTTATCCGCTTTGCAGTAGGATGACTGCTGTGATATTTCATCTTCCTCGCAAAGGACTGTTGAACAGTCAATTGCTTACTGGAAGTAGTACAAGTGGGCTTACGACTTCCCCTCTGGGATGACCATCGACTCCCAGCGGCAACAACAGCAGCGCCAGCAGCAGTAGGCGTTACACGCAAGGATGCATCGGAGGAATCACAGGCAGGAGAGGACTCGTCAGACTTGCCAGTGACATGGCCTGCAGGACTATTGGCATTCCTGGGGAAGGAGGAAATTGACACTGAGGGAGTTGGTGGGGTGGTTTGCGTGAGCTTGGTTACAAGAGGAAGGGATTTACTGGTCAGTGGACTGCTTCCGCTGTCACCCAAAGTTTTTGAACTTGTCACTGACTTATTATGAATGCGCTGCAGGTGACGTATAAGGGAGGATGTTCCGAGGTGGTTAACGTCCTTACCCCTACTTATTACAGCTTGACAAAGGGAACACACGGCTTGACACCTGTTGTCCGCATTTCTGGTGAAATACCTCCACACCGAAGAGCTGATTTTTTTGGTATTTTCACCTGGCATGTCAACGGCCATATTCCTCCCACGGACAACAGGTGTCTCCCCGGGTGCCTGACTTAAACAAACCACCTCACCATCAGAATCCTCCTGGTCAATTTCCTCCCCAGCGCCAGCAACACCCATATCCTCCTCATCCTGGTGTACTTCAACACTGACATCTTCAATCTGACTATCAGGAACTGGACTGCGGGTGCTCCTTCCAGCACTTGCAGGGGGCATGCAAATAGTGGAAGGCGCATGCTCTTCACGTCCAGTGTTGGGAAGGTCAGGCATCGCAAACGACACAATTGGACTCTCCTTGTGGATTTGGGATTTCAAAGAACGCACAGTTCTTTGCGGTGCTTTTGCCAGCTTGAGTCTTTTCAGTTTTCTAGCGAGAGGCTGAGTGCTTCCATCCTCATGTGAAGCTGAACCACTAGCCATGAACATAGGCCAGGGCCTCAGCCGTTCCTTGCCACTCCGTGTGGTAAATGGCATATTGGCAAGTTTACGCTTCTCCTCCGACAATTTTATTTTAGGTTTTGGAGTCCTTTTTTTTCTGATATTTGGTGTTTTGGATTTGACATGCTCTGTACTATGACATTGGGCATCGGCCTTGGCAGACGACGTTGCTGGCATTTCATCGTCTCGGCCATGACTAGTGGCAGCAGCTTCAGCACGAGGTGGAAGTGGATCTTGATCTTTCCCTAATTTTGGAACCTCAACTTTTTTGTTCTCCATATTTTATAGGCAGAACTAAAAGGCACCTCAGGTAAACAATGGAGATGGATGGATTGGATACTAGTATACAATTATGGACGGACTGCCACGGTTAGGTGGTATAAAAAAACCACGGTTAGGTGGTATATATTATAATAATAATACAATTATGGATGGACGGACTGCCTGCCGACTGCCGACACAGAGGTAGCCACAGCCGTGAACTACCGCACTGTACACTGGTTGATAAAGAGATAGTAGTATACTCGTAACAACTAGTATGACACTATGACGACGGTATAAAGAAAGAAAAAAAAATACCACAGTTAGGTGGTATATATTATAATAATAATACAATTATGGATGGACGGACTGCCTGCCGACTGCCGACACAGAGGTAGCCACAGCCGTGAACTACCGCACTGTACACTGGTTGATAAAGAGATAGTAGTATACTCGTAACAACTAGTATGACACTATGACGACGGTATAAAGAATGAAAAAAAAACCACGGTTAGGTGGTATATATTATAATAATAATACAATTATGGATGGACGGACTGCCTGCCGAGTGCCGACACAGAGGTAGCCACAGCCGTGAACTACCGCACTGTACACTGGTTGATAAAGAGATAGTAGTATACTCGTAACAACTAGTATGACACTATGACGACGGTATAAAGAATGAAAAAAAAACCACGGTTAGGTGGTATATATTATAATAATAATACAATTATGGATGGACGGACTGCCTGCCGACTGCCGACACAGAGGTAGCCACAGCCGTGAACTACCGCACTGTACACTGGTTGATAAAGAGATAGTAGTATACTCGTAACAACTAGTATGACACTATGACGGTATAAAGAATGAAAAAAAAACCACGGTTAGGTGGTATATATTATAATAATAATACAATTATGGATGGACGGACTGCCTGCCGACTGCCGACACAGAGGTAGCCACAGCCGTGAACTACCGCACTGTACACTGGTTGATAAAGAGATAGTAGTATACTCGTAACAACTAGTATGACACTATGACGACGGTATAAAGAATGAAAAAAAAACCACGGTTAGGTGGTATATATTATAATAATAATACAATTATGGATGGACGGACTGCCTGCCGACTGCCGACACAGAGGTAGCCACAGCCGTGAACTACCGCACTGTACACTGGTTGATAAAGAGATAGTAGTATACTCGTAACAACTAGTATGACACTATGACGACGGTATAAAGAAAGAAAAAAAAATACCACAGTTAGGTGGTATATATTATAATAATAATACAATTATGGATGGACGGACTGCCTGCTGACTGCCGACACAGAGGTAGCCACAGCCGTGAACTACCGCACTGTACACTGGTTGATAAAGAGATAGTAGTATACTCGTAACAACTAGTATGACACTATGACGACGGTATAAAGAAAGAAAAAAAAATACCACAGTTAGGTGGTATATATTATAATAATAATACAATTATGGATGGACGGACTGCCTGCCGACTGCCGACACAGAGGTAGCCACAGCCGTGAACTACCGCACTGTACACTGGTTGATAAAGAGATAGTAGTATACTCGTAACAACTAGTATGACACTATGACGACGGTATAAAGAATGAAAAAAAAACCACGGTTAGGTGGTATATATTATAATAATAATACAATTATGGATGGACGGACTGCCTGCCGACTGCCGACACAGAGGTAGCCACAGCCGTGAACTACCGCACTGTACACTGGTTGATAAAGAGATAGTAGTATACTCGTAACAACTAGTATGACACTATGACGACGGTATAAAGAATGAAAAAAAAACCACGGTTAGGTGGTATATATTATAATAATAATACAATTATGGATGGACGGACTGCCTGCCGACTGCCGACAGAGAGGTAGCCACAGCCGTGAACTACCGCACTGTACACTGGTTGATAAAGAGATAGTAGTATACTCGTAACAACTAGTATGACACTATGACGGTATAAAGAATGAAAAAAAAACCACGGTTAGGTGGTATATATTATAATAATAATACAATTATGGATGGACGGACTGCCTGCCGACTGCCGACACAGAGGTAGCCACAGCCGTGAACTACCGCACTGTACACTGGTTGATAAAGAGATAGTAGTATACTCGTAACAACTAGTATGACACTATGACGACGGTATAAAGAAAGAAAAAAAAATACCACGGTTAGGTGGTATATATTGTAATACAATTATGGATGGACGGACTGCCTGCCGAGTTCCGACTGCCGACACAGAGGTAGCCACAGCCGTGAACTACCGCACTGTACTGTGTCTGCTGCTAATATAGACTGGTTGATAAAGAGATAGTATACAATACATACAACAATATACTACTATACTGGTGGTCAGGCACTGGTCACCACTAGTCACACTGGCAGTGGCACTCCTGCAGCAAAAGTGTGCACTGTTTAATTTTAAATTAATATAATATTATGTACTCCTGGGGGCTCCTGCTATAACAACCTGCAGTGCTCCCCAGTCTCCCCCACAATTATTATAAGCTTTGCCTTTTATACATTGATGTGCAGCACACTGGGCTGAGCTGAGTGCACACAGACTGAGTCACACTGTGTGACTGGCTGCTGCTGTGTATCGTTTTTTTTCAGGCAGAGAACGGATATAGCAGAGAACGGATATATTATATTAAAATAAATAAAAGTTAACTAACAACAACTGCACTGGTCACTGTGGTAAACTCTGTCTGACTCTGCACAATCTCTCTCTCTCTTCTAATCTAATTTCTAATGGAGAGGACGCCAGCCACGTCCTCTCCCTATCAATCTCAATGCACGTGTGAAAATGGCGGCGACGCGCGGCTCCTTATATAGAATCCGAGTCTCGCGAGAATCCGACAGCGTCATGATGACGTTCGGGCGCGCTCGGGTTAACCGAGCAAGGCGGGAGGATCCGAGTCTGCTCGGACCCGTAAAAAAAACATGAAGTTCGTGCGGGTTCGGTTTCAGAGAAACCGAACCCGCTCATCTCTAGTATATATAGGTGTCAGTGTATGTACAGGTGTCAGCGTATGTATAGGTGTCAGTGTATGTATAGGTGTCAGCATGTGTATGTCTGTGTATGTATAGGTGTCAGTGTGTGTATAGGGATCAGCATGTGTATGTCGGTGTATGTATAGCAGTGGTGCACACAGGGGAGTTTCTGACCACCCAGAAACCCCCCCTGACAAAAAAAAATGTTTTTTTTGGGGGGCTGCTTTTCACGGGCCACTATTTAATAGGGATGTGCACTTGAAATTTTTCTGGGTTTTTTTTTTTGGTTTTGGGTTCGGTTCCGCGGCCGTGTTTTGGGTTCGACCGCGTTTTGGCAAAACCTCACCGAATTTTTTTTGTCGGATTCGGGTGTGTTTTGGATTCGGGTGTTTTTTTCAAAAAACCCTAAAAAACAGCTTAAATCATAGAATTTGGGGGTCATTTTGATCCCAAAGTATATTAACCTCAAAAACCATAATTTCCACTCATTTTCAGTCTATTCTGAATAGCTCACACCTCACAATATTATTTTTAGTCCTAAAATTTGCACCGAGGTCGCTGGATGACTAAGCTAAGCGACCCTAGTGGCCGACACAAACACCGGGCCCATCTAGGAGTGGCACTGCAGTGTCACGCAGGATGGCCCTTCCAAAAAACACTCTCCAAACAGCACATGATGCAAAGAAAAATGAAAGAAAAAAGAGGTGCAAGATGGAATTGTCCTTGGGCCCTCCCACCCACCCTTATGTTGTATAAACAGGACATGCACACTTTAACCAACCCATCATTTCAGTGACAGGGTCTGCCACACGACTGAGACTGAAATGACGGGTTGGTTTGGACCCCCACCGAAAAAGAAGCAATTAATCTCTCCTTGCACAAACTGGCTCTACAGAGGCAAGATGTCCACCTCATCATCATCCTCCGATATATCACCGTGTACATCCCGCTCCTCACAGATTATCAATTCGTCCCCACTGGAATCCACCATCTCAGCTCCCTGTGTACTTTGTGGAGGCAATTGCTGCTGGTCAATGTCTCCACGGAGGAATTGATTATAATTCATTTTAATGAACATCATCTTCTCCACATTTTCTGGAAGTAACCTCGTACGCCGATTGCTGACAAGGTGAGCGGCGGCACTAAACACTCTTTCGGAGTACACACTTGTGGGAGGGCAACTTAGGTAGAATAAAGCCAGTTTGTGCAAGGGCCTCCAAATTGCCTCTTTTTCCTGCCAGTATAAGTACGGACTGTCTGACGTGCTTACTTGGATGCGGTCACTCATATAATCCTCCACCATTCTTTCAATGGTGAGAGAATCATATGCAGTGACAGTAGACGACATGTCCGTAATCGTTGTCAGGTCCTTCAGTCCGGACCAGATGTCAGCATCAGCAGTCGCTCCAGACTGCCCTGCATCACCGCCAGCGGGTGGGCTCGGAATTCTGAGCCTTTTCCTCGCACCCCCAGTTGCGGGAGAATGTGAAGGAGGAGATGTTGACAGGTCGCGTTCCGCTTGACTTGACAATTTTGTCACCAGCAGGTCTTTGAACCCCAGCAGACTTGTGTCTGCCGGAAAGAGAGATCCAAGGTAGGTTTTAAATCTAGGATCGAGCACGGTGGCCAAAATGTAGTGCTCTGATTTCAACAGATTGACCACCCGTGAATCCTTGTTAAGCGAATTAAGGGCTCCATCCACAAGTCCCACATGCCTAGCGGAATCGCTCCCTTTTAGCTCCTCCTTCAATGCCTCCAGCTTCTTCTGCAAAAGCCTGATGAGGGGAATGACCTGACTCAGGCTGGCAGTGTCTGAACTGACTTCACGTGTGGCAAGTTCAAAAGGTTGCAGAACCTTGCACAACGTTGAAATCATTCTCCACTGCGCTTGAGACAGGTACATTCCACCTCCTATATCGTGCTCAATTGTATAGGCTTGAATGGCCTTTTGCTGCTCCTCCAACCTCTGAAGCATATAGAGGGTTGAATTCCACCTCGTTACCACTTCTTGCTTCAGATGATGGCAGGGCAGGTTCAGGCGTTTTTGGTGGTGCTCCAGTCTTCTGTACGTGGTGCCTGTACGCCGAAAGTGTCCCGCAATTCTTCTGGCCACCGACAGCATCTCTTGCACGCCCCTGTCGTTTTTTAAAAAATTCTGCACTACCAAATTCAAGGTATGTGCAAAACATGGGACGTGCTGGAATTTGCCCATATTTAATGCACACACAATATTGCTGGCGTTGTCCGATGCCACAAATCCACAGGAGAGTCCAATTGGGGTAAGCCATTCCGCGATGATCTTCCTCAGTTGCCGTAAGAGGTTTTCAGCTGTGTGCGTATTCTGGAAACCGGTGATACAAAGCGTAGCCTGCCTAGGAAAGAGTTGGCGTTTGCGAGATGCTGCTACTGGTGCCGCCGCTGCTGTTCTTGCGGCGGGAGTACATACATCTACCCAGTGGGCTGTCACAGTCATATAGTCCTGACCCTGCCCTGCTCCACTTGTCCACATGTCCGTGGTTAAGTGGACATTGGGTACAACTGCATTTTTTAGGACACTGGTGAGTCTTTTTCTGACGTCCGTGTACATTCTCGGTATCGCCTGCCTAGAGAAGTGGAACCTAGATGGTATTTGGTAACGGGGGCACGCTACCTCAAGAAATTGTCTAGTTCCCTGTGAACTAACGGCGGATACCGGACGCACGTCTAACACCAACATAGTTGTCAAGGCCTCAGTTATCCGCTTTGCAACAGGATGACTGCTGTGATATTTCATCTTCATCGCAAAGGACTGTTGGACAGTCAATTGCTTGGTGGAAGTAGTAAAAGTGGGCTTACGACTTCCCCTCTGGGATGACCATCGACTCCCAGCAGCAACAACAGCAGCGCCAGCAGCAGTAGGCGTTACACGCAAGGATGCATCGGAGGAATCCCAGGCAGGAGAGGACTCGTCAGAATTGCCAGTGACATGGCCTGCAGGACTATTGGCATTCCTGGGGAAGGAGGAAATTGACACTGAGGGAGTTGGTGGGGTGGTTTGCGTGAGCTTGGTTACAAGAGGAAGGGATTTACTGGTCAGTGGACTGCTTCCGCTGTCGCCCAAAGTTTTTGAACTTGTCACTGACTTATTATGAATGCGCTGCAGGTGACGTATAAGGGAGGATGTTCCGAGGTGGTTAACGTCCTTACCCCTACTTATTACAGCTTGACAAAGGCAACACACGGCTTGACAAATGTTGTCCGCATTTCTGGTGAAAAACTTCCACACCGAAGAGCTGATTTTTTTGGTATTTTCACCAGGCATGTCAACGGCCCTATTCCTCCCACGGACAACAGGTGTCTCCCCGGGTGCCTGACTTAAACAAACCACCTCACCATCAGAATCCTCCTTGTCAATTTCCTCCCCAGCGCCAGCAACACCCATATCCTCCTCATCCTGGTGTACTTCAACACTGACATCTTCAATCTGACTATCAGGAACTGGACTGCGGGTGCTCCTTCCAGCACTTGCAGGGGGCGTGCAAATTGTGGAAGGCGCATGCTCTTCACTTCCAGTGTTGGGATGGTCAGGCATCGCAAACGACACAATTGGACTCTCCTTGTGGATTTGGGATTTCGAAGAACGCACAGTTCTTTGCGGTGCTTTTGCCAGCTTGAGTCTTTTCAGTTTTCTAGCGAGAGGCTGAGTGCTTCCATCCTCATGTGAATCTGAACCACTAGCCATGAACTTAGGCCAGGGCCTCAGCCGTTCCTTGCCACTCCGTGTGGTAAATGGCATATTGGCAAGTTTACGCTTCTCCTCCGACAATTTTATTTTAGATTTTGGAGTCCTTTTTTTACTGATATTTGGTGTTTTGGATTTTACATGCTCTGTACTATGACATAGGGCATCGGCCTTGGCAGACGACGTTGCTGGCATTTCATCGTCTCGGCCATGACTAGTGGCAGCAGCTTCAGCACGAGGTGGAAGTGGATCTTGATCTTTCCCTAATTTTGGAACCTCAACATTTTTGTTCTCCATATTTTAATAGGCACAACTAAAAGACACAGAGGTAGCTACAGCCGTGGACTACCGTACTGTGTCTGCTGCTAATATAGACTGGATGATAATGAGATGAAATCAATATATATTATATCACACTAGTACTGCAGCCGGACAGGTAGATATATTTATTATGTAATGACTGATGACGGACCTGCTGGACACTGTCAGCTCAGCAGCACCGCAGACTGCTACAGTAAGCTACTATAGTAGTATGTATAAAGAAGAAAGAAAAAAAAAAACCACGGGTAGGTGGTATACAATTATGGATGGACGAGCGACTGCCGACACAGAGGTAGCTACAGCCGTGGACTACCGTACTGTGTCTGCTGCTAATATAGACTGGATGATAATGAGATGAAATCAATATATATTATATCACACTAGTACTGCAGCTGGACAGGTAGCTATATTTATTATGTAATGACTGATGACGGACCTGCTGGACACTGTCAGCTCAGCAGCACCGCAGACTGCTACAGTAAGCTACTATAGTAGTATGTATAAAGAAGAAAGAAAAAAAAAAAACACGGGTAGGTGGTATACAATTATGGATGGACGAGCGACTGCCGACACAGAGGTAGCTACAGCCGTGGACTACCGTACTGTGTCTGCTGCTAATATAGACTGGATGATAATGAGATGAAATCAATATATATTATATCACACTAGTACTGCAGCCGGACAGGTAGATATATTTATTATGTAATGACTGATGACGGACCTGCTGAACACTGTCAGCTCAGCAGCACCGCAGACTGCTACAGTAAGCTACTATAGTAGTATGTATCAAGAAGAAAGAAAAAAAAAAACACGGGTAGGTGGTATACAATTATGGATGGACGAGCGACTGCCGACACAGAGGTAGCTACAGCCGTGGACTACCGTACTGTGTCTGCTGCTAATATAGACTGGATGATAATGAGATGAAATCAATATATATATATATAATATCACTAGTACTGCAGCCGGACAGGTAGATATATTTATTATGTAATGACTGATGATGGACCTGCTGGACACTGTCAGCTCAGCAGCACCGCAGACTGCTACAGTAAGCTACTATAGTAGTATGTATAAAGAAGAAAGAAAAAAAAAACACGGGTAAGTGGTATACAATTATGGATGGACGAGCGACTGCCGACACAGAGGTAGCTACAGCCGTGGACTACCGTACTGTGTCTGCTGCTAATATAGACTGGATGATAATGAGATGAAATCAATATATATTATATCACACTAGTACTGCAGCCGGACAGGTAGCTATATTTATTATGTAATGACTGATGACGGACCTGCTGGACACTGTCAGCTCAGCAGCACCGCAGACTGCTACAGTAAGCTACTATAGTAGTATGTATAAAGAAGAAAGAAAAAAAAAAACACGGGTAGGTGGTATACAATTATGGATGGACGAGCGACTGCCGACACAGAGGTAGCTACAGCCGTGGACTACCGTACTGTGTCTGCTGCTAATATAGACTGGATGATAATGAGATGAAATCAATATATATTATATCACACTAGTACTGCAGCCGGACAGGTAGATATATTTATTATGTAATGACTGATGACGGACCTGCTGAACACTGTCAGCTCAGCAGCACCACAGACTGCTACAGTAAGCTACTATAGTAGTATGTATCAAGAAGAAAGAAAAAAAAAACACGGGTAGGTGGTATACAATTATGGATGGACGAGCGACTGCCGACACAGAGGTAGCTACAGCCGTGGACTACCGTACTGTGTCTGCTGCTAATATAGACTGGATGATAATGAGATGAAATCAATATATATATATATATATATATATATAATATCACTAGTACTGCAGCCGGACAGGTAGATATATTTATTATGTAATGACTAATGACGGACCTGCTGGACACTGTCTGCTCAGCAGCACCGCAGACTGCTACAGTAAGCTACTATAGTAGTAAGTATAAAGAAGAAAGAAAAAAAAAAAAAAACACGGGTAGGTGGTATACAATTATGGATGGACGAGTGACTGCCGACACAGAGGTAGCTACAGCCGTGGACTACCGTACTGTGTCTGCTGCTAATATAGACTGGATGATAATGAGATGAAAACAATATATATTATATCACACTAGTACTGCAGCCGGACAGGTAGCTATATTTATTATGTAATGACTGATGACGGACCTGCTGGACACTGTCAGCTCAGCAGCACCGCAGACTGCTACAGTAAGCTACTATAGTAGTATGTATAAAGAAGAAAGAAAAAAAAAACCACGGGTAGGTGGTATACAATTATGGATGGACGAGCGACTGCCGACACAGAGGTAGCTACAGCCGTGGACTACCGTACTGTGTCTGCTGCTAATATAGACTGGATGATAATGAGATGAAATCAATATATATTATATCACACTAGTACTGCAGCCGGACAGGTAGCTATATTTATTATGTAATGACTGATGACGGACCTGCTGGACACTGTCAGCTCAGCAGCACCGCAGACTGCTACAGTAAGCTACTATAGTAGTATGTATAAAGAAGAAAGAAAAAAAAAAACCACGGGTAGGTGGTATACAATTATGGATGGACGAGCGACTGCCGACACAGAGGTAGCTACAGCCGTGGACTACCGTACTGTGTCTGCTGCTAATATAGACTGGATGATAATGAGATGAAATCAATATATATTATATCACACTAGTACTGCAGCCGGACAGGTAGATATATTTATTATGTAATGACTGATGACGGACCTGCTGAACACTGTCAGCTCAGCAGCACCGCAGACTGCTACAGTAAGCTACTATAGTAGTATGTATCAAGAAGAAAGAAAAAAAAAACACGGGTAGGTGGTATACAATTATGGATGGACGAGCGACTGCCGACACAGAGGTAGCTACAGCCGTGGACTACCGTACTGTGTCTGCTGCTAATATAGACTGGATGATAATGAGATGAAATCAATATATATATATATATATATATATATATATAATATCACTAGTACTGCAGCCGGACAGGTAGATATATTTATTATGTAATGACTGATGACGGACCTTCTGGACACTGTCAGCTCAGCAGCACCGCAGACTGCTACAGTAAGCTACTATAGTAGTATGTATAAAGAAGAAAGAAAAAAAAAAACACGGGTAGGTGGTATACAATTATGGATGGACGAGTGACTGCCGACACAGAGGTAGCTACAGCCGTGGACTACCGTACTGTGTCTGCTGCTAATATAGACTGGATGATAATGAGATGAAATCAACATATATTATATCACACTAGTACTGCAGCCGGACAGGTAGCTATATTTATTATGTAATGACTGATGACGGACCTGCTGGACACTGTCAGCTCAGCAGCACCGCAGACTGCTACAGTAAGCTACTATAGTAGTATGTATAAAGAAGAAAGAAAAAAAAAAACCACGGGTAGATGGTATACAATTATGGATGGACGAGCGACTGCCGACACAGAGGTAGCTACAGCCGTGGACTACCGTACTGTGTCTGCTGCTAATATAGACTGGATGATAATGAGATGAAATCAATATATATTATATCACACTAGTACTGCAGCCGGACAGGTAGATATATTTATTATGTAATGACTGATGACGGACCTGCTGGACACTGTCAGCTCAGCAGCACCGCAGACTGCTACAGTAAGCTACTATAGTAGTATGTATAAAGAAGAAAGAAAAAAAAAACACGGGTAGGTGGTATACAATTATGGATGGACGAGCGACTGCCGACACAGAGGTAGCTACAGCCGTGGACTACCGTACTGTGTCTGCTGCTAATATAGACTGGATGATAATGAGATGAAATCAATATATATATATATAATATCACTAGTACTGCAGCCGGACAGGTAGATATATTTATTATGTAATGACTGATGACGGACCTGCTGGACACTGTCAGCTCAGCAGCACCGCAGACTGCTACAGTAAGCTACTATAGTAGTATGTATAAAGAAGAAAGAAAAAAAAAAAACCACGGGTAGGTGGTATACAATTATGGATGGACGAGTGACTGCCGACACAGAGGTAGCTACAGCCGTGGACTACCGTACTGTGTCTGCTGCTAATATAGACTGGATGATAATGAGATGAAATCAATATATATATATATAATATCACTAGTACTGCAGCCGGACAGGTATATATATTTATTATGTAATGACTGATGACGGACCTGCTGGACACTGTCAGCTCAGCAGCACCGCAGACTGCTACAGTAAGCTACTATAGTAGTATGTATAAAGAAGAAAGAAAGAAAAAACCATGGGTAGGTGGTATACAATATTATATATATATATATATATATTATATACAATTATATATATATATATATATATATATATATATTAAACTCACTGGTGGTGATTATTAAACTGGTGGTCAGGTCACTGGTCACACTATCAGCAACTTGCAAGTAGTACTCCTAAGCAGACAATCACAATATATATTATACTGGTGGTCAGTGTGGTCACAATGGCAGTGTGGCACTCTGGCAGCAAAAGTGTGCACTGTACGTTATATGTACTCCTGAGTCCTGCTCTCAGACTCTAACTGCTCCCCACTGTCAGTGTCTCCCCCACAAGTCAGATAATACAGTCACACTATCTATCACTTCAGCAAGTAACTACTAGTACTCCTCCTAATGCTCCCCAAAATTACTACTGTGTCTCTCTCTACTGTCTCACTCTCTTCTCTATAAACGGAGAGGACGCCAGCCACGTCCTCTCCCTATGAATCTCAATGCACGTGTGAAAATGGCGGCGACGCGCGGCTCCTTATATAGAATCCGAGTCTCGCGATAGAATCCGAGCCTCGCGAGAATCCGACAGCGGGATGATGACGTTCGGGCGCGCTCGGGTTAACCGAGCAAGGCGGGAAGATCCGAGTCGCTCGGCCCCGTGTAAAAAAAACTGAAGTTCGGGCGGGTTCGGATTCCGAGGAACCGAACCCGCTCATCTCTACTATTTAATCCCTGCCCCTCCGGCATTAGGCTCTGCCCCTTTAAA